>NW_020838006.1:7967288-8063233 GCF_003676395.1 Aethalodelphis obliquidens
TGCGGAGCACAGGCTCCGGACGCGCTGGCTCAGCGGCCATGGTTCACGGGCCCAGCCGCTCCGCGGCATGTGGGATCTTTCCGGACTGGGGCACAAACCCGTGTCCCCTGCGTCAGCAGGGGGACTCTCAACCACTGTGCCACCAGGGAAGCCCTCTTTATTGGCTTTTGAGCAGTAAGCAACTGGACCCACTTTCGCTAACAGATTTTTGGCTCCCAGCACGAGACTGCGCTCTCGCGATATCTGGCTCACAGTGGGTTGGGGGCGGTTCCTTCCCCACCAGCAGAGCCACCGCCATGACGTCGCGCCAGAATGGTTGCGAGGAGCTGGCTAGTCCTGCGTCACTGGTCCTGGGAGGGGATTTGGGGGGACATTCCTAGCAGCTGCCCAAACCATTCGTTTTGGGAACCCTCCCTGTTTCTCCCCTGTTCGGCACTGGCTGCCAACAAACGCTTTTCCTTGGTGCCACGGAAAGATGCCTCAGGACGAGCTGACGAGCTCCAAGACCGAGTAAGTCCACCGGTGCGCACATGGCAAACTTTTCTTTTGAGCATGAGGTGCTATCTGGGCATTTTGCCCATTGGTTCTGACGTGTGTCTGATGTTGAGGAGCATTTGTGTTGGGAAGTGTTTGTTTGGGACTCCATAACCGTCCTCCTCTCATTGCATTTGTGACAGTTTTGTCTTCTCGTGTGTGAGTATGTAGTCCATTTGTGTGATTGGTATTCTTGTTGCCTTTTGTAAAATGGTAAATTCAGGTTCAATTCATTAAGAAAAATTTTGGCTATGAAGCTATGGCTAAGAAGGATTTTTTTTTTTTTTTAACATTGTGTGGTCAACAGTATTCTTCAGACTCCAGAGAAAACTGGTTATGATGTGTATCACTGCTGGCTTTAAGTTTCTGCTTGAAGCACATGTACAATGTTTGTGTGACAACTGGGTATAATTGATAAAATGTGTAGCCTATAAACTATTTCCCTGTCAGCATACCTCTGCACTTATTTGTTATGTCTGATTAGTTTTCCCCCAGTGTGAATGACTAAGCAAATATATAAACAAAAAGTAGGCCTAGCCCCAGGGGACATGAATGGACCCAGAGCAGGCAGGAATCAGCTCAGCTTTGTAGCATGAGTACTGAAGAGTTTTGAGTAAAACAAGATGGTGCTAAGTTGTTGTCCTTTCCATTGTCTTCTGATAAGGATCACCAACTGCCAGCGGCCAACCCATTTACTCCTTGTCATCTAGTGTGAAGTAATCCTGGAGAATCTCTCCATCCCCCATCCAGACAGTCCACACGGGCAACCACCATCTGATGAGTAGGGTCCCTCATGAGTCTTGTTCAACCCCATCCCCAGCATGGACAGGGAGGGATGGCTACTGGAGACTATGAAGGCATGAATAGGAAATATGAAACACACTTCTCCCACATCTTCTGTCTTGCCTATTGTTGGCCCTTTTGAATTTTACATTTACCCAGCAAGACTCCAAGAAGCATCAGATGCTGTTTAAGGCTGCACAAGTCCACCACCCAGCAGGAACTTGGCCAAGGAGCCAATTCTATTCTGCCTCCAGAGTTGTTTGGGAGAAAAGCAGTGGATGTAATAATTTACATTTGGATTTTTCTTTTATTTGTTTAGAATTTGGTGTCCCTTCCATTTCTCCTCCCTCTCTTTTCATCCCAGCTCCAATTAGAAAATTCCATTGTACAAAATTCCACTCCACAGGAACCTATATCAAATTTAGGAAGCCATTGGTTTTTAAAGAACCCTCATTTCAGGAGGGTAGGACAGAGCGTGCCATGTAATCAAAGGCAATTAGAGACATTCACGCCATTGTGAATATACATCCTCTGCATACACAATTATGAAGAATTGTTCAGAGAGCTTACACACTGTGGTGCTGGATGGTTTCCAGAAACACTTAAGGCATAAGAAGCACTTATTTGGGGCTTGCAAACATGAGTTTTGTTTGTGCTCTTATGCGTGTTTGGCAAATACAATGCAGGCTCTGCTTTCAGAACATTTGGCCCTAAATAAAAAGAAATGTGTCAGCAAATCCACCAAGAAGTACACTAAACCCAAAACTTCTGTTGGATCCAGAAGGAGGCTGAGGTAGAGTTTGTTTTCCAGCTAAAGGCAACAGCTGGATGCAATCACCAAGAGTTCCGGCCGCTTTGGCCACATCTAGCAGAGATACAGAAAGCCTTACCAAAAGCCCAATGCATTCTTTGTGAAGCTTCCCAACACTTTTAGCACACCTGGGGTCAGTTAGGAAGGCAAGATGTCCATGTGAGCAGGATGAGCTCACCCCATGCTTTTCAATGATCTCAGACATTTGCCATCTACCCCAGGACATGCAAAGTATACCTACATGCGTATTGGATTTCTTGGATGCGGCGGGAGAAGGGGAGGAGAAGAACATGTTTCTGCCATCCTTATATAGTAAATAAGTAATAAATAAAGACTACAGTCCATCTACTAGGGTGAAGTACAACTCCACTTACTGTGTGACTAAGCAAGTTATATAATATCGGCCTCACTCTCCTTGTTGGTAAAACAAAAATGATAATAGTACCTGCCTCGTGAAGCTGTTGAAGACTGATGACAGATGTAAAATGGCCACACCAAGTAACTTCTCAAAGAATGTAGGCTAAAAGAATTAAATTATTTCATCATATTCTCTCTGTGTCTTCTCCAGCTTCTTTTTTTTTTTTCTCTAGTAAGTCTGTGTCTTTATTCCTGTTTCACCCCTAGGTTTTTCATGACATTTTTTTCCCTTAAATTCCATATATATGTGTTAGCATACGGTATTTGTCTCTCTCTTTCTGACTTACTTCACCCTGTATGACAGACTCTAGGTCTATCCACCTCATTACAAATAGCTCAATTTCGTTTCTTTTTATGGCTGAGTAATATTCCATTGTATATATGTGCCACATCTTCTTTATCCATTCATCCGATGATGGACACTTAGGTTGTTTCCATAGAGCTGCAATGAACATTTTGGTACATGACTCTTTTTGAATTATGGTTTTCTCAGGGTATATGCCCAGTAGTGGGATTGTTGGGTCATATGGTAGTTCTATTTGTAGCTTTTTAAGGAACCTCCATACTGTTCTCCACAGTGGCTGTATCAATTTACATTCCCACCAACAGTGTAAGAGGGTTCCCTTTTCTCCACACCCTCTCCAGCATTTATTGTTTCTAGATTTTTTGATGATGGCCATTCTGACTGGTGTGAGATGATATCTCATTGTAGTTTTGATTTGCATTTCTCTAATGATTAGTGATGTTGAGCATTCTTTCATGTGTTTGTTGGCACTCTGTATATCTTCTTTGGAGAAATGTCTATTTAGGTCTTCTGCCCATTTTTGGATTGGGTTGTTTGTTTTTTTGTTATTAAGCTGCATGAGCTGCTTATAAATTTTGGAGATTAATCCTTTGTCAGTTGCTTCATTTGCAAATATTTTCTCCCATTCTGAGGGTTGTCTTTTGGTCTTCTTTATGGTTTCCTTTGCTGCGCAAAAGCTTTTAAGTTTCATCAGGTCCCATTTGTTTACTTTTGTTTTTATTTCCATTTCTCTAGGAGGTGGGTCAAAAAGGACCTTGCTGTGATTTATGTCATAGAGTGTCCTGCCTATGTTTTCCTCTAAGAGTTTGATAGTTTCTGGCCTTACATTTAGGTCTTTAATCCATTTTGAGCTTATTTTTGTGTATGGTGTTAGGAAGTGATCTAATCTCATACTTTTACATGTACTTGTCCAGTTTTCCCAGCACCACTTATTGAAGAGGCTGTCCTTTCTCCACTGTACATTCCTGCCTCCTTTGTCAAAGATAAGGTGACCATATGTGCGTGGGTTTATCTCTGGGCTTTCTATCCTGTTCCATTGATCTATCTTTCTGTTTTTGTGCCAGTACCATACTGTCTTGATTACTGTAGCTTTGTAGTATAGTCTGAAGTCAGGAAGCCTGATTCCTCGAGCTCCGTTTTTCGTTCTCAAGATTGCTTTGGCTATTCGGGGTCTTTTGTGTTTCCATACAAATTGTGAAATTTTTTGTTCTAGTTCTGTGAAAATGCCAGTGGTAGTTTGATAGGGATTGCATTGAATCTGTAGATTGCTTTGGGTAGTAGAGTCATTTTCACAATGTTGATTCTTCCAATCCAAGAACATGGTATATCTCTCCATCTATTTGTATCATCTTTAATTTCTTTCATCAGTGTCTTATAATTTTCTGCATACAGGTCTTTTGTCTCCTTAGGTAGGTTTATTCCTAGATATTTTATTCTTTTTGTTGCAGTGGTAAATGGGAATGTTTTCTTGATTTCACTTTCAGATTTTTCATCCTTAGTGTATAGGAATGCCAGAGATTTCTGTGCATTAATTTTGTATCCTGCTACTTTACCAAATTCATTGATTAGCTCTAGTAGTTTTCTGGTAACATCTTTAGGATTCTCTATGTATAGTATCATGTCATCTGCAAAGGTGACAGCTTTACTTCTTTTCCGATTTGGATTCCTTTTATTTCCTTTTCTTCTCTGATTGCTGTGGCTAAAACTTCCAAAACTATGTTGAATAACAGTGATGAGAGTGGGCAACCTTGTCTTGTTCCTGATCTTAGTGGAAATGCTTTCAGTTTTTCACCATTGAGGATGATGTTGGCTGTGGGTTTGTCATATATGGCCTTTATTATGTTGAGGAAAGTTCCCTCTATGCCTACTTTCTGCAGGGTTTTTATCATAAATGGGTGTTGAATTTTGTCAAAAGCTTTCTCTGCATCTATTGAGATGATCATATGGTTTTTCTCCTTCAATTTGTTAATATGGTGTATCACGTTGATTGATTTGCGTATATTGAAGAATCCTTGCATTCCTGGAATAAACCCCACTTGATCATGGTGTATGATCCGTTTAATGTGCTGTTGGATTCTGTTTGCTAGTATTTTATTGAGGATTTTTGCATCTATGTTCATCAGTGATATTGGCCTGTAGTTTTCTTTCTTTGTGACATCCTTGTCTGGTTTTGGTATCAGGGTGATGGTGGCCTCGTAGAATGAGTTGGGGAGTGTTCCTCCCTCTGCTATATTTTGGAAGAGTTTGAGAGGGATAGGTGTTAGCTCTTCTCTAAATGTTTGATAGAATTCACCTGTGAAGCCATCTTGTCCTGGGCTTTTGCTTGTTGGAAGCTTTTTAATCACAGTTTCAATTTCAGTGCTTGTGATTGGTCTGTTCATATTTTCTATTTCTTCCTGATTCAGTCTTGGCAGGTTTTGCCTTTCTAAGAATTTGTCCATTTCTTCCAGGTTGTCCATTTTATTGGCATAGAGTTACTTGTAGTAATGTCTCATGATCTTTTGTATTTCTGCAGTGTCAGTTGTTACTTCTCCTTTTTCATTTCTAATTCTATTGATTTGAGTCTTCTCCCTTTTTTTCTTGATGAGTCTGGCTAATGGTTTATCAATTTTGTTTATCCTTTCAAAGAACCAGCTTTTAGTTTTATTGATCTTTGCTATCGTTTCCTTCATTTCTTTTTCATTTATTTCTGATCTGATTTTCATGATTTCTTTCCTTCTGCTAACTTTGGGGTTTTTTGTTCTTCTTTCTCAAATTGCTTTAGGTGCAAGGTTAGGTTGTTTATTCGAGATGTTTCCTGTTTCTTAAGGTAGGATTGTATTGCTATAAAATTCCCTCTTAGAACTGCTTTTGCTGCATCCCATAGATTTTGAGTCGTCGTGTCTCCATTGTCATTTGTTTCTAGGTATTTTTTGATTTCCTCTTTGATTTCTTCAGTGATCACTTCGTTATTAAGTAGTGTATTGTTTAGCCTCCATGTGTTTGTATTTTTTACAGATCTTTTCCTGTAAATGATATCTAGTCTCATAGCATTGTGGTCGGAAAAGATACTTGATACAATTTCAATTTTCTTAAATTTACCAAGGCTTGATTTGTGACCCAAGATATGATCTATCCTGGAGAATGTTCCATGAGCACTTGAGAAAAATGTGTATTCTGTTGTTTTTGGATGGAATGTCCTATAAATATCAGTTAACTCCATCTTGTTTAATGTATCATTTAAAGCTTGTGTTTCCTTATTTATTTTCATTTTGGATGATCTGTCCATTGGTGAAAGTGAGGTGTTAAAGTCCCCTACTATGAATGTGTTACTGTCGATTTCCCCTTTTATGGCTGTCAGTATTTGCCTTATGTATTGAGGTGCTCCTATGTTGGGTGCATAAATATTTACAATTGTTATATCTTCTTCTTGGATCGATCCCTTGATCATTATGTAGTGTCCTTCTTTGTCTCTTCTAATAGTCTTTGTTTTAAAGTCTATTTTGTCTGATATGAGAATTGCTACTCCAGCTTTCTTTTGGTTTCCATTTGCATGAAATATCTTTTTCCATCCCCTTACTTTCAGTCTGTATGTGTCTCTAGGTCTGAAGTGGGTCTCTTGTAGACAGCAAATATATGCGTCTTGTTTTTGCATCCATTCAGCCAATCTGTGTCTTTTGGTGGGAGCATTTAGTCCATTTACATTTAAGGTAATTATCGATATGTGTGTTCCCATTCCCATTTTCTTAATTGTTTTGGGTTCGTCATTGTAGGTCTTTTCCTTCTTTTGTGTTTCTTGCCTAGAGAAGTTCCTTTTGCAGTTGTTGTAGAGCTGGTTTGGTGGTGCTGAACTCTCTCAGCTTTTGCTTGTCTGTAAAGGTTTTAATTTCTCCATCAAATCTGAATGAGATCCTTGCTGGGTAGAGTAATCTTGGTTGCAGGTTTTTCTCCTTCAACACTTTCAATATGTCCTGCCACTCCCTTCTCGCTTGCAGAGTTTCTGCTGAAAGATCAGCTGTTAACCTTATGGGGATTCCCTTGTGTGTTATTTGTTGTTTTTCCCTTAATGCTTTTAATATGTTTTCTTTGTATTTAATTTTTGACAGTTTGATTAATATGTGTCTTGGCGTATTTCTCCTTGTATTTATCCTGTATGGGACTCTCTGTGCTTCCTGGACTTGATTAACTATTTCCTTTCCCATATTAGGGAAGTTTTCAACTATAATCTCTTCAAATATTTTCTCAGTCCCTTTTTTTCTCTTCTTCTTCTGGAACCCCTATAATTCGAATGTTGGTGCATTTAATGTTGTCCCAGAGGTGTCTGAGACTGTCCTCAGTTCTTTTCATTCTTTTTTTTAATTCTGCTCTGCAGTAGTTATTTCCACTATTTTATCTTCCAGGTCACTTATCCATTCTTCTGCCTCAGTTATTCTGCTATTGATCCCATCTAGAGTATTTTTCATTTCATTTATTGTGTTGTTCATCATTGTTTGTTTCATCTTTAGTTCTTCTAGGTCCTTGTTAACTGATTCTTGCATTTTGTCTATTCTATTTCCAAGATTTTGGATCATCTTTACTATCATTATTCTGAATTCTTTTTCAGGTAGACTGCCTATTTCCTCTTCATTTGTTAGGTCTGGTGGGTTTTTATCTTGCTCCTTCATCTGCTGTGTGTTTTTCTGTCTTCTCATTTTGCTTATCTTACTGTGTTTGGGGTCTCCTTTTTGCAGGCTGAAGGTTCGTAGTTCCCGTTGTTTTTTGTGTCTGTCCCCAGTGGCTAAGGTTGGTTCAGTGGGTTGTGTAGGCTTCCTGGTGGAGGGGACTAGTGCCTGTGTTCTGGTGGATGAGGCCGGATCTTGTCTTTCTGGTGGGCAGATCCACGTCTGGTGGTGTGTTTTGGGGTGTCTGTAGACTTATTATGATTTTGGGCAGCCTCTCTGCTAATGGGTGGGGTTGTGTTCCTATCTTGCTAGTTGTTTGGCATAGGATGTCCAGCACTGTAGCTTGCTGGTCATTGAGTGAAGCTGGGTGCTGGCTTGAGATGGAGATCTCTGGGAAATTTTTGCCGTTTGATATTATGTGCAGCTGGGAGGCCTCTTGTGGACCAGTGTCCTGAAGTTGGCTCTCCCACCTCAGAGGCACAGCACTAACTCCTGGCTGCAGCACTAAGAGCCTTTCATCCACACCGCTCCTTAATTTGGGATGATTCGTTGTCTATTCATGTATTCCACAGATGCAGGTTACATCAAGTTGATTGTGGAGCTTTAATCCGATGCTTCTGAGGCTGCTGGGAGAGATTTCCCTTTCTCTTCTTTGTTCTCACAGCTCCCAGGGGCTCAGCTTTGGATTTGGCCCCGCCTGTGCGTGTAGGTTGCCGGAGGGCGTCTGTTCTTTGCTCAGACAGGACAGGGGTTAAAGGAGCCGCTGATTCGGAGGCTCTGGCTCACTCAGGCCGGGGGGTAGGGAGGGTCACGGAGTGCAGGGCGAGCCTGCGGCGGCAGAGGCCGGAATGACGTTGCACCAGCCTGAGGCGCACCGTGCGTTCTCCCGGGGGAGTTGTCCCTGGATCCCGGGACCCCGGCAGTGGCGGGCTGCACAGGCTCCCCGGAAGGGGGTGTGGATAGTGACCTGTGTTCGCACACAGGCTTCTTGGTGGCGGCAGCAGCGGCCTTAGTGTCTCATGTCTGTCTCTGGGCTCCGCACTTTTAGCCGCGGCTCGCGCCCGTCTCTGGAGCTCTCTTAAGCAGCGTTCTCAATCCCCTCTCCTCGTGCACCAGGAAACAAAGAGGGAAGAAAAAGTCTCTTGCCTCTTCGGCAGGTCCAGACTTTTCCCCGGACTCCCTCCCGGCTAGCCGCGGTGCACTAACGCCCTGCAGGCTGTGTTCACGCCGCCAACCCCAGTCCTCTCCCGGCGCTCCGACAGAAGCCGGAGCCTCAGCTGCCAGCCCCGCCCGCCCCGTCAGGCGAGCAGACAAGCCTCTCGGCTGGTGAGTGCCGGTCGGCCCCGATCCTCTGCGCTGGAATCTCTCCGCTTTGCCCTCCGCACCCCTGTTGCTGTGCTCTGCTCCGCGGCTCCGAAGCTCCCCCACTCCGCCACCCACAGTCTCCGCCCGCGAAGGGGCTTCCTAGTGTGTGGACACTTTTCCTCCTTCACAGCTCCCTCCCGCTAGTGCAGGACCCGTCCCTATCCTTTTGTCTCTGTTTATTTTTTTCTTTTGCCCTAACCAGGTACGTGGGGGGTTACTTGCCTTTTGGAAGGTCTGAGATCTTCTGCCAGCGTTCAGTAGGTGCTCCGTAGGAGTTGTTCCACGCGTAGATGTATTTCTGGTGTATCTGTGGGGAGGAAGGTGATCTCCGAGTCTTACTCTTCCGCCATCTATCTTCTCCAACTTCTATGCAGAAAAGTCTCCTCCATTAAAAAACTTAAAACTTGATCTACGATTCACCCTCACAACTGACCACATCTCCAGTTCTTTAGTTCTTTCTTTATTTATTTGATGTGGACCATTTTTAAAGTCTTTATTGAATGTGTTACAATATTGCTTCTGTTTTATGTTTTGATTTGTTTGGCCACGAGGCACGTGGGATCTTATCTCCCCAACGAGGGATTGAACCCGCACCCCACTGCATTAGAAAGCGAAGTCTTAACCACTGGACTCCTGGGGAAGTCCCACCATCTCCACTTCTTTAAATGCCCAGTTCCTTGAAAGAGGAGTCTGCACGTGTGGTCCTGACCTAAGTCCCATTCACGCTCTCCACCTGCTCCCTCCCACACAATAAGTGATGAAGATCATTCATCAACAGCCCTTGACACCTGACTTGGAGTGTTTCCCAGGCTCCCCCACTGACATGCTAGACACAGGACTGGAGTGGATCACTGGAATGTGGACAAACATGATATTTGCCACTTATGAGCAGAAATTTTGAATGTGCTCGCTTCCTTTACTTTGGCCTCTTGCATTCTTCTTCCATGAGAACAGCATGGAAAAGAAAGGCTACTGCTTTAGCCTGAGTCCTAGAATGAGAAGATGCCTTGAGCCCAGGAAAGCCCTCCAGAATCACAGCCAATTCGCAGGCTTCATTTCATTTCAGAAGGCAATAAACGTTCTATTCTGTTGAGACCTGGGTTCTTTGTTACTACAGCAAAAGCTGATGAATGCCTAGTATCTGCTCTCCTGCCAGCCTAAGCATCCCTACTATAATGATCAGTAAGGGATAATCTGCCCCTTCTTCATCAAACTCCCCCACTTCCTCCACCCACCACTCTGTATACATGAGTCTCCTGGGTTTGTCATGTTTGTAACTGCTGGCTCCCCTGGCCACCAATTATTGTCTCCTAGGTGGGTACCTGATCCAGTCTGCAGTGAGAGAAAGGCATGAAACGACCATACACACAGAAGCAGAATGAGAGGGAACCTCCAAGGGGACTTGAGCCAACGGTTAAAGTTGTTGTTTCTATGGCTAAATGTCCACATCCAGGAAAGACTTCCTGGCTTAAAGGGGTGAGGCCAAGAGGACTACACACACGGACAGGAAGCTGGAAAGGTCCTCTGTTCAGACAAGAGGGATTTACCAGGAGCCTTGTGGAGGCAGGTGGACAGCAGGATCAAGAGTCAGACAGAACAGGTTAGTGTTGAAGTGGTTTCGAGCCAAGACTTTCCATTCAGACATGGTATTGATCAAAAACTTGAGGGGCCATCCAGATTCCTTCGTACGATGAAGCTAAATCTAAAGGAAGAATTCAAGGGCCTGAGTAAAGCAGACGGGGAGGAGGATCAGCGTGGGGGGACAGTGGTCAGGCAGACCTGGGACTTCGGAGGGGAGATCAGAACACCAGGTTTCTGACAAGTCATCCCAAGAGTGTGAATAAGAGACTTTTCCACCCCCAACGGCAGCTTCTTAGAGCCAGCCTGTGGCTCAGCCTTCAATTTTTTTCCAGCATAGCAAGTCTAATCACAATCGGATGTGCTGTGACCTCCCAGACGCCACTCTGGGAGCTCACAGGAAGAGATTCCACAACAAACAGGAGTGTTCTGGGCTTTAAGGGTAAAACAGCCTTTCACCCCACACCCCAACTGTGTATTATTGTTTTGTTTTTTGGTTTGTTTTTGTTTAAAGCATTTAAAAATTTTTTTTCTTTTTTTAAAATTTATTTATTTTTTGGCTGTGTTGGGTCTTCGTTGCTGTGCACGGGCTTCCTCTAGTTGCAGTGAGCGGGGGCTACTCTTCGTTGCGGTGCGTGGGCTTCTTATCGCGGTGGCTTCTCTTGTTGCAGAGCGTGGGCTCTAGGCACACGGGCTTCACTAGTTGTGGCGCACGGGCTTAGTTGCTCCATGGCATGTGAGATCTTCCCAGACCAGGGCTTGAACCCGTATCCCCTTAACCACTGCGCCACCAGGGAAGTCCCCCAACTGTGTTTTAATTGTGGCAAGAAAGATCAGTCTGCACCAATGAAGAAAAGGTCTCCACAAACACACCGTCTTTCTCCTTTTACAAAGAGAGAGAGGTTAAAGCCGGCAGAGTACCCACCAATGCATACGCTTCCCAGTATATCACATCCAGAAACCTGTGGGGTTTGGGGGTTGAGGACTGGAGTGTTCTCTTGTTGGCTCAGTCCCTGCAGACTTATATGAGGCTGTGGGGCACTCATGATGGTTACAACCCCCAGATCACCTCCTTAGGCTCCTAGAGACCTGGGCTTACTGGGACTTGCACAGGGCAGGCTATGTTTGTCATGTAGGGATGACCTGGTGGGAGGGTGGGGAACCCTGACCAGCATCTGAGGAGCCAGCGAATAAAGGCAACGGTGAGTACAGCTGGTTAGGTTACAAGTTATAAAGTATGGCAATAAAATAATAATAGCCAACACCGCTTGGGTGCTAAGTGCTAGGCAGTGATCTAAACATGCACACAGAAGATTTATTTTATCCTCCTGGAGAATCAGGATGGCAGAGGAGTAGGACATGGAACTCAACTCCTCCCACAAATACATCAGAAATACATCTACAGGGAATTCCCTGGCAGTCCAGTGGTTAGGACTCAGCGTTTTCACTGCCAGGGCTCAGGTTCAATTTCTGGTCGGGGACTAAGATCCTGCAAGGACGTGGTGAGACCAAAAAAAAAAAATCTACAAGTGAAACAATTTTCACAAAACACCTACTGAACACCAGCAAAAGACCTCAGGCATCTGAAAGGACAATCAAGATCTCCAATGTAACCCAGTAGGATGAAAGAAAAAAAAAAAAGAAGCAGGATGGGACCTGCACCCCTGGGAGGGAGCTGAAAAAGAGGAAACGTCCCTGCACCCTGGGAGGCCCCCTCACTGGCAGGGAGATAAGCCAGGACAGAAAGGGAGCTTCAGAGGAGAGTAAAACAACTGGTCTGTGGCATGCAGAGAGAGACCTGCACAGACAGCCGTGCCACCACCCTGTGTGCCCCAGCCTGAGACGCCCGTCCACTGGTGGGGGCAGGCGCCTGGGTGCTGGTGCCTTGGAGGCCCTGGGAGCAGATGCCAGGGGGTTGCCCACGTGCAGAGGTAGGGCTGAAAATACAGCTGAGCCTGGGGCCTCGCGACTTAGGAAGCAGGGCCGAAATCTCTCCCCGCAGATGCGCAAGCTGCAGACTTATACCTCTGCTGCCTTTGGCTTTCCAAAGGGACAACGAGTGCTCCCACAGCTGGGACGGGTCTGGCCTTAGCAGCTGTGGGGTTTTGTGAGCACATGCACATGGGGGCCGGGCCGGGCCAGGGTCTGAGCTGCTTCCATAGCCCCCACAGTGGGTCCAGGGGCAGGAGGACCACGGTCCTGGGACCTGACTTTAGTGGATCTGTGCTGGTGGCCTTGTGAAAACAATGCCTCAGGGACACCAGGGCCGATTTCCGGCCTCCCCACGGTTGAGGCAGGGCTGAGGGCAGTGCCAACGACTGTACTTTGTGAGCCCGCACAACGGGTGACAGGTGACACCACAGAGCACACTCACCAGTGAACAGCTCTAGCAGAGGAATACTCAGTGGCTCCTCTCCCAGTGGGAGCACGCCAATCCTACCTAGCTCACGCCACAGCTCAGAAATGGATCTGGGGGCTTCCACTCCAACAACTAGGGAGCAGACCCAGCCCCTGACAGGGCTGTGGCAACCACAGAGCAAGGAGGAGGCCCCGCTCAACATCCAGGGCAGGCTTTGGTCACCACAACACCAGTCACACCGCCTAGCAAGCGGATAATGGCCAGCACACACTGAGGAAAGAGGCGGCAGGCATCCATAGTAAAAACGGGCCTCACACCAAAAATCTGAAACCCATGCAGGCTATGCAGGAACACTCCCACATATAAATATTCCTCCAAGACCACAGTAGATAATTGTTTCTCCTCAACTCATAGAGCAAAAGAAATATAAGTAAAAATGAAGAAGCAGAGGAACCATTTCCAATTAAAAGATCAAGAGAATTCCCCTGAAAGAGCAAGCAATGAAACAGACCTCTTCAGTCTAATTGACTCCAAGTTCAAAAAGGAGATAATGAGAACACTGAAGAAATTAAGGACTATTGTTAGAAATGCAGATTACTATGAAAAGGAACTAGAAACTATAAAAAGGAACCAAGAAAAATTAGGAAGTTCATTTGCAGAGACAAGAGCTGAGCTAAAAGCAATGAATAGCAGAGTAAATAATGCAGAAGAACAAATAAGTGAACTGAAAGATAGAATAATGGAAATTGCCCAATCAGAACAGCAGACAGAAAGCCAAATGAAAAAAAAAAAAAAATGAAAGCAACATAAGAGACCTATGGGATAATATAAAGCGTGCCAACCTACACATAATAGGGATTCCAGAAGGGGAAGAAAGAGAAAAGGGGATTGAAAATCTATTTGAAGAAATTATGGCTGAAAATTTCCCAAACCTAAAGAAGGAAACAGATATCCAGATACAGGAAGCACAGAGGGTCCCAAACAAGATGAACCCAAACAGACCTACACCAAGATATATTATAATAAAAATGGAAAAGTTAAAGAGAGAATTATATAGGCAGCAAGAGAAAAACAAAGAGTTAATTACAAGGGAACCCCCATAATGCTATTAGCTGATTTCTCTACAAAAATGTTGCAGGCCAGAAGGGAGTGGCAAGATATTTTTAAAGTCCTGAAAGGGAAAAATCTGCAACCTAGGATACTCTACCCAGCAAGATTATCATTTAGAATAGGAGGAGAGTTAAAGAATTTCTCAGACAAGCAAAAACTAAAAGAATACAGAAATACTAAACCTATCCTAAAAGAAATATTGAAAGGTCTTCTCTAAATAGAAAAGAAGTAAGAATCCGTAGGAAAGAGAAAATCACAATTGGAAAGTAAATCATTTAAATAAGCCAGTACAGATTTTAAAAAATAAAATAAAAAAATTTCTGTGAAAGAACGATAATCACAATGACAGGAAAAGGATGAACACGAAACATGATGTAAAAGAGGGCATCAGAATCATAAAATGTGGGGGAGGAGGATAAGAAGATGTAGATTTTTTTCCCCTAGAGCCTATATGACTACCAGTCTAAGAGAAGTAAATGTAGAAAGGGGTTAATATACTTGAAAAACAGGGTAAGCACAAATCAAAAACATACAATAGATTCACAAAAAACAAAAAGAAGAGGACATAAATAATACAAAAGAAAATCATCAAACCACAAAAGGAAAAACAAAAAGGAAAAAAAAGGGACAGAAGAAATACAAAATCAATGGGAAAACAAGGTTTTAAATGGCAGTAAATACATATAATCAGTAATTACCTTAAAAATCAATGGACTAAATGCTCCAGTCAAAAGACATAGAGTGGCAGATTGGATTAAAAAAAAACAAGAGCCTTCAATATGTTGCCTACAAGAGACCCGCTTTAGGGCAAAGGACACACATAGACTGAAAGTGAGGGGATGGAAAACGATTTCATGAAACGGAAATGAAAAGAAAGCAGGGGTTGCAATACTCAGACAAAATAGACTTTAAAACAATGGCTATAAAGAAAGATAAAAAAGGACACTATATTTTATCCTCATAACATCCCCAAGAGATAGATGTTATTAAAAGTCCCATTTTACAGATGAGAAAACTGAAGCATGAGGCAGTTAAATTAACTTCTCTAAGATTAAGGGAGATTTGTTAAGGGAGATTTAAATTAAGGGAGACTTGTTAAGGGAGTATGTAAAGATTTAGACACAGGAATGTTCTTACAGCACTATTTTTAATAAGGGAAATGTTTGCATAGTAACACTGTAGACAGATTTAAATGTCGATCATTAAGGAATGGATTGGGACTTCCCTGGTTATCCAGTGGTTGAGACTGCACGCTCCCAGTGCAGGGGGCCCGGGTTCAATCCCTGGTCAGAAAACTAGATCCCACATGCCTCAACTAAGAACCCACATGCTGTAACTAAAAAGAGCCCGCATGCCGTAATGAAGATCTCACACGTGGCAATGAAGATCCCATGTGCCGCAACTAAGACTCGGTGCAGCCACCTAGCTAGCTAAATGAATAAATAAGGAATGGATTAAATAAATTACAATATACCTACACTACATTAAAAATGATCCTCTAAGTGTATGGTTTGGAAATGAAAATCTGTTTATTGTGTATTGTTCATTGAAAAATCAGGGCACAAAATAAATTAAGGCACAATCCCATATTTAGTAACTATAAATATATATGCATTTTTTTAAGTTTTGAAAGAATATGCATCCAGGTCTTATCAGTGGTCTGCAGATTGTAAGGTTGTGGGTGCTTTTGGTCACTCCTTCATTTATGTAAATCTTCTAATAACAATACATTGCTTCTTTCATAAGAGAAGAGTTATATTAATTTTTTAAATAGTAAAGAAGAATGGAGGATTGTCTGAACATCAAGGTCAGGTCTATGGAGGACAGTTAATTCCATGTACATTGACTGCAAGTCCGCTGGCGCTAGTGGAATTAGTGTAATCCAGCATTTCCCAAAAGTGTGTTGCTTAAAAAAAAGAAAGGAGCCTCATGGTAAAATGAATTAGAAAACTGTCTACTTCTCTCAAAGATTCACAATGCATAAATTCTGTTAACAAAGAAAAGAAAGAAAGGAAAACCTATTTTACTTCGTGTAACCCAGCATTTTCCAGTCTTACTTCATCACAGAGCTCTTTTACACGTGATTCTTATTTTTGGTTCAGGAAATCCAAAGAAGAGGGGATATATGTATACGTATAGCTGATTCACTTTGCTGCACAGCAGAAACTAACACAACATTGTAAAGCAACTATACTCCAATAAAAATTAATTTAAAAAAAAAAAGAAATGCTCTCACATCTTGGAGGTGGTGCTATTATTTCTCCCTCTGCCCAGTGCTAATACTCTCCCATCTTTACAGGTGTTGTGCCCAAGAAAATCCCCCAGAAAACCTCCTACATTGAAATCACCACTTCAGAGTCTGTTTCAGACAATGACATTTGAAAGGATTAAATAAAAAGAAGAAAAGATAGGTATAGGTAAGTTAGAAAAAATAAGAATCATGCTCATTTATTATTTTGATGTACTTTAAAAGTCAAAATTTTTAGCGAGATAACTAACTTTTAAAATGCTATGAGAATAAACAACATAGACTGATTACAAAAATAGATCAGGACTATTTTCTCAGTTTTCCCATAACTGAGGCTTTAGGTGATCTTACTGGGATTCATTGTATTTCCTGTATTTATCTTATTTGTAGCTTTCCAGCATCTTTTGAACACCCTTCCTATACTTTGTTGATTTTCCACATTGTGAGACCCACCAATGCAAGATGGAAACCAGGGAACTTGCTTTCCTGGCCTTCCTTGCAGTTAGGACACAGGAAGTAAAACAGACAGCCCCGCAGATTTCCATGAGGAAAACAAGACATGGAAGGATGCAGCACAGAGTCCATTTTATTGGAAAGGGAGAGGGAGCTTGGGAGAGAAATATCAATCTTATAGAAACTGTAACATCAGAGGATTTCAAAGCAGTGTCTCAGGTCACTGTCCTTTTTTTTTTTAAGGCTAATTTCAATTATTATTATTTTTTAATTTTATTGAAGTATAGTTGATTTACAATGTTGGGTTAATTTCTGCTGTACAGCAAAGTGACTCAGTTATACATATATACATTCTTTTCCATTCTGGTTTATCACAGGATATTGAATATAGTTCCCTGTGCTATGCCATAGGACCTTCTTGTTTATCCTATATATAGTAGTTTGCATCTGCTAATCCCAAACTCCCAATTCTTAGGGAGTCTTCCTCACCCTCGTCACCCTTGGCAACCACAAGTGTGTTCTCTTTGTCTTTGAGTCACTTTCTGTTTCATAGAGATGTTCATTTGCATCATATTTTAGATTTCACATATAGGTGATATGGTATTTGTCTTTCTCTTTCTGACTTACTTCACTTAGTATGATAATCTCTAGTTGCATCCATGTTGCTGCAAATGGCATTATTTTGTTACTTTTTATGGCTGAGTAGTATTCCATTGTATATATGCACCACATCTTCTTCATCCATTCATCTGTTGATGGACATTTAGGTTGCTTCCATGTCTTGGCTATTGTGAATAGTGCTGCTGTGAACATAGGGGTGCATGTATCTTTTCGAATTATAGTTTTGTATGGGTATATGCCCAGGAGTGGGATTGCTGGATCATATGGCAACTCTATTTTCAGTTTTTTAAGGAACCTCCATACTATTTTCCATAGTGGCTGCACTAATTTACATTCCCACCAACAGGCAGGTCACTGTCCTTGATGAGAAGTGTGGGGTGGGTGTCCAGTCATCATGGGACTGTACATGTGAGGAGTCCTAGAGAATATAAGTTTGGTTTTCTTCCTGACTTCAGAGCCTCCACGCCTGATTCCCTGAGTATTCAATAACTTCTTTTTCTATTTAAGCTAGCTAGAATGGGTGAGCAATGCATGGTTCCAGAACCAGACGTTCAGACACACTTTAAGTCTCTAAAACCATTATGCTACCCATCCTCACAGGAGGAATGAAGGATGCTAGAGAGTAGGCAGGTTATTTTTTTCTGATATTCCAAATGTTAACTAGATGGATATTCACTTTATTCCAACTTCATGTTCAACTTTATATTTGGCTGGCCGAAGTTTATTTTGACTGGCAAGTCTAGATTGTCTAAGTGCCTAATTTCATGCTACACCAAAACCAACGAGTGGCCTTAAGCACTTTCCTTTCTTGGATTCTGTAACATATCATGTCTTAGTTTTCCTCCTACATAATCGGTTCCTTCTTTGCTTCTTTATGACTCTTCCTCCTCTATCCAAAATCTAAATGTTGGCATTCCTCAGGACTGGGTCTTTTCTTCTCTCCTTTTATCCTCATTTGATAAACTCGAGAGTCCTATAGTTTTAAATAAGACCCTTAGATAGGTGACAACTACCTTTACCTCCACTGAGTTTTAAACCTAATATACCACCAGAGGATGATCTAGGAGATATCTCAGACTTCACCTGTCCAAAATGGAATATCCAAATGGCATGTCTTCTGCCTGGTTGCTCACACGAAACACCTGGGACCCACCTTTTATTCACCTCCCTTGCCCGCTACTTCATACATGATTCAGCAAACATTGAAAGAAACTGCTATAAGATACAAAAGAAATTTTTATAACGAATCTAATTTATGATCTCACTAAAGTACAAGAACGTATCAACTCTATTTTTTTTTTTTTTATCAACTCTATTTTTTAAATGTACAGTAAACGAGAAAAGCAACAGGCTAAAGTGTGGACTCAGGATAACAACTCACTGGAAAAAATGAAGAAGTCATTGAGAAATCATGGCAAGGAATTAAAAACACAGGAATCAGAATTGAATTCTGTTTTGATGCTCATAAAAAAAAAACCCAGAATCAAATCTACGGATATGTAACGTAAGGAAAAGTATTCAACAGTAATAATAGTCCAGATTTATAATCCCAAATTAGAGTATCAAAGATCAGGAAATGGTATGGCGAGGGGGGAAATATAATCAAATCTTAATCCCAAGAATGACACAAGGACCTTGAGTCATTGAATTTAAAAATTGGAGAAAGAGATTAATGTTTCAGAAAAGTTGAACAATAAGAGCAAAACAAAGCTTGACATACACTTAGCAAGTGACTAAGAAAATAAAAAGGAAATAGGTAGACAAGCAAGCAGAAAAGTAAGTTGTCAAAGGCTAAATATTTCTATTAGAAAACAAATGACCTGAGGTAAATTCCCCTATCAAAAGGGGAGAATTCTCAGATTTGGTCAAAATGTAAACCCAGCTGCATCCTGCATAGACAGACTCCTAACTTAAAATGGTACAGAGATTTTAAAAGTGAAACTATGGGCCAGAAAAAAATATTTAATAAAGAAATAAAAACCCATGGCAGTAATATAAATATCAAATTAAACAGAATTAAAGGCATGAAAAGACTCCTTTTATAGGGTACAGTCTGTAATGAAATTTTTTTAAATTGCGAAACGTTATTTGTTAATAGCCTCAAGATTTACAAAACAAAAACTTGTTTTGTTTTGTAAATTGCCATGCCGCCATTCTGGTGGCATGGCAGTCGGGGTGCTGTACCAGCCACCCACATAACTCTCACCTTCCTCAGGATCTTTCTTTGTCATCTGATTGCATCCTGCAACCCCAAGAAAACAATCCTGGAAGAATAGAGGGGCACCAATAATCTGTTAGTCCCCAAAAAGGAAATCCCTGCATGCTCTAACAGCAGTAGATAATGGGCACTAGAGATTGTCACAAACTCCATTTATTTAAGAAAGAAAAAGACAGTGGAGGGAATTCCGTGGTGGTCCAGTGGTTAGGACTCTGCACTTTCACTGCCAAAACCATGGGTTCAGTCCCTGGTTGGGGAACTAAGATCCCACAAGCCACGCTGCGTGGCCAAAAAAAAAAAAAAAAAAAGACAGTGGATATTAAAAAAAAAAAAAAAATTCCATTTCCCCTGCCAAGAGACCCAGAATGAACTGGGCTAGGAATTATTCACCTCCACCTCCAAAGGGAATTCAGGCAGAAACTGCATGGATTTAGAGCAGGACCCAGGGCATCAAGTCCCACCCCTGACTAGTGGTAAAGACCAAATCAGAGACCCCCCCTTATTCCAAAAGCAAAAAGAAAAGGGGCAGTTTTTAAAAACTGGCATAAGTGAATGCTTACCAAAAACAAAAACAAAATCCCATGATGTCTCCTGAAAAGGAAAAAGAAAAGCATGTGTCTCTGTGTGTGTTTATTTATCCTGAAAAAAATTAGGTCCCAGACTCATTCTGCCAACACTGAAGCTTATCATCTTGGTATTCTTAAGATTCTGTGGATGGAACTAAATTAAAAAGACAGCCCTGGGAACTGAAACTCAGCTGTCTTTACTCTGATGAGCAAAAGGCAGTGGGTCAGATGATTTAAACACCATGATGTGATCCCTCCAATTTTCCCCTGGAGTGGATGTCTCTTGGGAGCAGGACACAGGATAGGAAATGAGAGATGAAAGAGACAATAAATGAATTAATAAAAGAGAGACTGTGCAGGGAATCAAGATAATCACGTGCTATAAACTGAGGAGTAGGTTTGTTCAGTCCAAATCTCTATACCGAGGAGGAAAAAAATGCTTCATGGAAAGCCAGGATAACATCTCTTGTCATCCTTACGACACTCTGAGATACACACACATTATCCTTATTTTACAAGGGAGCAAGACAGGTAATCTTAAGCCAGGCACCCAGTAGAGGTCAAGTTCACTCCGTGGACAAGAGGGATTGAAACCCACCCGTGTTTAAGTCCACAGCCATATCTCAACCACGACACACTTTCTATCTCTGACGTTTATGCTGGAATGTGTTCTGTTGATATTTCCTTGCTTTAGTTGTGCAAGACCATGGTTATGCTATAGTAAAGGGCTTTCTCACAGGCTGAATACATTCCTGTATCTTAGTTAAATTCCCTTCATTCTAGAAGCAGACTGCATAATATGTGTCTTTGGGAGCTAGAAGGTGCCTTTCTGGTTGAGACATTTTTGGTGGAGTCTGTGTAAAACTACAGAAAAAAATATAACTAAGACTCATCTCTCAAAAAAGAAATCTAGATAATTTAAGGGACTGTGTTAAAACTTTTACATTCTGGGCTTCCCTGGTGGCACAGTGGTTGAGAGTCCACCTGCCGATGCAGGGGACACGGGTTCATGCCCCGGTCCGGGAAGATCCCACATGCGGCAGAGCGGCTGGGCCCGTGAGCCACGGCCGCTGAGCCTGCGCGTCCGGAGCCTGTGCTCCGCAATGGGAGAGGCCACAACAGTGAGAGGCCTGCGTACTGCAAAAAAAAAAAAAAAAAGGGAAAAAAAACCTTTTACATTCTACTTCATCTTGGTGTATAGAAACAGCTGCAGAAATCCTACATACAAAGCCTTTGTCAAAAATCTTTACTATGTCTTCTTTCAACTTTCCGTGATTCTTCGAAGACATTTGAAAAGTCTTTGGGAGAGCCACAATGAGCAAACCCCACCTCTCTGATAAATCACGCTATTGTTTAGTGACGCACCATCAAGACGGGCCCCATTTATCTCCCCAGAGCAAGCCTGGCAAGAATATGTTCAGAAAATATTGGTCATATTATCTTTCCAAAAGATTAAGAGAAGGATTTGCTTACCTATAATGATTTATGGAACTGACAAGCAGGTGCACAAGTGTGGCCAGGGAATGCAAAAGAATAGACAGAACGGCTTAGAACAAAATTATGGTGTCAGGGCCGGAAGCTGATAGCTCCATTCTCTAATGGGACAAAAGAACTGGGATTCATAAATCACATTTGTCAAGAATAAATAAGAAGAGAACCAGACGAGGCCAGTGCCCCCTTGCTGTTCCTATCTTCATCATAATTTGTTGGCCTGCCCCGCCCTGCCTCTGTCAGAGATAAGGGCTTCTATTGCTTTCTTGCTATCTCCAGATTAGGCCTAAACACCAATAAATAAGACACACTGGCTTCTGTTAGTGTGTCCTGCTCCTATCTGACTTGCCTGGTGACTGTTAAATGATTTTCTGTGACTTGATGCTTTCAGCGGTGAACGAGAATATCTGAGCAAGACCCCATGTCAACCCCAACCAGTGAACAAGCCTGAATTCCAGCTCCAACTCTGCCAGTACCTACCTGGGTGACTTTGGACAAGTTTTCTGTTTTCACTTCATTCATTTGCAACATAATTAAAAAATACATTACCCATTGGACTTCCCTGCTGGCGCAGTGGTTAAAAATCCACCTGCCAATGCAGGGGACATGGGTTCGAACCCTGGTTCGGGAAGATCCCACATGCCGTGGAGCAAATAAGCCCATGTGCCACAACTGCTGAGCCCGCATGTCACAACTACTGAAGCCCGTGTGCCTAGAGCCCATGCTCCACAACAAGAGAAGCCACCGCAGTAAGAAGCCCGCGCATGACAACGAAGAGTAGCCCCCCACTCGCTGTAACTAGAGCAAACCTGTGCACAGCAACGAAGACCCAATGCAGCCAAAAAAAAAAAAAAGGATCACCCATCGGTTTGAAAAGCTGAGATAATAATCCAGTCGAACCAAAAGAAACCATATGAATTTATCCCAGTGCCCCAGATCCCACAACTGGTTCATTGCCAAGCACATAGGGGGCTTGGGGGGCAGAAGGCAAATGTTTATAAAATTGACTGACAAATGTCTCATATCTCTAAATGAAGAAATGCAATAGAAGTCTACAGGATTTGTCAGTCTTCTTAATTCTCAAGTCGTATCTTTGAACTTGTAAAAAAGAATAGCTAACCATCTGCTGATTTAATTGACATTTTAGCACCAACTGAAACGTTCTGAAATAAAAATACTTTTTAACTTCCTAGTTTTTGCAGAACATTCCCTCCTTGTGTTTTATTGTGGCCCTAACTATAATTGAAACACAAACAAACTTCAATACAATCCCCCTCCTACCCCCAGCAGTTCCTTGTGCTATTTCAAGCTCTAACTGCACCATGGGTAGCAGTTAGCATAAGCACCTCACCAGAAAACCTTTATTTTCATTCCCTAGCGAAGACAGCTAACCTCCAGGTGTTCTGTTCAATGGATAATGGGCATGCTGGGATTCGTATGCGCTTGTTTTTATCCATTTTGAAGCCTGAGCTTGGAACAACTACATTCTTAGACTGTTTGCAAGATTAAAATATGGGAGGTATAACTAGACCAGGTTCTCATCCCCGGCTTCCTCTCCCCAGCTCTCCTCCATTCATCGCCCACACCCCAATAAGGAGGCAGTACTGGGTGTCCCACTCCTCACCCTCAAACTTCACTGCCCCCAGCTCCACCCCTGCACAGACCTGTCCTGGCTCCTGACTCGCTGGCTTCCTCTCTCGTGTCCAGATCTGTGCTCACCTCCTAGGCATTTGCCATCTGAAATTGGATTGACAGCACTATTGACAGGAAATAAGGTATATCTAAGTGATTTCTGTGTTTTGTCTTAATAAGACTCACAGACTTATAGTAGAAAAATGAATCCCCCAGAAGTATGTTGACAGAAATGGAAGAAGAGGGTTTAAAGCAGTTTCCGCAAGCTCAGGATACTCATCTCCAATTTTTCATGTGGCCCTACCGGGCATGACAACTTTGTGGCTCACACCACATGCAACTCATCACGAAGTTCACCACCAGACTGGTCTACATTCCATTCAAAGACAAAGCCACTGGTCAGCACTTAGACGCAGCAGCAATGCCAAACTGCTGTCAGAACTCTAAACGTGTGATAACCATTTCCATACTCAGTGTCCTCATGGGCCAGGCACAAAGCGTTGTCTGACTGTCACAGTCCTCAGGCCATGTGTTGAGCAACACTGGGTGCAGGACTGAAAACCCTGCCTGTTGGTACTCCATTCTGCAAAAACTCAAAGGAAACCTTTTTTAAACATCAGAGTTTCACTCCAGGGCCTGCGAAATGTTGGTATGTTGGGGGCAATTCATTTAACCACCTAATGCCTCCAAAACCATGCAGATGGCAAAAACACTGACAGATGTCTGTGTCTTCAGTTTTAAAATTATGCCATTTCTATACAACATTAACTTTACATTCATTTATAAGGAGTATGTTTTTGTTTGGAATTCTTGTAAATAATAATAGTCATTTTACATTCATAATGAAAGCAGCTTCAGTCAGACAAATCCAATTAACATGAACACACTGTGCTTTCACCAACAAAGAAAAGAGAGAGAAACCACAAGGACAAACTCCTGTGGCTCAGAGGAGGAACATGCCCCAGAGGAGGAACAGAGTGAATTCTAAGGACTCGTCTCAATTTACGCCCGAACTCCTGAAGCCAGACCCACGGCTGGAAAGCTCCAGCATTGTTGTGACGACCCAGCTGATCCGTGTGTGTGTGTGGACTCAGTCCACACATGCAACACAGCCTCCCACCCCGTAAGGCATCAGAGAAGCAAGAAGTGGAGGCCTTAACTTGGCCTGGGAATTGTTTGCAACCACTGACTCCTGTGAAAAAGGCTTTCATGGAAATATTTCGCTCTTGCACCTCACTGAATGGTGCCCTACGTGTCTCTAGTTCGACTCCCACGTTAGGGCTCTGCACATCTCTCTCCCTCCACATCTGTCTATGTGTCTATGTCCAAGGCTCTCAACCCCAGCGCCCCAGAAAATAGTTGCTGCACAAATAGACCCCCAACTGTTGGTCGTGCTTAAGATCTACTCTTCCTTCAACAGGGGTACATTCCAAGCCAGTGTCAGCTGACACTCTGCACTGCGGAGCAAGGTAGAGGGGAGCGCAACTTGCTGGGAATAAGGTGAGGGCTCAGCAAGAAGTCAAACAGGACCCCAAGGAAGAACGTGACAATTGTGCCCCCCAGGTACATTGAGGAGTGTGGTCAGAACAGTAACTGTTTTGCTCAAACAGAAGCATCATTCTAAGAGGCAGACCAGTTGCCACTGAGGTGATGGACACTTTTGAAGGCAGCGTGAGACATTGTTATACAGTCATGGGATCATGCTGGAGAGGCTGCTGGCTTACTAATGGCAGATCAATTCCTATGATCCCTCATACAGTGGTGCCCCAAATTCAAAGGGCTGCTTCACACACAAAAAGCTGAGACCCCTGCTCACTACATTTCTCTTCCCACCTTCCAGAACAGTGTTTCTGAGGGTGGGAACCAGAGGTGATGGGAGGTCATGGAGAGGCTTTAAAATTTAAATTCTCAACTCGCAGCCCGATCCAAAAGGTCAGAGTCTCCAAGAGTGACTCCCCCTCAAAAATGGATGGTCTGGCTGGAATATGGAGGAAATCTCAGGCCCGAATGAGACAGGCCACCCCTGCTGGCCTGGATCCCGAAGCCCAGCCTTGTAGAGCTGCTCTGCTGAGCCCCACCCCCAGCAACACAGGGAATGCATTTCAATAAAACACAGAGATGTTATAAGGGATCAGGACCACAGCTCATCCTCCCAGCACCTCTGTAATGGTGGTTTATTATCACCTGCCTTGTCAGTTCGAAGACACAGAGAGTCTGAAAGGTTAAGTGACTTGTCCAAGGTCATGCAGCTAGACCAAGGGCAGTGCAGATACAAACCCAACTCTATCCAATCGCAGTCCCTGAGCCAGTCCCTCTACACCACTCTAGCCTTCCCCTGATTATCACCCACGGCATGATCTGCACATCGCTGGCTGTTTTGGCTCATTTCAACACTTATTACTTGGTTGTTTTGCCATAATATAGAAATTACGGAGTGCGTTCGTAACTGCTCCTACCAGCTTCCCCTCCCATGCCCCCGAGGAGCTCAGGCCAAGTTATAGACAGGGGAGCCTCACCCACATTAGAGGGAAAGCATGCAAATCAGCATCACGCAGAAGAAAAAAAAGAAAAAGAAATTATTTATACTTTTTGCACAAGAAATTGTCAGTCATTACTTGGCAAATGAATGAACTCTGTGTAGCCTTTTAAACCTAAAACAAAATCACGTATTTCAAACTGCCATGCAAGAAATCTGCACACACACAAAATTATTTAAACTCTGAAATTTGACCCTTTTTATTGTTACAAATCAGGGAGTTGGCAAACTGAGATGTGAGTCAAATCTAGCCCACAGCTAGATTGTTCTTGTACAGCCAGCAAGCTAGGAATCATTTTTATATTTTTAAAGAGTCGTTCAGAAGGAAAGAGTATGTGAGAGACCAGAGACTGTATATGGCCTGCAAAGCCTAAAATATGTACTCTCTAGCTCTTCATAGGAAAAAATTGCTGAGCCCCACTCTAGATGATATAAATAATTATGCTAAGACCATGCATTCTCAACACGAGTGATATCACAATAAATTTGATTTTTAGGGGGGTGAAAAAACATTTACTCATTTATGTGTAAACAAAGATATACAAATAGTACATAAACAGAGACACAGCATATCTGTGGTTCGAAATTTCATGGAGTAGAAACAGGAAGAGATGCCTAAACAGTTTCCTTAAGGGACAATGATGAAGAGGAGTCTGGGAAACATTGGGCTAAACAATAGCTAAGAGTATAGAGGGCGTGGCTTCGTGTGTGAGATGCACAGTGTTCTCAGCCTTCATCTTCATGGCCCAGTGGAGAGGCTTTCCTCCAAAGTCAGACACAACCATTAGCACATGCACCTATTCAGAACTCCAACATCACTGCCCCAACCCTGCCAGGCAAGCCCATGTGTCTCACACATGGGCCATTTCTATTATTAAAAATAAAGTCAAGGGGACTTCCCTGGTGGCGCAGTAGTTAAGAAACGACCTGCCAATGCAGGGGACATGGGTTCGAGCCCTGCTCCAGGAAGATCCCACATGCCCCGGAGCAACTAAGCCCGTGTGCCACAACTACTGAGCCTGCGCTCTAGAGCCTGCAAGCCACAGCTACTGAGCCTGCATGCCACAACTACTGAAGCCCACGTGCCTAGAGCCCGTGTTCCACAACAAGAGAAGCCACTGCAATGAGAAGCCCTTGCGTGCACCGCAACGAAGAGCAGCCCCCACTCACTACAACTAGAGAAAGCCCGCGTGCAGCAATGAAGACCCAACACAGCCAAAAATAAATAATTTTTTTAAAAATAAAAAAATAGGGCTTCCCTGGTGGCGCCGTGGTTGAGAGTCCGCCTGCCGGTGCAGGGGACACGGGTTCGTGCCCCAGTCCGGGAAGATCCCGCATGCCGTGGAGCGGCTGGGCCCGTGAGCCATGGCTGCTGAGCCTGCGCGTCCGGAGCCTGTGCTCCGCAGCGGGAGAGGTCACAGCAGTGAGAGGCCCATATACCGCAAAAATAAAATAAAAATAATAAAAAAATAATGAAAAAATAAAGTCAAGAAATTAATTTTTTGAACTGAGAAGGTCATATGCATCACCCCCCCCTCTGCCCCCACCACTTATAGGGTTAGAAGCATCTCACACCAAAGGCAAGCATCCTCAGGTCCTGTTATAACAAGTCCAAGGAGATCTGATGCCAAGCCAGAGAAGTAACTGGCAGCCAGGGAAGTAAAGCCTCTGAGTCCCTGTGTAGGAGACATTCACAAAAGGTGTTTTTGTTTTCTTTCACCTCACTCCAATCCACGCCCCTCCCAGAAAGCCGCTCTTGCTGTGGCCTTGGGAGAGCTCTATGCTGACAAATCTGGTGGATTTTTTCTTCTCATATTAATCACTCTATCTTGTAATCCTTTGAAATAGCCTCGCATTCTCAATTAACTTCTCTCTTCTTTCGGCAACTCCAAATTTGTTGATTTTCCTCTTACCTCTCTGGACGAGTCTTTCATATTTTCTTCCTTTTTATTTATTTATTTTATTTTACTGTTTATTTTTTTACTGTTTTGTCGCATTGCATGTGGGAATCTTAGTTCCACAACCAGGGATCAAACCCGTGTCCCCTGCATTGGAAGTGTGGAGTCTTAACCACTGGACTGCCAGGGAAGTCCCAAGTCTTTCATATTTTCTTTCACAGATTCCTCCTCTTCCATTTGAATTTTGAGTGTCAAAATTCCCCAGGGCAGTCCTAGACCCTTCCTCTTCTTTCTTGTGTTTTCTCCCTCGGTTACATAATCCATCCCTAGTTTTAACTGTCATCTATATGCTGAAGAGCCTCAAATTGGCATCTCTTCACCTCTCCCCTGAATTCTGGGTTCATGTCCAATCTCCTTCTCGACATACCCACTTTTTTGGGTGTGTGGAGGTTAGCTGCATTACATTTCTATAGTGCCAAGCTATAAACATGAACGTATGGTTTGGTGGGGTTTTTTGCTATAGTATATTTCTAACTGATATAGTCAGTAAGTGGTTAAACAGGAAATGAATCTGTTTGTCTGGTTCCAAGACTCATGTTGGCCCTTGTATGTCCTGATTTTCCTGGACAATTCTGAGTAGAACTGCTCAATATTATAATATGGCATATAATATGCTCAGTATTATAATTCTCCCATCAGGCAGTCACTCCTTGACATCTCCACTTTGATATCTAAAAGACTTCTCAAATTTCAGGAAACTATTTTCCCCTCTCCTTCCAACCAGTGCTGTTCTAACCCAGGTGTATTAGTTAGAGTTCAATCAGGAAAACAGAGTCTCTCTAGGTCTTTCCAACAGAGAGGATTTAATACCAGGAGTTGACAACACAAGTGATGGAGACAGGAGATGGTGGAGCAGCCACAGATTAGCCACAGCAGGAAGTCACCATCATCTGATGAAGGGCTGGAAGGAAGGAGAGGTGGAGGTGTCATCAGAATCCGGAAGCCAGTACTGTCCAGGGAGAGATGGGACCATGAAGACTGACAGAAGCTGGAGTCACAGAAGAGACAAAACCTTGGCTAGAGATACCTGATTCAGACAGAGAGGGAATACACCTGGTTTCTCCCTTCCTCTTGCTAATCAGTCTTCTGTCATTGCCTCCATTGGCCGAACCAAAATCCATCTGACAATGAAGCCTGGGCAATAAGGAGTCTTATGGCATAGAGCATAACATGGGTATGATGGGGAAAAGATGTGAGGACAAACAGGAAGTGACCAATCTCTCCCTTCTCGGTTAATGGCACAATCTCCACTGAGTTACTAAAGCCAAATTACAGAAGCAAACTACCCGATAAAGAGTTCAAGGTAACGATCATAAAGATGCTCAATGTACTTGGAAGAAGAATGGATGAACACAGTAAGAATTTGAAGCATTGGGTTAGAAAATAGAGCTGAAGGGACTTCCCTGGTGGTCCAGTGGTTAAAAATTCACCTTCCAATGCAGGGGACACGGATTTGATCCCTGATCAGGGAACTAAGATCCCACATGCCGCAGGGCAACTAAACCCATGCGCCACAACTACTGAGCCCACGTGCTCTAGAGCCCACGCACCACAACTAGAGAGAAGTCCGTGTGCCTCAGCAAAGATCCCACATGCCACAACTAAGACCCAACACAGCCAAATTAATTAATTTTAAAATGAAGCAAATAGAGCTGAAGAATACAATAACTGAAATAAAAAATACACTAAAACAAATCAACAAGAGATCAACATATGCTATCAAATTAAAACACCTATTGTGGTCAAGATGTCAGTCCTCCCCAAATTATATATAAACTTAATACAATCAAATTAAAATTGCAACAAAATATTTTGGAAAAATTAACCAAACAATTCCCAGTTAGTCTGGAGAATATTCAAGAACTTTTTAAAAAGTAGAATAATGAAGGATGTTAAAATATCTATAAAACTACAAGAGTAGATAGACATAAATCACAACTCACATTTAAATACAGTTTGACGGTTTTCCAAATGCATTTACATCTATTATCTCATTTGATCCATCTCATCTTTAGAGATGGCTATAATCATTAATCAGCTATACTTTTGAAATCAGTCACAATTTTATATATAACAGAGCAGGTAAAATGGAGGTTGAAATGTGAGAAACGTCCTTGGTTTATTAAAAGATTGCTTTTCTTTGAATATAGAAATGGCAAGATGTTGACATGATGACAGTACAAGCAACAGTCTCACACAGAGTTCTCCCTTGGGTTTCTAAAATCTAATATTGATCAACTACTTAGCACAAGCTTTAAGAGTTGGTTTTTTCCGCATAATGCTGTAATCTTTCCTACTTGTCTTACAATCCCTGATTTTTGGTACATCTGTTGCTACTATGATTTTTGTTTGTTTGTTTATAGTGTCAGCATATGTTTAGAAAGCATTTGAGCTGGCTCAAGGCTTGTACCTTGTACCAGTCATGTTCTGCTTGGTGTACTTGCAGACTTGCCTGACTTTCATCTTCCCTGCAGTGATGGCAGCTACTTAAAGCTGACTTGGCGGCTGTCCAATACCTAACACAGTACTACATCCATATATAAACATATAAGAATGAATATATTTATATTCGTGAATCTGTCAAGTCTTTAAAATTATGATGATTGATGATGATGATGATGATGGTGCTGATGAAGCCTCTATCCACAGCATCAGAGTATAGCAAATTATTTTACCAGCTTCCTGTAGAAAGCATACATGGGAAACTCTACAATATGGACTTTCCTGGACAGTTCAGGAAGTATGCTTCCTATTCTCCAAACTTAAGCCATCCCTGAAGAGCTGGGATGAGATGTCTGTATAGCCAGTAGACATCTCTTGCAGAGGCTAGAGGGCTAGCTGTGCTTCAGGACCATCAAATATTTCCACTCAGTAGGTCCTATAAAGGTTCCAGTGTTCATCCTGGAATTAGCTGTTAGATTTCCAATGACTGGAAAATGAGAATTAAGAAGAGAATTATTCATTTAGACATTCTCAGTAAGCATTAAGAAACCTAGTTACATACAAATATTTTTCTCATGCTTGTCTCAAAAATATCCCATTTTTAACTAAATGAATCCTTTAAAAGATGTCTCGGTGAGGAATATAGTCCTTTTTATATAGTATTATACATATTTCTTGAATATGTATTTTATACCCCCTAAAAGTTACTTGTATGGTCAGTTTTATTATGTAAAATTGACAGATGCAGTTATGTGACTTCAAAGGAGTTTCATAAAGTCATAAATTCCTCAGCCTATGCCCACCTATCTCATGCAACCCATTTTAGTTGTCTAACTATGTTTCATTTTTATTTTATTTATTTATTTTTTTAAGGAACATTTATTTATTTTCTGGCTGTGTTGGGTCTTCACTGCGATGTGCGGGCTTTCTCTAGTTGCGGTGAGCAGGAGCTACTCTTTGTTGCAGTGCGTGGGATTCTCATTGCGGTGGCTTGTCTTGTTGCAGATCACGGGCCCTAGGCATGCGGGCTTCAGTAGTTGTGGTGCGTGAGCTCAGTAGTTGTGACTCGCAGGCTCTAGAGCTCAGGCTCAGTAGTTGTGGTGCACAGGCTTAGTTGCTCCGTGGCATGTGGGATCTTCCTGGGCCAGGGATCGAACCCTTGTCCCCTGCATTGGCAGGCGGGTTCTTAACCACTGCGCCACCAGGGACGTCCCTATGTTTCATTTTTCAAAATAATGACAGTGAGAGAAGGGAACCAGGCCTCCTGTACAAAAACAAATCCATATTTCTCTTCTCATAAAAAAAAAATGAGGAATTGTCTATCTCCTTGGGAGACCAAGACATTGTAGTGAATTATGAAGCTCTAAAAAAAATCCTGGACCTGTTTTCAACCTCAAGCTGATCGTCTGTGTGTGACTCATTCACAGTAAATCTATGCCTGAACATTTTTAGCCTTAACCAAATGTTGTCTCATTATCCCCAAGCTGAAACTACACAGAAAGCTCAGCCAACCTCTCGCTTTCCTTCGACAATTCACACTGCCAGGAATACAGTCAATTCTGAGTAATCCTTTTTTTACTCCTTGGCTAGTGATTATGCTCAAACCCCTCTGCCTTTGAGATTGTGTTCTTTTTTTAATATTTGTTCTCCTGTGCTCTTCTCCCCTTCTGCTGGTCCTCATTGGCCCTTGCACCCAGCAGCAGTCCGTGGTCTCAGTCCTAGTGTCATCCTTGATGCCTCCTCCTAAAACCAGTCAGGTCCAGGGGCTGCCAATGGAGGTGGGAGACCATCTTCTCCAGTCTTCATTGTAAAGCAGGAAGCCCCTGATTTTAGGCAGAGCTGAACGGAATCCCCTCTCCCCTCAAAAGCCAGCCTACTCATCTGTCCCCCTCCCTCCCCCGCAAGGGTCTCTAAGTGCCTGTGTTTTTTTATCTTATGTAAGTGTCAGAAACCAAGAGAGAAATTCTCCTCTGGCCCCAAGTGCCTGACAGACTGAGCCCTGCTTTCCCACCTCCTCTAAGACAGCCCAGTATCTAGACTGGGTCCTCCTCCTCCTCATTCCAGCTGTGACGACAGCCAGAACAATGAGCTGATCCTCACGTTTTATCTGTGGTACACCTGCCTCATTGCCCGGAATCAGACGCTCTTCCTATGTGCATGCCTAGCTCTAAGGAGAGTGGCCGTGTTCCTGCTGAGACAAAGCTGCATAGGCTGATCATCTCCAGGACCAAGGTCATCTCCATGTCCAGGTTGTTGCCGTGCTTCTCCTGAGGCCTCCCCGCCACCTGCCCTCTTCATCTGCTCTTGGGTTCTCCCCTTTGCCCCCGACATGCTCCATAGCCAGCATTACTACCTCACTAAGAGTTACAACTGGCCCAGGGGCCATCAGTGCAGATATTTCTGAGATAGAGTGTCAGAGACTGTTTCTAATAAAGGCGACATTATACTCAGCTTCAGGCTTGAAACTGGGGTAACTGACCCTTGGCTTCTCAGAGCCCAGGATAAACATAGCACAGCTTCTTGGGGCATCAATTTTACTTAATAGCAATAGTGTCCAACTTCCTAACTATTAATATAAAGTATGGGTTATTGTAGAATAAAAAACAGAATGTATGTTAACTTTTAAAGATGAAGCCCAAGACTTCTAGGGCAATTTGAAATTCAGGTGGAAATATCAACATGATTCCCAACCCCTCACACCACCCCATCGCCTCCCAGGTGTGGCGGTTCCCTCTTGTCACTTGTTACCAAGAACATTGGAGAGACGGGGCGGTGTGATCGTTTCCCATTGTTTAAAGTGTTTCTGACAGGAGTAAATGTTTTAAATTTATTTTTTATTGAAGTGTAGTTGAAAAAATGTTTTGCTTTTTTTTTTTTGGCCTTGCCATGCAGCTTGCGGGATCTTAGTTCCCTGACCAGGGATCGAACCCAGGTCCTCAGCAGTGAAAGCACAGAGTCCTAAGCACTGGACCGCCAGGGAATTCCCAGGAGTAAATTTTATGTTTTATAAATATGGCCCTTTCCCCTCTGGCCCTGCCACTGACCATTTTCCTGAGGCATTTCTAGATGTGCTCGAGAAGAGTTTAAAGGACTGAAGTGGCTTTAGAGGGTTTTCTTCTCGACTGACATTTGAAGTGGAATTATTTTTTGTGAAGGTTACAAACAAACTGATGTCTCAATAATTATGGATAATTAAAATTTTCTTTTTTTCCTGCTGTTATAAACAGCTGCAATGAACATTCTTATAGACATATTTCTGCACATATCATAAATTATTTTTCTGAAGATATGGAGGTAGCGCTTTCTAAAAATATAAGTTGGCCTAATATTTCTATTTTTATAAACCCCAGGACTAGGTCGTGAATATGAGACAATTCTCTCGTGCCCAAAGGAGGTGTATCTGTGAATACTGAGGTCATACTAAGGTTTGTAAAGTGTTATCTTCAGGTCACCTGGCCACATCTGATCACAGCCTAAATCACTCAAGCATCCCAAATATATGAGAAAAAAAATGTGGGTACGAGACAGACGTAGTGGAAATCTAGAACTGCATTCCAGTGCCAAGCCACTCCCCCTATGGATTCTGGCTACTCACAGAAAGCATTTTTAGCACATATACCTTAGCTCTAATACTAAAATCAAGCAGAATTGTATAGATAAAATGTGACTGCAGAGAGCAGTGCACTTGAGAGCCTTAAGAGTAGCTGAAATTTAACAGGCAGAATTGTACCTTGCTTCTTCAAAATGTGGGGGGTTTTTTTTAACATCTTTATTGGAGTATAATTGACTTACAGTGTTGTGTTCAAAATGTGGGTTTTAAAGAATATGGAATAACAAGGGGGGAAAAATGTGTATATAACCCCTGCAACAATGATGTGCAGCCAATACTTAGGTTCTCTTGAGGTTCACCTACAAGCTGACACTCATGGTTTGATCAGCTCTGGGCATCGCGCCACCCCCATTAAAGCTAAGAAAGCATGTATTTACACCCCAGCACTCTTTCCCTGCCCTGGGAGAACCCTGCCGAATATTTAATACTAGTGGGAGCAAGGCACTCAAACTGACATTGAGCATCATTGTGCTGGTGCTTCATACCTGGGACCATTTCATCCTCATGACCTGCGTAAACGTTAACAGTACTATCATCACCTTCCAGATGAAGACACCAAAGGTCATGGTAGGCCTGGATTTGCTAAATGTATATTAAATTTGACCTGCAGTCCCAAACCCAACACAGATACACGATTGAGGAGGTTGACATATGGGGCCTTTCTGAGGTGGTTATAAAGGAATAAATAGCTGTGAGCACAGTTAATGACCCATTGAAATATTGATCAGTGCAGCCAGAGTTTAGAGAGGGGTTGCACTGCACTATGGAAAATGATGAGAAACCCAAAGTCCACAGAAATCTCACAGATGCTCTGTCTGCAGCCTTATTTAGGGCCAAATTATGGCTCTCGATTTATCTGATGAACTCAAGTAATTTTTCAAGGTCCATACCAGCAGCACACTCAATGTCACAGCTCTGTTGTCCCTTGAATTGCAACAGAAAAGAATCGCACCACATCCATAGCATCTTTGGAAAATAAAAAATTTATGATCAGCAAAACTGAGAAGAATGTTACCCCCTCTGCTCCCCAAATCCCTCAGAAAATGCTAAGGATCAGAGGAACACAGCACTGCACAGAACAGTAAAATAACTCAAAAGCATGATTTTTATATTCAGGTTGATTAAAGACATCACCTTTCTTCAACAAGCTTCAGGAACTGCCCAGATGGATCCTTTTTTTCTCATGACTCATAAATTACACAGTTTGCTGAATCTGTAATTCACAGAAACATATCATGGTGTCGGCCTTGTAAATGCCAATGCCAAGCCACCAGCCCCTTTCATTATATGCCATGATTATGGATTAAATGATTTCATAAACATATTGGTTGTTTCACATTTGGCATGAGGCTCTCTTAGAGCTCCTACAATCTGTCATCACTGTTAATGAGATCTTGACCTCCTTGTAACCCAAACAAAGAAAAGTTCCCCTTTGAATGTCAGCCAAGAAGAAAATCCAGTAGAACTTCTGCAAACTCTGCCAACCCCTCTCAAACACCATATCTGGGATGGCCTCAGGGGCAGGGCCAGCAGCGTGACCAGATGACAAGGGCCACATCTGTACAATGTGAAGCATAGGCATTAATGATGCCTGGGGTCCTTTCTCTCCCATGGCAACAAGGACCGCCAGAAACAGGGGAAACCCTAGAGCAGGTTTCTCAGACATTCACTGAACACTCCCTAATAGCAGAAAATGCTGAACTCAACGCCCAGTGGGTCCTGGAGGCACAGCTGCCGGCTCCTACCACAATTTCAAACCTTCCTGGAAGTCTTGTGTGATAGCTTTAAACTTTTATTGTATATCTTGCATCCTATTTCACAGTAGGTTCAGGCTTAGTTTATTTTATTTATTTATTTTTTAAAACATCTTTATTGGAGTATAATTGCTTTACAATGGTATGTTAGTTTCAGCTTCACAACAAAATGAATCAGTTATATATATACATATGTTCCCATATCTCTTCCCGCTTGCGTCTCCCTCCCTCCCACCCTCCCTATCCCACCCCTCCAGGCGGTCACAAAGCACCGAGCTGATCTCCCTGTGCTATGCGGCTGCTTCCCACTAGCTATCTACCTTACGTTTGGTAGTGTATATATGTCCATGCCTCTTAATCGCTTTGTCACCGTTGGACTTGAGGCTATGGGGAGGGGGAAGGGTAAACGGTGACAAAGCGATTAAGAGGCATGGACAGGCTTAGTTTATTTATTTATTTTTTTGAATTTTATTTTTTTATACAGCAGGTTCTTATTAGTTATCCATTTTATACATATTAGTGTATATATGTCAATCCATTTTTTAAGTGAAACTGATATTTCAGGAAGTAGAGCCATGTCTCTCCTGGGCATTGAGTAGGCTGTGACCTTTACCCACACAAATGCCCCAAGGATCCACATGCCCCACTTAATCCTCAGTCTTAGGGAGCTTTCTTTCCTTCCTCCCTCCCTCCCTCCCTCCCTCCCTCCCTCCCTTCCTTCCTTCCTTCCTTCCTCCCTCCCTTCCTCCCTCCCTCCCTCCCTCCCTTCCTTCCTTCCTTCCTTCCTTCCTTTCTTTTTTGGCTGCCTTGGGTCTTTGTTTGCTGCATGTGGGCTTTCTCTAGTTGCGGCGAGCAGGGGCTACGCTTCGTTACAGTTCGCGGGCTTCTCATTGCGGTGGCTTCTCTTTTTGTGGAGCATGGGCTCTAGGTACGCAGGCTTCAGTAGTTGTGGCACGTGGGCTCAGTAGTTGTGGCACACGGGAGCCGTAGTTGTTTCTCCGCAGCATGTGGGATCTTTCTAGACCAGGGCTCAAACTCGTGTCCCCTCCATTGACAGGCGGATTCTTAACCACTGAGCCACCAGGGAAGTCCCAGTCTTAGGGAGTTTTCTAAATGAGCTAGTCTCAGTTGAATATGGGGAAATTGATAAGATGGAACATAGTTTGCAGTTACAGAATATTCTAAGTGTTTCCTTTCTTAGGTGAATCAAGCCCATTCCCTTCTATTCGTGCCAGATTTCATAAGAAATGTTGCCTTTGTGTTACTGTTAGTAGATCATGAGGCAAAGATATAGATAATTGGAAGATACATATACAAGTTGAGTGGACATCATGAAACAAGCCCAGAAAGCAGATCAGATGCACTGACCCTCACATGTAGAACAATGCTTGGACTTCAGACTTCAGGATCTTTAAGGGTCTGTACTAAAGGGTCTTTAAGATATCCTCCTGTTCTATCTATCTACGGTACAGTCTTCAGCCTTCTTATTCACATATACCCTAAGAGAAATTTGGAAAACAATGTACATAATCACACACTTTTCTTCATAAATTTAAAGAATTGCAAAGGATATAGTATTCAGCATGTAATAAGTATTGATATTTTTGAAATCAGACCATTATATCACTCATTTAAATAGTTCTAGAGGGCTTCCCTGGTGGCGCAGTGGTTGAGAGTCTGCCTGCAGATGCAGGGGACACGGGTTCATGCCCCAGTCCGGGAAGGTCCCACTTTAAATAGTTCTAGACCTAGAGGCAGGACGGAAATAAAGACGCAGACCTACTAGAGAATGGACTTGAGGACACGGCGAGGGGGAAGGGTAAGCTGGGACGAAGCGAGAGAGTGGCATGGACATATATACACTACCAAATGTAAAATAGATAGCTAGTGGGAAGCAGCTGCATAGCACAGGGAGATCAGCTCGGTGCTTTGTGACCACCTAGAGGGGTGGAATAGGGAGGGTGGGAGGAAGGGTGACGCAAGAGGGAGGGGATATGGGGATATATGTATACGTACAGCTGATTCACTTCATTATAAAGCAGAAACTAACCCACCATTGTAAAGCAATTATACTCCAATAAAGATGTTAAAAAAAATTTTTTAATAAAAAAATAAAATAAAAAATAAATAGTTCTAGAGGAAATTATGTATCACGTGATTTGATAGCAACTATCATTTCATCTTTTAAAAAAATACATGAACAAGCTCTTGTATTTTGATGCCTTTTTTTATATAAATTTTTTTGTCGATTTACAGTGTTGTGTTAGTTTCAGGTGTACAGCAAAGTGATTCAATTATACATACACGTATATATCTATTCTTTCTCAGATTCTTTTCCCTTATAGGTTATTAAAAAATGTTGAGTATAGTTTCCTGTGCTATACAGTTGGTCCGTGTTGGTTATCTAATTTATATATAGTGTTGTGTATAGGTTAATCCCATACTCCTAATTTATCCCTCCCCCTTTCCCCTTTGGTAACCATAGGTTTCTTTTCTATGTCTGTGGATTGATTTCTGTTTTGTGAATAAGTTCACTTGTATCATATTTTTAGATTCCACATCTGAGAAATATCATATATTTGTCTTTCTCTATATGGCTTACTTCATTTAGTATGATAATCTCTAGGTCCATCCATGTTGCTGCAAATAGCATTATTTCATTCTTTTTTATGGCTGAGTAATATTTCATTGTGTGTGTGTGTGTGTATGTGTATATATATGTATATATACACCACTTCTGCTTTATCCATTTCTCTGTGGATGGACATTTAGGTTGCTTCCATGTCTTGGCTACTGTAAATAGTGCTGCTGTGAACATTGAGGTTCATGTATCTTTTTGAATTAGAGCTTTCTTTGGATATATGCCCAGGAGTGGGATTGCAGGATCATATGGCAACTCTATTTCTAATTTTTTGAGGAACTTCCATACTGTTTTCCATAGTGGCTGCACCAATTTACATTCCACCAACAATGTAGGAGGGTTCCCTTTTCTCGACACCCTCTCCAGCATTTGTTATTTGTAGACTTTTTAACGATGGGCATTCTGACTGATGTGAGGTAGTACCTCATTGTAGTTTTGATTTGCAGTTCTCTAATAACTAGCAATGTTGAGCATCTTTTCATGTGCCTGTTGCCAACCTGTATGTCTTCTTTGGAGAAATGACTGTTTAGGTCTTCTGCCCATTTTTCGATTGGGTCGTTTGTTTTTTGTTATTGAGTTGTATGAGCTGTGTATATTTTAGAAATTAAGGGGCAAGGGGACATGAATCAGAAATACTTAGAAAAGTTTAGCTCTATTCATTCAATGTGTCATGGTATGTTTTTGCTCTTTATATGAACCAAATTCAAACATGAAACATTGTGTTATACAGACACAGATCTCTGCTGGTAGTTTATAACTGGGTAGCTCTAGTAGAAGAGAGTTAAGACCAATGAAGATTAGAATGAAGATTTTGGAAGATTCTTCAATTTCACTGATAAATATCCTCTCCTCCACCTCTTAGGCACAGCTGTGGTTGCCTACATTGCGAGCCAGCAAACTCCGTATTGTTCTGTCGTTTCTGGATCTGGGAAGCTGGCACAGGGCTCCTTCCTTTTTTTTAAAATTTATTTTATTGAAGTATGGTTGATTTACAGTGTTGTGTTCATTTCTGGTGTACAGCAAAGTGATTCAGTTATACATATATATATATATATTCTTTTTCATATTCTTGTTCATTATGGATTGTCACAGGATGGTGAATACAGTTTCCTATACTATACAGTAGAACCATGTTGTTTATCCATTTTATATGTAGTAGTTTGCATCTACTAACCCCATTACAAGTAAGTACAGTAGTAAATGTAAGACAGAGAAATTTAATTGGATTAGACATTTAACACAGATTTTAATAATGTGACATTGCTAACCTTATCTTCAAGGGAACAGAGACACTTACCACATCTTAACAGACACTCGTTTAAACTGCCTTTTGAGAACTGCTTACTGGCAGAGTTTTGGCATGAGGTCTGATTTCGTAAAGTAGCAAAAAAAAAAAAAACCTCTTAAACTGCCCCATTTGTCCTAGACACATCCTTAAGAGAATAGTCATTCTTTGCATTAGAATTGTGGCAAGATAACATACACATATGTTAACTTGTGTTTGCTTTAGCTACTGTTGGACACCTGATACATCCAGAATGGGGGGGATCAGGAAGCTGGAATACCACAAAGGAAGTGGCTACAAATGCATCACTGACTTAACTGTGCTGGAAAGTGTGAGGCCATCCCTCCCTCTCCCCCTCACTCCAGACAAGAAAGAGTCCCATGTCCACTGGCTTCAGCTACTAATTTTAGCTTCTAGAATCGATCGATAATGTGCCTTTGCTCTCATCATTCAAAATCAGTAAGAAACTTACTGATGACATCACTTCAAATTATGACTACTTTTAGGGAAATGTGTCCTGTTTAAATGAGTCACGTTAATGCAAACACCGTGTAGAAGGGGTCAACATACAATAATAACTCTTACTAACCAAGTTCATTTGAATGTTAGCCCATTTGAGTTTTAGCCTCTCTCTTTTCACCTCCCAGTCCCCTGAAGGATGTGATAATTAAAAGTAAAGTGGTATCAAACTGCATGGATAATCAAAAAACTAAATCATCACTTTCCAGTAAAAATATTTTTTGTAAATATATTTTGTATCTATTTCCAATAAATACAAAGATTTGGACACAAGAAATATGGTCATCTGCTACAATCTTGGGTTCTGACACAGTGAGAGGTGAGATGGGCAGCCCTATATTTCCTTGTAAATAAAAGGAAGCATTGGACTGGTGGTCTCTCTCCTGAGGAACCATGCAGATATAAGGTAAATGTGTCGGGCTTCCCTGGTGGCGCAGTGGTTGAGAGTCCGCCTGCCGGTGCAGGGGACGCAGGTTCGTGCCCCGGTACGGGAAGATCCCATGTGCCGCGGAGCGGCTGGGCCCATGAGCCATGGCCGCTGAGCCTGAGCGTCCGGAGCCTGTGCTCCGCAACGGGAGAGGCCACAATAGTGAGAGGCCCGCGTACCGCAAAAAATAAATAAATAAAGTAAATGTGTCTATCTTATAACAAGTATGGGGAGGAGAGGGACATAACCTCAGATCAGGAGAGAGAGAAGAAAATGGAAAGGACTGTCACGGTGGTGAGCCCTGCTCTAGCTGCCTCCAGTACCGTGCAGTCAATACAGGAGACTCCAAGGGGACATTTGCTGTCAGTGCTCCACCCAGATGCCCTGGTTGGTTATGCAGGCCCTGCTCCAGCCTCTGCACCCTCACTCCTAGTGGTTTACACATGCAGATCTCTTCAGAGAGCTTCTCTTAGGCTACTGGAGCTGCACTGCCACACATAAGTAGACAACCAGAGGCTCCCAGGAGTTTACATCCCCCATGTCGCCCATGGCCGTCACTGACAGGTGTAGGCGTATAAGAGCCTAGTTCCCTGCCTTGGAGGCTGGACGAGCTCTGCCATGGGGTTAACACTCCAGAGCCCCCCTCACAATTAAGCTTATTAGGCAGCGACTTGCCCTGAACTCACACCTTTGCTTGGCTTCCCACACTCCCTCTCCAGCTTCTCCTCGGAGAGTTTCCCTCACAAATCATTTGCACATGAATCCTTGTCTTGAAGTGTCTGTTTCTGGACATCCAAGACTCCATTCTAAACTTTTTTGGAGAATGAAATCTAAAGGTAAATGTTGTAAACCTCAGTGGCATTTCTGATGAAAAGCTGAACTGATTGAATTTTGTGTGCAAAATTTGGGGCCTGAGAACACAGACATGGCCAATAAGCCAGTGTAAATTGTTGAGGGTACATTTACACTATGTTTTTTTTAAAACCACAATAAAAGAATTATTATTTCAGTGGAAATAGGCATGCAGTGGTGAAGAGGCAGAGCTTCAAGAATTTTAGATTCATGAATTATTTTTCTGTAGATATTTTAAATGAGGTTTTCTTTATAGTTGCCATTGACTTTTTTTTTTAATTGAAGTATAGTTGATTTACACTGTTGTGTTAATTTCTGCTGTACAGCAAAGTGACTCAGTTATACACATATATACATTCTCTTTTTATATTCTTTTCCATTATGGTTTATCCCAGGACATTGAATATATCCCTGGGCTATACAGTAGGACCTTGTTGTTTATCCCTTCTATATATAATTGCATCTGCTAATCCCAAACTCCCTGTCTGTCCCCCCTACATCTCCTCCCCCTTGGTGGCCACAAGTCTGTTCTCTATGTCTGTGAGTCTGTTTCTGTTTTGTAAATAGGTTTGTGTCGTATTTTATATTCCACATAGAAGTGATATTGTGTGGTATTTGTCTTTCTCTTTCTGAGTATGATCATCTCCAGTTGCATCCTTGTTGCTGCAAATGGCATTATTTCGTTCTTTTTTATGGCTGACTAGAATTCCACTGTATATATGTACCACATCTTCTTTATCCATTCATCTGTCAATGGACATTTCGGTGATTTCCGTGTCTTGGCTATTGTAAATAGTGTTGCTATGAACACAGGGGTGCGTGTATCTTTTTGAATTAGAGTTTTGTCTGGGTATATGCCCAGGAGGGGGATTGCTGGATCATGTGGCAATTCTATTTTTAGTTTTCTGAGGAACCTCCATACTGTTTTAGTGGCCTTTCACTCTTGAACAACACTGGTTTGAACTGCATGGGTCCACTTGTACGCAATTCTTTTCAGTGAATACGTGCTACAGTACTACACTATCCATGGCTGATTGAGGTTGAGGGTGCAGGAACTGCAGATACGGAGGGCTGACTGTAAAATTATCCTTGGATTTCTGACTGCATGTGTGTTGGCACCCCTACCTCCCACTTTGCTCAAGGGTCAACTCTCTACCCAGTAGTTGCAAAATCAGACATCATTGAGCACATGTAGGATTTTATTTCATGTGCAACTAATGCCAGTGTTTCCCTTTCACCAGCAGCACCTTCGTTAGCCCTGATATCCTCACACATTCTTATCACCTTTATCCTGCTTATAACCCGAGTGTGCTGGGTACTCCCCACCTTCTGCTCCCCTGCTCTTATCCATACTCCCCCACCCTGCCCAGGACCCCAGAAGGCTGACCTTGGTGGAATGCATCATCTGGGCTCTTTTGCCTTCTAGCTTCTGGTTGGATTTGGCAGTGGAGGTACCATCGTGCAAGGGGAGGGGAGAGAAGTTAGGTGTCCCTGGTTTCCTCCCTGCTAGACGGCACGTTGACAGTGTCTGCATTATTCCACCTAACGTCACAGCTCCTTTCAGACAGTCCCTCTCTGACACCTATAGCTGCTACCAAGTCCCCACCTCTTGCCCATCACGGGAGGCGATGGCTTCTCACTGATTCTGGTCCTGCGGTGCCTTCCCATTCCTTGTTGGTGCTCTTCACCCTGTCCACACCTTTGCAAACACCTCACTAAACTCTCCTCAGCTGCATTTGCATGTGCCATCGGTTTCCTGCACGGCCCTGATCAATTCACTACCGATAAGCTAAACCAAGCACAGAGTCATTCCAACAACGTTTTGAATTGTGAGCAACAAATTTTTCCTATGTGCATGGAGCAAGCACCGTGTCAGAATCAATATCTCTCTCCTCACTGTAAATCAGGCTTCCTAATTAAACTGCATCATTTCCAACCCGCATTATGAAAGTTTGTGCTAAACAGAAATGTCTGTGTTGTGAAATTCTGCCACAGAGGGCTGAATCTTCATCAAGGAAGAAGTATCCCCACGTCAGAGGAGAACTGGGGGGCAGGGGTAGGGGGGCTTGCTGGAGGGAGCCAGCCTTTCAGCACCTGGTGTCAGGGTGGGTCAGAACCAATCGCAAAGGGTCAGTTCGGGTTGTTCTGAATGGCCATCCCAAGAAGACAGTTCAGGACAGGTGATGCCCACAAGCAGTGGAGCCACAGAGGGTCCTCATGGTGATTAATGAAAGTCTTGGCCTCTGACTTCCTTAAACTCACAGAGAAATGAAATTTCCCACTAGATCTCTTCCCCGCCTGGGGCCAGAGAAGCCTGATGTTCATCCCCCTCAGGATGCAGGAAGGGAAAAGACTTCTCTCAAGGAAATACAATTACCTGGATTTCCAGGGCGGCCTCATGCTTCTCTCCAACTGCCAAGGCTCAGCTAACCCACACCAGAGGCAAAGGGGGAGGGGGCCAACCTATGTGCAACCCCAGCCATGTGCTGGGTGCTCTGCACCCTCTGCCTCACTTACAGTGACTCTCCATCTAACCCTGCAGGATGACTGTAGAAGAGGAGCCCTCTGGCCTTCCTGATGACACAGAACTCAAGAGCCAAAGCCACTCTAATATTCCAGGGTCGTGGAATAGTATCTTGCCTTTCCTAATCCATTTATCAAAACAGAACAAGGGAGTTTGGAGGAGAGAGTGGGAGGCATAAACAGGTGAAGCAAAGGAGATGTTTAGGCTGGTGAAATCTTTCTGTATGAAACCGTGATGGCAAATGTCTTTATGCATTCGTCACCCCATAGAACTGTATAGCACAAAGAGGGAACCTTATTGTAAACTACGGTTGTAGGGTAAAGGTATTCCAGGGGAGGGAGCAACAGGGAAAAAATCCTCCTGAGATGAGACCCATGGGATGGAACGACACTATGAGAAGACGGTTTTTCAACTCATAATGTACATTTCACTACCCATCACCTAATCAGCCCTGAGTGAACCAACAGAGGGAGCTCAGTGAGGCTGAGACTCAGGCACTGAATCAGAAGATGGATGGATCTGAGGTACCCAGGGTGGTGCGAGGACTTGAAATGAGCCCGTGACTTGCCCTGTCTCAGCCTCATCTTAACTACAGTGTGAGAACCGAGGGGACAGGGAGCCCTGATGGCTGCCTGAGGGGGAAGCCCTGGCCCTCCCCCACCCCCTAGCGTTTGGAAGACTGACTTTTCTTTGCTTTTTCATTCCCAGCTCCTGGCCAAAAACAATATATTTACTGAGCACACCTGCTGCATGCTGGGCACCATGCAGGCTGGATGATGGAGCTTCAGAGGTGCAGTAGATCTGTGCAACCCTCCAAGATCTCCAAACCCAGATCAGCAGCCAAGAAAGGCGAGTGATAATGTAAGTTCGGAGAGGCAGTCAGCCAGGGGTGGAGCTGCGTGGAAGAGGCAGACCCTGAATTCCACTGTGAAACTGGCTAGGGCTTAGAGGCAAACAAAAACTAGAGAGGGTTCCCCAGGCAACAGTGGACATGTTTTTTTGTTTGCTTGCTTTCAATTTTATTTATTTATTTATTTTTGGCTGCATTGGGTCTTCGTTGCTGTGTGCGGGCTTTCTCCAGTTGTGGCGAGCGGGGGCTACTCTTCGTTGCAGTGCGCAGGCTTCTCATTGCGGTGGCTTCTCGTTGTGGAGCACGGACTCTGGGCACGCGGGCTTCAGTAGTTGTGGCACACAGGCTCAGTAGTTGTGGCTCGCGGGCCCTAGAGCACAGGCTCGGTAGTTGTGGCACACGGGCCTAGTTGCTCCGCAGCATGTGGGATCTTCCCAGAGCAGGGCTCGAACCCTGCATTGGCAGGTGGATTCTTAACCACTCTGCCACCAGGGAAGTCCCTGTGGACATGTTTAAGATGTGTTATCTGGGAGGCAGTAGGGGAGGGCTGTAAGAAGTTAGAGAGGATGGTGAAGGAAAGAGTCCCTTTAGACTTGAGTGCCAGGCTAAAGGTAACACAGAGCGTCCATGTTTTCTGAGCATTTCAGAGAAGTGTTTCATACACTGTGGTAGATTACATCAGGGCGCCAACTTTTTACCCCTCACTATTATCCATTTCCCTTCCCAAGTGACTTTGCAGGTCAACCATGTAAGCGTGAATGAGAGTACTTCCCCTGTCCCTTGACTTCAGGATCATCTATAAAACGTGCTTTGGCCAACAGGATCTTAGCAGATGTGACACAAAGTTGGCGTTTGCAGTGGGACCTTCCCTCTTGTACTTCTGCCACTGCCATAATAAAGACACGCCCTGGGCGGGTCGCTGGATGAGACACACTACCCAAGAAACCCTCAGCCTTGCAGGGAGAAGTGGAGCTTCCCCAAACACTGCAGTCAAAGCAGAAGGGCTCAGCCACACCCCACTTAGATCAGTCAGCCCCCAGCCAACTCAGGATGCATGAACTAGTCTAGCTGAGATCGAGAGGCGTATAGCTAGCCTGCACATGCAGGAACTAAATAACTGCTTTTTGTTGTATGCCATGGAGATTTTTTTGTGTGCTTGCTTGTTACACAGTAACAGCTGACCGATACACTCAGCACGTTTCTCTTCCCCCCAAAAAATTCAGGGAATTTCATCAAGGAGACTGGTCAATTTGTGGACAGTCATGGACACTGAAGAAACTAAAGTTGGAGAATGTTTCTCTCTTCTCATGGAAGGAAGGGCAGGACAGTGCTGGGAACAACGGTGGAAAAGGCAGAGCTCTGGGTAAGATAATATGCACACATTCCTCCTATGTATTTGACCTGGCCTAACTCTCCCTAACCTTCTAGAAGAAACAATACATTTTCCTGGAAGTTAGCAGCATTCTAGAGGTTCTAAGAGGCTTTCAGCTAATCCTGGCAAGCACACTGCTCTAGAAAACTACACATTGAAAGAAGTCCCAAAAATTTAGACTCTCTTATACAAACACAGATACACACACACACACACACACACACACACACACACACACACACACACATATACCCATATACCTTCCAAACCTAAAGACTTCTCAGGCTTTGCAATATGCAGGGATAAAAACACGTTTTCATTATATAAAGAGAATTTCTTTTATAACAAATTGACCTTCTTCAATATATGAAAACTCAAATTTGTGAAGCTATAACCAACAGTGTGTCTTGGGCACATTGAACACAATTTAACTCTTTGATTTTAAAATGTTGGCTGACCTTAACTATTTTAGTAGGGTAAAATGGTGTAGGCCTCACAACTGTCAGCAACTCTGTTATTAGAAAAAAAAGTACGATTTGAACATTTCAGTCTGAGACCTTATCTCCTCTTTCTGACAGCTGGTTCAGGGCAAGCTTGGGCAAAGCAGCTCAAAGCATTTATTGCTTCTCTGAGTCAGGAATTTGGTCTGTTAGCTGTTGAGAAAGAGAGTTAGTTGTCCCCAGGACTGACATTCAAACCCTAACAAACTTTCTTTTTCTCACAGACTGAGATTTGGGCAGAAATGAACCCAGACTGCTTTGCACCCTCAAGTGTGCCCACAGGCCCCCAGCTGGCTCCAGGCCCCACCCACCATCCGTCAGAGATTCCATTCCTGCAGATGCCACTCAGCTCGCGTCCTGGTTCATCCTGGGAGAGATGTTCCCATAGGCAGAAGCCGCCCATCGGAGGAATCAGGACGTCTCAAAGCAGCAATCTGACAAGGTTCTTCTAATCATTAGGACATTTGTATCCAGTCTTTTATGGCATCTATAGCAACATGCACCTGTCAAAGTGTCAAAACACCTTTTCACAATTTGCAAAGTGTGCGCATAAGCCCCTCCCACAGCCTCGCCCCATCCTTCAACCCTGTCCTCTGACCACCCAACAGCCTCAGCTCGTCCCTCTCCTCAGCCCCTGTCTAAGCTCCAGCCCGTCCCTGGGCCTGGTCCATCCACTCTCCCTCCACCCTGACCTCTGGGATGGGACGAAGCCGAGTCAAGGAAGCTAGATGAGGGGCAGGGGCAGGGCTGCGCACTTTAGAGCTTATCCGTGAAGCTTTTCGTGGCCGTGAGCAAGAACATCTTGTTACAGTGACATAATTTTTGTCTTGTCTGACAGAAATATCCCATTTTGAGAGACTAAACCTAGCAGGGCAGAAAATGAGAAAGATACCAAACGCAGATTGTGGAGGAAAGCATTTATCGGAAGTCAATACAACTCTAATCCCTCGGGTACGGGGGTCAGGAAGCAGGCGCCAGGCCCAGGCATTGCTGCATCTTGTGAAACTCAGGTCACTCCCTGATCAGAGCCAAGCTGGCTCCCCGGCCGGACCGCAGTGCCCTGGAGACAAGAACCGATTTCCCAGTAATCCTGCCTCACCAGGGGAGTCTCAAACGTGAGGTTGCTGGCAGCGCCACCTGGTGGCTCCTTGGTGCTGTGCCGGGCTGTGGAGCCTGAAGACACAAGCAAAATCTCGCCCAAAAAGGTTCAAAAGAGTCAAAGCTTCACTCGGCCTTTAATTCTTTCTCCCACCTGCTAACTCTTGTTTAACTGTTAAGGCTTTTCTCTTCCTGGTAATGAGCATGATGAGGAAAAACTCCACCAAACCTCAGTTCAATTTGAAGTAGAGCAATTTATTCCTTTCCATTGCCAGGGTGCATAAGACATCAAACCAGCCAGAACCAGTGCCGGAACGTGCCAGCTCATCATGGAAGGCAGCACTGTATGTGATCGCCCCCATCTTTCCTCTCTCCGATGACTTTGCAAGGCCAGGAAATGAGGATGGGGAATGAGAGCCTTACCTGGATGCCCCTGGGACTACAGCATTGCCTCACCCTTCGAATGTGATCTCTCAGGGCCGTCCTCAGCCCAGAACAAATATCTACAACTGCCAAATTATTCCAGAGGCCCCTTCTTGCCTTTTCCAATCCTCTTTCCAGTACATCAGAGCAAACCTCTCCGTATAATTAATGCTCATCTCAGTGTTTAAACACCATAGGGAGGCCTTCCCTGGTGGTGCAGTGGTTAAGAATCCACCTGCCAATGCAGGGGACACGGGTTCGAGCCCTGGTCCGGGAAGATCCCACATGCCGCGGAGCGAGTAAATGCATGCGCCACAACTACTGAGCCTGGGCTGTAGACCCCGCGAGCCACAGCTACTGAGCCTGCATGCCACAACTACTGAAGCCTGCACACCTAGAGCCCCTGCTTTGCAACAAGAGAAGGCACCTCAGTGAGAAGCCCACGCACTGTAACGAAGAGTAGCTCCCGCTCACCGCAACTAGAGATAGCCCGTGCGCAGCAACGAAGACCCACCACAGCCAAAAATAAATTAATTAATTTAAAAAAAAACAAAAATGTAGGGAGACAATATTCCAGCTCTCCCCAAAAATCTTACTGCTCGCATGAGAATAAGGGTAGGTAACTAAGCAACAATGCCTCTGAGGACAGCTGCCCCAGATACAATAGATGGTGTTGTGAGGTTGTGGTCTTCTGCTCAAACTAGTCCAGAAAGTGACTATTTCCAGGTAAAAATACTAACGAAGTCCCCGCTATGATCATCCTGATCATGCCAGAGAAATCACAGCATACAAGAGGGACACAGAATGTTCTGGAAAGTGAGTGACAGAGAACTCTGAAACATCATAAGCAAAACAGGCCATTAGGGTATTGTAAACATTGGGCAGAATACTTTTTTTTTTTTTTGGAGATATTAACCCATGTTTTACTAGGTGCTGTTTGTATTCATCTTGGGTTTCATGCAAGTAGCCTTTGTAATTCTTCGCCTCAGGGTATTTTTTTTGCAAAGCAGTTGCAGAAGCGCCTTGAAGTCTGAAGCTTGGCCTTCTCCTGTTCCCTGCGATGGCTCACTGATGAGGAAATAGTAGGTGTCCCAGAGGTGGAGTCGAGAGAGGAGTGGCTATGCTGGCAAGGACAGAGTGCAGGACAGAGTTGGGAAGATCGGTGAGTCCATGAGTCTTGGGGACAGCTCTCCAGGGGGTCACAAGACCTCAAGGGGACACTGTGGTTGGGGGGCTAGACAAATGACCCAAAGCCCCCGGCCTCACCAAAGATTTTGGTGCTCCAAGCTGAACTTGAGTAGGCCTGATGGGCTGGGACAATGGGTGGTCTCAGCATCAACCAACATACAATAGACCCATGGCTCATGACTGGAGAGGCCTCCCCTTTGCTTTATCTCTATAAATGACCCCAGGACCTTTGCACGACCTCAGGGTAGAAAGGTGCCCACAGTAACACCCAAGGTAAAATTTCCTGTCAATCCAGCAGAGTGGGACTCCAGCATCAGGAAGTAAAGAAAGGTGATCCTCCCTGCCCACCCTCAGTGACAGATTCAGATTCACACCACCCTAAACATATCGGCAGAAACAGACTTTGTAGAAACCTGCCACTAGAATAAGCGGGACACAGGAGGAAACATAAGATGGAGACTGAAGACAGAGACTCAGAAATGAGGAACTAAAATTCAAGCATTTAAAGCCCGGAGCCACACAGAGTCCCCACAGTGGACCTAGACAGGCCTGGTGTTTGCTACGTTAGTGAAAGGTGACTCCCAGATCCTTAGTGAGGGCCCTGGGAGTACAAATCAGAGCCTGTGATTCACACACAGCTACAGCTCTTGCGTGTGGTCACCTTGTCTTTTGAGATCTCAATAAAATTGGCTTACGCATCTTCTCCCACAAGCTGTGGGAGGTCTGGGAGAAGCCCAGGAGAACTGACAGGGGCTCTGGGATGTCAGTGTTTCTCCCTTCCCAGACAGGCCTGAAGAGAGCAATTTTCTCTCCCTCAGATACAAATTGTGCTACTCCACCCCCCTTTAGACTTCATTTGTGTTCTCAGAAAGCAATTACTCGATTGTCAAAACTCATCACACTAAACACTTAAGATCAGTGCGTTTTATTGTATGTTAAATAGCCCTTGACATTAAAAAAAAAAAAAAAAGCAATACTTGCTATGAGTGTCCCTAAAATCTGGAAGCATAGATAAATATATATGTCATTAAAGCCATCTGCAAATTATAAAATGTAATATCCTATTGGCTATACTTCCACACTTTAGGACACCCCAGATTTGGGTTAGGTTAATGAAGACTGAATATATGTAATATTCTCTTTCTAAGTGTGGTCTCAATTGTTCTCAACACTAGAAATTACCTGGGCAGGACAGACCCAGGTGAGAAGCCCCGACACAGTGCTGGCCCAGCAGCGTGCGTAGAGTTGCAGCAGCAATGGGGGAAAATATCCATTACAGATTTTTTTAAACACTGCATTGGGAGAGAAAAGACCTGAGCACTCTACCTACCTATTGTGCTCCCTTGAGCAATTTTCTTTCTCCTCTCTGGGCATTAAACGTTCAGCTGAACAAGGTGATTGCTTAAATTTTACTATTGATTCTGTATTTTATCCGTCCTGAAGAACTCAGGGTGATTTTCCTTATATAAGTGAGGCATCCTGTAAGTGGCCATTCTTTACGAACATGCTGCTATTGCAAGTTACCGAACGGAAAACCAAGGCTTAGAGTGGTTGAGGCCACATACAAGTTGAAGATAAAATATCTTGTGATCTCCACACGATTGAAGGTGATGCATGTTGCTAAGGGTAAAATTGCCACAGATGCCCTTTTAGATGCCCCTTAGACTGATGGAAGAGCAGAGCAGAAAGGACTCACACTCCTGCAGGTGCAGGGCTCTGGAGGAGACCAGCTTGGAGAAGCCGCCTGCCTGTGTCTAAGGAGGGTAGGAACTTTCCCAGCAAGCCCGCGTTGCTAGAAAAAAAAAAATAGAACGTAGCCCAAGGACCAAACAGCAGCCCAGTCACCAGCCTGTGCTACATTGGGCTAAATTTGGCTGACTCAGTCCAGGTAAGGTCGTGCAGAGGGGGTGTTTTAAAAAGATTTTAAAACAACAAACTCACTGCAATGCAACACCAGCAAACCGTATCCGAAACAGACTGATGCACGCAGTACTGAGGCCCCCCGTGTGGTTCTAAATGTCATGAGCGCCACCTGCTGCCCAGACTGTGAAAAGTCTGGTTTGTCTCTTTGTCTTGAGCGACATCAGCAGAAAGCTTTAATGCGGCGGGTCCCAAACTGGGTGAGTAGGCTGAGGATTTGACATTCTCGTCAGGATTTCTGAACTCTTTGCACGTGTTTTTGTTTCTATGATAGCCTTAAAAAGTTAATACATACATATGCCGGGCCATCAGCCTGATAAATGAAGGGAAAATCATCAAACCACATTCCAGGCCTTTGTTTCACATTTGTTAGGATATTGCTTGGTTGTGTCCAGTACTACTGTTTTAATTGTTGCCTGTTAGTGAAACAGAACAGAGGTAGACTGACTTCCTAAGGAAGCAGTTACACTAAGAAGTAAAAGCCAAAGGACTCAGCTGCGAGCTCCATAGCGACTGTAGAGAAGGGCTGTGGGAATTCCGTCATCGCAAGGCTCTGACACACCTGACCCAGAAGAATCTGAGATAGAACAGCAAGGAGCATAGGTGCAGTGCAAAGACAATTTAGTGGAAGCATTGTCCCTCCCACTGAGTTGATGAAGGTTATTGATGTAGCTTTATTTGAAGTTAACTTGTAATTTTGTTTTGCTTTTGTGGTCATGTATGAATTATACGAATAAGAAATGTATGCCTAGTATTGTTTGAAATATTTACTTCTTCTAACTGGTCTTCCTGTTACTATCCCTCTCCCCAGTATACACATATATACAGTATTATTTGTTGAAGGACTTATGTAAAGCATACAGAGGGTATGCTAGAAATTTCTTTCTCTAAAACGGATCCATATATGACTCAGTATTAGTCAGGTTTTGGCTGCAATAGTACTGTGCTGTGTACCAAACAACCCCCAATTTCCAGTGGCTTACAATAATCATTTGTTTTTCTCATCCACCGGTCTGCAGGTCAGTTGGAGCCACTCCGCTGTGGACTGCAGGCCAGGTTCCGGTCTGCTCCTGGTGTCTCTCGTCTTTGAGCCAGCTCATGCTCTTTTTGTGGCAGATGGCAGAAGCACAAGAGGCCAAGCTAAACAGGTAAGCACATTTAAAGCCTCTGCTCACATCATATTTGCTCACATCCTATTGGCCAAAGCAAGTCACATGGCCAATATCAACAGGGCAGGGATAGATATACCTCCCACGGAGGGTGAGGGAAGCCAGGACAAGGGCCAGGAGGGAAAGTAGAGTTGTGGACAAATCATACAACCTATCACAGACCCACATTTTAGAAATACTGCCTTTAAGGAAAGGGATCATTTATATTCCCATTATTCCCTTTAAAAAAGTATAGAATCTCCCATCCACGGAGTAATCAAGTCTGTGCATTTAATTCTCTTCTCCCATTTCTGAAGTCTCCATCAAAGTAACTAAATGAACTTAGGGTCAAAAATTCTAAATTGCAACAGGAAACCAGAAGGGGAGCAAACACATGCTTAAAACTTAAAAACTGGAAAATTACAGACAAAGGGGACCCTAGAAGTAGTGTCAGCCTTTTCACTGTCTGCTATACAGGCTTCTAAGAAGGGTCCAACTGGGAGTTAAGTAACGTGATCCCAGGAACCTGGCTTTCACCCATCTTTTCACCTGTCTTTCAACGCTGAGCCAACGTGGCTAGAGATGGGGAAGGGGTACCGTCCTAGCAAAAGCAAGTCCTAGAAGAATGGCACCTTACCCTGCTGTCAGGGCCCGATGGAATGTGGTCCTTGGCAGGGTGACCTCACTCTCCCACAGCTCACCCGTGCACTGAACCTGTAGGGAGCAAGCTCAGGTGCTCAGGCCCTGCTGAGAATGGCTCCCGCATGGGCAGCTGGGCTGGTTGATGAGGGGACCGTGAGCCTGGCAGCTCTGGTCAGCTGAAGTGGGCATGGAGGGGAAACGCTCAACACAAAGCAGGCACTCCCATGGCAAAAGGCCTCACTCTGTGGAGAGGGGAACCTGCCCCAGGGTCCAGTCTCCTCTATGAGGATGAGCAATCAGAATAACCGTGGGATGTACAAAACAACTCCATGGTGTAAAAGAAGCAGCCTGTAGTCATTAAAACATAGTGACTCTGGCACATGGGTTAACAGGTTAATGAAACAGAATACAGATGGTCCCTGGCTTACAATGCTTCAACATGATTTTTCGACTTTATGGTGGGGCATAGCAATATGCATTCAGTAGAAACTTATTTTTTTACTTCACATTTTGAATTGTGATCTTTATCCGGGCTAGTGATGTGTGTGATGTGTGATAGATCCTCTCTCGTGATGCTGAGCAGAGGTAGCTCCCGGTCACCCACCTGATCATGAAGGTAGATACACTTATAGACATTCTGTACCCAGACAAGCATCCCACGTTTCACTTTCAGTACAGTACACTTTCCATAAATTCCATGAGATATTTGACACTTTGTCATAAAATGGGCTTTGTGTTAGGTGAGTTTGCCCAACTGTAGGCTAATATAAGTGTTCTGAGCACATATAAGCTAGGCTTGGTTAAGCTATGATGTTCAGTAGGGTAGGGGTATTAAATGCATTTTCAACTTAAGATATAATGGGTTTATTGGGACACAGCCCCATCATAAGTTGAAGAATATCTGTGTACTCTAGTTACAGACTTAAAGCATAAGGAAATTTAGTATGAAACTAATGAGATACTCTTTAAAAGGAAAAAACAATGGATAAGTCAAAAAAAGTGTGTCAGGGCAGCTGGCTAGCCACCTGGGGGGAAAAAATAAATCTGAATTTCCTACCTAAATCCTTACATGAAAATTAATTCTGGATCGATGAAATATTTACTGTTTAAGTGTTTAATAAAGGTACACATAGGAAAAATTTTTAATATTTAATCGTGGTGTGGGAAAGGTCTCTCTAAGCAATACATCAGCCTCAGAACCCAAAACAGAGAAGACCAGGGAGGTGGTCCATCAGAAGAGGATCATTTTTCCTTGAAAGGGGAGCTTACCAGGGGTGTGCCCCTGAGCCATGGACAGAAAGCAGGAAGTGGCATTTAGGGGTGGCAACAGAGAGACCCAGTATTTCCTGCCCAGCCCATACCCTCCTCTTCTTAGGAAACCCCACTGTCCTCCCAAAGGGGCAGCCCTTTACCCTGTGATCTTCCACCACCGTCAGACACAGTGGCGGGGGCTAGATGTGAACCCCTGACCCACGCTGGGCCGATCCAAGTCCTTTCCCAGGAGTTTGGAAATGGACCCCTGAGAGACTGGCCCTGCTGGCTCTGAGGAGACAAGCTACAGGGTAACGGGGACCCGGGAGCCAGAGTGGGCACCTTGACACCCACAGGTGCCAGGCAGGGAGCCCCAGGAAGCTGGGGTGAAGCTAGCTGTACGTAGGAGGCTGGGGGGTGACACCCGGTTCAAGGCTGCTGGGCCTCAGAGAGTCAGTGAAGCTGGAGAGTCCGTACCGTGACCCCGGGTTTTCTCAGGAAAACCTCTTCTGTGAGCGCCCCCCATGACCTAGCAATACACCCCCTTCTACCTGCTCACCTTACTTGCAACTTCGTGACATTGGTCAAAGATGCAGCTTCTATAGATACTTGTACACTTGAGTTAAGAAAAGTACCTTGGGCTTTCCTGTTGGTGCAGTGGTTAAGAATTTGCCTGCCAATGCAGAGGACGTGGGTTCAAGCCCTGGTCCAGGAAGATCCCACATGCCGCGGAGCAACTAAGCCCGTGCACCACAACTACTTAGCCTGCGCTCTAGAGCCCGCGAGCCACAACTACTGAAGCCTGTTGCCTAGAGCCCGTGCTCCGCAACAAGAGAAGCCACCGCAATGAGAAGCCCACGCACCACAATGAAGAGTAGCCCCCGCTCGCCGCAACTAGAGAAAGCCCGCATGCAGCAACGAAGACCCAACACAGTCAAAATATAAAAGAAATAAATTAATTAAAAAAAAACGGAATCAAACTTCGCTGATGGCATTTTGGGGAATGGAGACTCTTCAGGAAAAAGCAGTTTTGTTTTTGTTTTTTAATGAGTGCAAAAGTGCAGAGCGGCCCAGGGCCACAAGCAGAAAGTCAACAGATGAGCCTCAGAGAAAAGAGGAAATGGAAACTAAGAGGCATCCAGCAGATCAGAGACCACTGTCATCTCTGCTGGGATGTTTCTAGCCAGCGAGCCTTTGTTGATTGGTGAAGAATCTGAGCTGAAAAGCAATTTTAATTGCTGCCGATGACTAAGGTGGGTGAGGGAACAGGTATCTCCCTTTCTGTACATCTGTCTATGAATCACCAACTGCCATCTCATCCTCTCCTCAGTATTAGAGGCACCAGGCGTGAGAGCTGGAAGGAGCCTTTGAGACAGAGCCCAGCCCTCTAGTTGTGTGTGGCCAGGTAGTATCCTGAGATATTAATTTATGATTCATCCGCCCTGCATGTCCCCTCCCTCTTTCCCTCAATTCAAACTGGTTTCAGGGTACACAGCAAGACAAAAAGAGATGCAAGCCATAGGGTCTTCTTCTGCTTTTGTTTCCAAAAACCATGGCCAGGATTAGGGTGAGGCAGTCTCTTCAGCTGCAAAATTTAAGGAGCCATCACAAAACTTAATAATCAAGATCAAATAACATTTTAATGCAATAGTTTTAAAAAATCAAAATAGGGCTTCCCTGGTGGCTCAGTGGTTGAGAGTCTGCCTGCCGATGCAGGGGACACAGGTTCATGCCCCGGTCCGGGAGGATCCCACATACCGCAGAGCGGCTGGGCCCGTGAGCCATGGCCGCTGAGCCTGCGCGTCCGGAGCCCGTGCTCCGCAAAGGGAGAGGCCACAACAGTGAGAGGCCTGCGTACCGCAAAAAAAAATAAATAAATAAAAAAAATAATAAATACCCCCTAAAATCACAGTTTTTAAGGTTGTACTCATAAATTTAATGGCTGAGGAGAATACCTCATTCCCCTCACCTTAATCCCAGCCCTGCCTGAGGGAGAATTTGGAGGATCTACGGAGGTTATAGGGAAGGAGAAAGGAGTTTTCAGAGAGGGAAGGAGGAAGGAAGGGCTCCCTCAAGCCATACAAAGAGATTCTTCCTGGCTTGAGGAAACAGAATTCTATAGGCCTTGGGAGCCCCAGGCTTCCAAGTAGAGACATGGTAAAAGGTCAGGACTCCAAAGAAGAATAATCAGTTGACCATGGAGATAAGAATATGGACAGCTGTACAAAGGGTTCCCAGGCCCTAGAGTGGCAAGGGGGCAGCAGAGAAGTGGGCTTGGATGGTGGATGTGTCAGCAGTGACCCCATGGGAACTGGTCACTAAAGGACGCTCCCCGGGACTTGACTTCACAAGACCCTAGAACGGTGGTCCAGTGTGGAGCAGATGGCTGAGGTCACTGCCCACCAGCCAGTAGGATGGGGTACACACTCAAAACATAATTCAACTGACAGAAAATAAAAGTATGCAATAATTGTTGCACAACTGTGGTTCCAGACAAACGTTATTAATACCTGCCAGATCCAGACTGGGAATCCAAAGTCCAAAGGTTAATTAAGCAACTTGCATCAAGATTGGATTTTTTTTTTTAAAAGACCGGATGAATCTACATTTGTTGGAGAAACATCAATTTCAACATGTCAATTTAAAATGACATCCTTAGTTTTAGGAAGAATGTTTATTAAAATCATATTTTCTGTTTTCAGTTACCTCCGTGATGCTCCTGCATAAATCTTCTCTCTCTGTCAAATGCCTGGCAGCCTTTGGTGATGGCTGATGAGAAATCAGAGCAATCTGAGAACCATCTGTCTTCCCCTCCCCCCACCTCCCACCAAAAGTTCTTTTGGGAACTGAAAGTTTATACAGCATGCTTCCTTCTATCAGATCAGGAGAGAGCCCAAGATCTCGCAACTGAAATTTACTTTCAGATCATGATGAAGTTATTGGCTTTCTGTTGACATAAATTACATGGGTACCACAATACACGAAGCGTCATTTTCTCTGTGCTGCATGGATTTTATAATAGCAGCTGGATTTCTCAATGTAATTTTTCTTAAGGTCAAATTTTCTCCTCCTCCAAGTATATTCAGTGATATGAAACTTGTCAGAACAAATCTAGATATATTTTTATGTTCTTGTGTTATTCAATTCCCAGATCCTATCAGGAAGATAGACAAGGAGAAAAACAATATACCATTAACACCAAAATAAATATCTGATGCTGCTCTTTACAGTATCTGTGTTAAACAGAAAGAATACAACCCAAGGGAAAGAGAGAAATTTCCACCATTTATTCCAAGTACCACTGCTTTCTGGAAACCAATACAGAGTTTCCACTGCAATTTACTTCCAAATTCTAGGACATCATTACTGCAGGATACACCCTAGGTTTAATAAGAGCTTTCAAGAGGGAAAGGAAACTATGTTAAGTACTCATCAATTGTAAAATGCATTACAAGAATCAAGACGAACTACAGTCCTGCAGCCTGTGGAACAAAAACCACATTCACAGAAACACAAGATGAAAAGGCATAGGGCTATGTACCAGATGAAGAAACAAGATAAAACCCCAGAAAAACAACCAAACAAAGTGGAGATAGGCAACCTTCCAGAAAAAGAATTCAGAATAATGATAGTGAAGATGATCCAGGACCTCAGAAAAAGAATGGAGGCAAAGATCGAGAAGATGCAAGAAATGTTTAACAAATGGGCTTCCCTGGTGGCGCAGTGGTTGAGAGTCCACCTGCCAATGCAGGGGACGTGGGTTCGCGCCCCGGTCTGGGAGGATCCCACATGCCACGGAGCGGCTGGGCCTGTGAGCCGTGGCCGCTGAGCCTGCGCATCCAGAGCCTGTGCTCCGCAGCGGGAGAGGCCACAGCGGTGAGAGGCCCGCGTACTGCAAAAAAAAAAAAAAAGAAATGTTTAACAAAGACCTAGAAGCATTAAAGAACAAACAGAGATGAGCAATACAATAACTGAAATGAAAAATACACCAGAGGAATCAACAGCAGAATAACTGAGGCAGAAGAACAGATAAGTGACTTGGAAGACAGAATGGCGGAATTCACTGCTGTGGAACAGAATAAAGAAAAAAGAATGAAAAGAAATGAAGACAGCCTAAGAGACCTCTGGGACAACATTAAATGCAACAACATTCTCATTATAGGGGTCCCAGAAGGAGAAGAGAGAGAGAAAGGACCCGAGAAAATATTTGAAGAGATTATAGTCGAAAACTTCCCCAACATGGGAAAGGAAATAGCCACCCAAATCCGGGAAGCACAGAGAGTCCCATACAGGATAAACCCAAGGAAAAACATGCTGAGACACATAGTAATCAAATTGGCAAAAATTAAAGACAAAGAAAAATTACTGAAAGCAGCAAGGGAAAAATGACAAATAACATACAAGGGAACTCCCATAAGGTTAACAGCTGATTTCTCAGCAGAAACTCTACAAGCCAGAAGGGAATGGCATGCTGTACTTAAAGTGATGAAAGGGAAGAACCTGCAACCAAGATTACTCTACCCAGCAAGAATCTCATTCAGATTCAACGGAGAAATCAAAAGCTTTACAAACAAGCGAAAGCTAAGAGAATTCAGCACCACCAAACCAGCTCTACAACAAATGCTAAAGGAACTTCTTTAAGTAGGAAACACAAGAGAAGAAAAGGACCTACAAAAACAAACCCAAAACAATTAAGAAAATGGTAATAGGAACATATATATCGATAATTACCTTAAACATGAATGGATTAAGTGCTCCAGTCAAAAGACACAGGCTTGCTGAATGGATACAAAAACAAGACCCATATATATGCTGTCTACAAGAGACCCACTTCAGACCTAGGGACACATACAGACTGGAAGTGAGGGGATGGAAAAAGATATTCCATGCAAATGGAAATCAAAAGAAAGCTGGAGTAGCAATACTCATATCAGTTAAAATAGACTTTAAAATAAAGAATGTTACAAGAGACAAGGAAGGACACTACATAATGATCAAGGGATCGATCCAAGAAGAAGATATAACAATTATAAATATATATGCACCCAACATAGGAGCACCTCAATACATAAGGCAACTGCCAACAGCTGTAAAAGAGGAAATCGACAGTAACACAATAATAGTGGGGGACTTTAACACCTCACTTACACCAATGGACAGATCATCCAAACAGAAAATTAATAAGGAAACACAAGCTTTAAATGACACAATAGACCAGATAGATTTAATTGATATTTATAGGACATTCCATCCAAAAACAGCAGATTACACTTTCTTCTCAAGTGCACACAGAACATTCTCCAGGATAGATCACATCTTGGGTCACAAATCAAGCATCAATAAATTTAAGAAAATTTTTTTGAAAAAGCATTACAATTGGAGAAATGCTGAAATGGGAAAAAGTAGCCATCTTAGAATGAAGAAAAACAGCTAAGGAGATTCTATCTCATTGCAACTCAACCATTAGTACTTGACCTAGAGGGATGGCCGTTGTGATCCCACATGGGAACCAAAGGCAAGGTCATAAAACTTGGGATCAAGAAACAGAAAACGGGACGGATGTGCTTTTCCAGGTTCCCTAGGCAAAGTGACATGGAGAGAGGAGCCATGCCTTTGGTAATTATGGGGTCAGATCCCAGCTCTGCCATTCACTACCTGTGTAATATGGGTCCTTGGTCTCCTGGTCAGGGGAAATCAGGGACTTCTTCATTCATGCAACAAATATTTATTATGAGCTTAAAATGTTCCAGGCACTGTTCTAGACACTGATGATACCTAAAGGAACAAGACAGAGAAGATCCCTGGCCTCCTGGAGCTTAGATTCTAGCAGTGGAAGCGGAGGGGGCAGGGCACACAGAGAAGTAGACAAATGAAATAAGATCACTCCACACAGTGCGACATGCACAGAAAGAAATTAAACGGGGATGGGACAGCATCTCAGAGAGGCAGCTTCTCTGAGGAGGGATGCTGGAGGGAAGTCATTCCAGAGAAAGAAAACAGCCAGTAAAGGCCCCAGAGATGCTCGGCATCACTAATTATTAGAGACATGCAAATCAAAACCACACCTCTCAGAATGGCTGTCATGAAAAAGACTACAGGTTACAAATGTTGGTGAAAATGTGGAGAAAAGGGAACCCTCTTACACTGTTGGTGGGAATGTTAACTTGGTATAGCCACTATGGAAAACAGTATGGAGGTTCCTCAAAAAACTAAAAATAGAACTACCATAGGATCCAGCAATCCCACTCCTAGGCATACATTCAGAAAAGACAAAAACTCTAATTCGAGAAGATACATGCACCCCAGTGATCATAGCAGCACTATTCACAGTAGCCAAGACACAGAGGCAACCTAGTGTCCATCGACAGATGAACAGATAAAGATGTGATACACATAGACAATGGAATATTCATCATAAAAAAAGAGGAATATTGCCATTTGCAGCAACATGGATGGACCTAGAGAGAGAGTATCATACTAAGTGAAGTAAATCAGACAGAGAAAGACAAATATATGATATCATTTATATGTGGAATCTAAAAAATAATACAAATGAACTTACTTACAAAACAGAAACAGACTCACAGACAGAAAACAAAGTTATGGTTACCAAAAGGGAAAGGGGTGGGGGGATAAATTAGAAGTTGGGGATTAACAGATACATATCACTATATATATAAAATAAACAATAAGGTCGTACTGTATAGCACAGGGAACTATATTCAATATCTTGTGATAATCTATAGTGGAAAAGAATCTGATATATATATCTGAATCACTTTGCTGTATGCCTGAAACTAACACTATATTTAAATCAACCATAGTTCAATAAAAAAAAAATAGTCTTTCTTGTTGTAGCTTCTAGGAAAACAGACTCTGATTTATCTCCTAACTCTCCATCCATTCTTCTGCTGGTTTCTTGTCCTCTCCCTGACCCGCTGATATTAATGGGCCCAGATGCTTCCACCCTTTCTCCCTGCAATCTACTCCCAAAACAGCAGCCAGAGTTAGTCTTAAAATGTGAGTCAGATCATGTTACTCCTTTGCTTGGGACCCTCCCATGGCTTACTATTTCACTCAGAGTAAGAGTTCTTACAGTCACCCTTGAGGCCCTTTGTGACCTGCCTTCCCTAATCTCTTTGACCCCAGCTGACTCTGCTGCAGCCACTGTCCTCTTTGCTGTTCCTCCCACACATTCAGAATGCTTCTGCCTCAGGGCCTTTGCACTGGCTCAGAATTCTGTCTGCCTGGAATCCTCTTTGTCCAGATATCTCGGGAGTCAGTCTCTGAACTTCAAGTCTTTGCTCAGATGTCACCTTTCAGAGAGACCTTCCCTGACCACTCCTTTTTTTTTTTACTTTTTTTTCCACTTTTTTCCCCAAAAGTTTTATTGGGGGAAAACTACAAAACATTTACAGTACAATGTTTACAGTCACAATTTGTACTGAACTGATTCCCCAAATATATTATAACGCAAGTTCACTTAACCTTGTTACATTTAAATACTTCTCTCAAAGTAGTCCAGAATACATACATACATAGTGCTCCAACTGTACCCACATACAAACAGACTAAAGCTACTGCTCATTCATCTGCTGTCCAGGAAAGCATTCCTGCCTTTCCACACAGAAAAAATATATATATATAGTACAACTTTTGGAATTTTCTGTAATTAAACAAGGCATATTCATGTACTACATACCATTTTTGTACCATTCATGTACTACATACCTCCTCACTTTATTTCTATATAAAAAAATGTGATAAAAATCTTTTCCTTTTGTGCAGGTGAACCCATCCTACATTCAAATTCTCGCAAGCACTAATAGACAAAATACTTATTTGGTTGAGAAAGATTTAAGGCAAGTTCTGGCCCTTCCAAAGACACTGTGAGATTACCCTCCCCCCCCCCCATTATTGCTACATGTCTTTATATGCAGAGTATGTCACAGTAGAACTGGTGGAATAAGCAAACAAAAAAACATTTTTTGCTGATTTATAAAGATGGAATGAGAAAAGCATGCCACATGTAAGCCTGATTGCAAAGTATGGCTGACCACTTCATTTTAAATTGCAACACTTCCCCCCATCCTGTTACCTTTTTTCATTCTTTCTTTTTTAGTAGCCCTTATTACCTCTTAATAATACTATATCATCTACTTACTTGTTACATTTATGCTTTACTGCTTTACTGTCTCTTTCTTCCACCAGAACATAAATTCCACAGAGATGGGGTTCTTTCTGCTTTGTTCACTGATATAATCACTGATATAATCTTTGGATGATTCTAGATACATCCTGGGGTTTTCCCTAAGGGCTCCCCTCTACCTGAAGGGGACTGTTCCCCAGACCCTGGGTGCAGAAGGTCCCTCAGAGTCTACATACCCTGCAGATGATAAGGCTATTTAGGATATAACCTTGGATTTGAAGCAGACAAGGTAGATGTGGGGCTGAGTGGCCCCTTCCCAGCTCTGTGATCTGGAGCAAGTCACTTCACCTCACTAAGATTCAGTTTCTTCATCTGTACAATGAGGTTAATACTTGTCCCTCCTGCCATGCGGGAGTGTGGTGGGAAGTGACCCAGGGAAATGGCCCACACGTTAGCAGGTGATGACCAAAGGTCTATGTCCATGTGTGCCAGCTGACCTTTGGGAAAAAATATCGGTTCTGGGGGAGGACACATTGTGTTTAAAACTCAGAGATCCTGGGCTTCCCTGGTGGCGCAGTGGTTAAGAATCTGCCTGCCAATGCAGGGGACATGGGTTTGAGCCCTGGTCCAGGAAGATCCCACATGCTGCAGAGCAACTAAGCCCGTGAGCCACAACTGCTGAGCCTGCGCTCTAGAGACCACGAGCCACAACTACTGAAGCCAATGTGCCTAGAGCCCGTGCTCCGCAACAAGAGAAGCCACCACAACGAAGAGTAGCCCTCGCTCACCACAACTAGAGAAAGCCCGCGCGCAGCAACGAAGACCCAACACGTCCAAAAATAAATAAATTAAAAAAAAAAAAGACAACTCAGAGATCCTGAGAGCATCTGGAGGAGGTGGAGGAGGAGTGAGATTAGGGTGTTCCAGACAGAGCGGGCCATATTCACAAGGGTGGAGGAGGGCCATGCATGCCACGGTCATGGGATACTAACATGGGAAAGCCAGGCTTTGAGAGAGTGAATCCCTTCCAGAAGTCCTCATAGACCTTCTGGTGACTCCAGGACTTCTAACTCCCAGACCAGCACTTTCTCCATCACTCCCATCTTCCTGAAGAGTGATAAATGCAATTATTTTAGTAATACAGTTTACATTTTCAGGTCCAGTTCCTTGGGCTCACAGGATACATCACAGATCGTTGTGCTCCTGTTCAGCAGCATGGGCTGTGTCTGTATCTAGTTTCCAAGAATCTTACCAGAACAGGAAGTAATCCCAGGTTATTGTCCCAACTTTGCCACTCACCTGGGTCCCTGTCCGTCCCATAGCTCTGTGTCTCAGACCACATTTCCCTTTTAACACAGTGGTACAAGTTTATGCCCGTTGGATCTTCTATTTTTTGATACCTTATTGGCTTTGTCTCGGGTTTATTAGTCTGTAATTTCAGGCTGGGCCCCAGGGGTATTTCTGAAATATAATTGTGTGTTTTGTATGTGGGTGGGTGTGCAGGCATGGTCTGTGGCTTTGAATCTGAAGTTTAATTGGTAATAATAATAATTGATAATTAACAATTTGGATTAATAGAATAACATTTTAGTGATAAAAATAATAACACTAGTCATCCTTTATTAAGTGATTGGTTTTTGCCAGCCACTAAATTAAATTGAGGTAGGGAGTATTTAGGGGTAAAAAAATTGATCACACGATGTCAGTGACAGAGCCAGGATTCAAGTGCAGGCAGACTGACTCAGGAGTCCTTTCTATTCTTTACAAGCAATCACTGCATTCTCATGTTCTCCCCTCCTCCATTGCTCTTACATCTCTTCAGTAATGGTTCCCAGAACTTCCCTGGAGACTCCGTTGGGAGACTCCACGCTCCCAATGCAGGGGGCCCAGGTTTGATCCCTGGTCCAGGAACTAGATCCCACATGCATGCAGCAACTAAGAGTTCACATGCCACAACTAAGGAGCCGGCGAGCGGCAACTAAGGAGCTGGCGAGCCACAACTAAGGAGCCCTTGAGCCGCAACTAAGGAGCCCGCCTGCTGCAACTAAGGAGCCCACCTGCTGCAACTAAGAAGCTGGTGAGCCGCAACTAAGGAGCCCATGAGCCACAGCTAAGGAACCTTCCTGCTGCAGCTAAGACCCGACACAACCAAATAAATACATATCTTTTTAAAAAATAAAAATAATGGTCACCAACTCTTTGCTGCCCCAACTCACCTGGTGGATGAGGCTTCCTACAGAACTCACTTCCTTGGTGAATCTCCAATTTCTAATGCATCCTACCCAGTTCTCTGCTGCTCACTGATTACGTCTCAGGAGTGACTGCAACAACATCATGGGGACCTCTGCTCTGGGAGAAAGGCCATACTCTGCAGACAAGCAAGAAAGGATTCTCCCACTCTAGCCCCTTCCCCATATCTCCCCACACCCCGATTCCTCACACTTCCTCCCTTGAAGTTTCCCTTTGAGTCAGGCCAAGAAGAGTTCATGAGAGGCTCTGCTGAGAATGTGCCCCTCACCTGGAAGAAGCTATTCTTGCTGGCTCACATCCCACATCCTCCAGGAACCCTCTTGTACAAGGCAGGGTTCTCAGGCTGCCAGCAACAGAAACTGACCCTTAAAAGACCTTATTGGAATAATACGGGGAAGCTCAGAGAATTTACAGAATCTGAAATGATAGGCCCCAGAAAGAAGAGGAATTAGGGTACCTAAGGAGTCCAGGTAGCAGGAGTTAGTGGGCAGTTCTTTAAGGATCCTCCATCAGGGTAGGTTTTCTACCCTTATCTTCCTGTGCTCAAGGTCCAAATTCCTTGAAGAAAGAGTGTGAATGGCCTGGTTTGGGTCATTTGGTCACACATACCCCTTGGCCATGGCACTTGAAACTCCAAGATTCTATGCAATGCGTTGGGGCAGTTTCCCAAGGGTAATCAAGGTGCTCCAACCGGAAGGAGAAGGAAGGGATGCTGAGCAGATGAGACCCTAGACCACAGCCTCCCCTCCTTTCTCTCTAACTTAGATCCACATTTCTGTCTTCCCTCACGATGGCCACTCACCCATCAGTCTTGCTTAGGGTTGTTATTTAAACTGCGTGCAATGAATTCATAGTCATAAGCCATCATTGGGCCTTACGTTGTGGCTTTCTCTCTTCTGAGAGGGAAATTTCCTCTCTTAATCTTCCTGTTTCTTCCTCAGAGAGCAGAATGTTTGCTTCTAGGGTACCAAACATAATCTTCCTTAATGGTTTTTGGGGGGGGTCACAGATTCAAGTGTACACTGAAGCCAAGCAGGAAATGTCAATTGTGGCAGACAATAGGGAGTGTTGGGGACTCTGATAAACTGGAGAGCCGAGCCCTGCGTGGCCCAAATCAGACTTTTAAAAAGTACCATGTGGGCCAAGCAAACCTCATCTGTGAGAGCTCTAAGACCAGTGGACCATCAGTTTATGGCCTCTACCAATCTTTAGGAACAAGCCAGAAAGATGTGTCAAATTTTCACCCTGCAGCATGGCTCCCCTGAGACCACATGACGGTCTGCTTAAGTGGAGGAAGGAGAGAGGAGGAGATGTCCACTGGAAAACAGGATGTAGGTTAATATCTTCAAATATTATCCACCCAAAAAAAAAATTATCCAGCTATATCCACATTTGGCTCAGGTAGAAACTTGTCTTGGGCTAGACTACATAAAATTGCTATAGAGGCACTGGCTCAAACAAAAGCTGCCTTTGACCATTGAGAGAGGAGAGTCTGGGTCAGAAGGATCAATTTTCTGATGAATCAGTGAACAATTCTGAGTGGAACTAATCAGGTTGGTATTGTGTCGCCCTTTCTTTATAACCCATGGTTGAGTGATTTGAAATCCAACCACCCTCCTGCGATATCCCCACCTCCTCTTTTTGCTTTCCTAACATGTGTGCAAACACACTGCATATGTATGCACACACAGAGAGAATAAGAGGATGTAGAAAAGTACATGTTAGGGATAAGAAGGCTCAGAGAAATGCTAGAGGCTTCCTGCACAGGACTGGAAACAGAGATGCAAGAGAATGACGACCAGTGGAAGGAATTCAGCTCTCTGCCTCCAGGGAATCAAGGTCTCGGGGAAACATAGCCCTGGGTAACAAATTAACTCCTCAGCAAGGCAAATTCCTGGAGGATTAAAAGATGGGGAGCATTCCTAGCAAAATGTACAGTTACTGAAGCCAAGGGAATAGGAAGGGTAATCAATTTTTCCCTCAGGATTCCAACTGATGTTCTTCCACAAAGGATTGAGTCCTATCTCCAAAGCCATGTTAGGTCAGGCCTGGATTACCCATCATACTAGTTAAGGTTATATTGGTTTCAGGGAAGAGAAATGGACTTTGGCTGACTTGAACAGAAAGGGGGATTATCGGAAAGCTCCCGGGGTCTTTTATGAAACCAAAGGGAAGCTGAACAACCACAGCTCAGCAAGGGGAAGACCATGAGCTCCAGGAGTGCATGGCTGTGTTGACATTGATGGGGCCGTCTCAGTGTGCCTAGGCGCTCGGCTCTTTGGGGAAAGAGGATCTTATGGGCCCTATGATTTACCTCGGTTTCCCTAGAAGAGGAGGGATGCTGGTGCAAGTGATTTATTGGGGGAGTGCTCTCAGGAGAAACCTGATAGGCAGTGAGGGAAGCAGGATGGAGCAGGAGACAGAGCTGCACTTCTAGCCTCAGGCTGCTCCCACCCTGGAATCTGGAGAGTGTACAGCACTGCAGTTACCCCATCTCGAAGCATGGAGCCTGCTTTTGTACCCCCATACCCATCAGTTATTGACTGTGGGCTGCCTCTGGTGGGGGAGGGCATAGTTTCTCAAGCATTTCTGGGCAAGGCGATTCAAGAGAAAGGGCAGCTGTGAGCTGCTAGCAGCCAACATTCACAGCAGCTGGGGGATGGTGCACTGCCCAGGCAAGGGGATCGGGGCAGAGCCTCGACTGCGTCCACGGCGCCTGGTATGGGTAAGGTGCCCACCCACGAGCAGTCAGCCGTTGAGAGAGAGAGAGGCGGAACCTTGAGGTCTAGACGTGGTCATGGGGCTGTTTGAATTTGTGGCCCCAGGTCTAAACCCCTTAGGAAGATTTATGTTAGGTGTCTAGGTATGTACCTAGGTATGTACCCAGAAGTGGAGTCTGTAGGTTATCGGGTATGAATGTGTTCAGCTTTAGTAGACATTGCCAAAGAGCTTCCCAGAATGATTGTACATTTGATACTGCTTTTAACAACGTGTGAAATTTCTTTGTGCCCCACATCCTTACCAGAACTTCATATTGTCTGTCTCTTTCTCCTTTTATTAAAATTTTTAAAAATTTTTTGGCTGCACCATGTGGCTTGTGGGATCTTAGTTCCCCAACCAGGGATTGAACACGGGCCCTCAACAGTGAGAGCGCGGAGTCTAACCACTGCACTGCCAGGGAATTCCCTGTCTTTCATTTTAGCTCTTCTGGTAGACATGTAGTATTCTCTCATAGTGGTTTTAATTTGCATCTCTCTGATGATTAAGGAAGTCAAGCACCATTTCATATGACTTTTTCTTATTGACTTATGGGAACTCTTTATATATTCTGTATATGTGTCCTTTGTCAGATATATACCTAACAAATGGTATATGTGTATATATATATATATATATATATATAAATAAGATAGGTATAGATATAAATATAGATTTATAGATATACACACATATACACACACATACAAACATACACATATATAGAGTTGGAGGAGATACATGTGATTTATATACAAAAATATATTTGTTATATATTATAATTTTACATTTAATATAAACAACATATTTATATTAAATATATTTATTTAAATAAATATTAATAAAATACATTTTTGTATTTATATAATTATATATTACATAGGTTTGATGAATTATATATATAAATCACATATATCTTCTCCCACTCTGTGGCTTGCTTGCAGTTCATTTTCATAAAGATATTTTTTAATGAATACGAACACTTAAATTTAATCTAGTTCAATTTATCAATTTTTTTCCTTTATATTTAGCATTTTCTGTGTCTTACTTAGGAAATCTTTATCCATATCATGGTCGAATAGATATTCTCCTATTTTTTTCCTAAAAGCTTTATTATTTTATCTTTTAAATTTAGAAACATAATTCATCTGGAATTTATTTTTTGTGTTATGAGTTAGAAATTGAGGTGTTTTTTTCTCCCTGTGGATAGCCAGTTATTCAGCACTATTTACAGAAAAGACCATCCTTTCCCAAATGGACTACTGTTGGGCCATATGTCAAAAGCCGATGATAAAATATGTATGAATCTATTTCTGGTCTCTCTGTTCTCTTTCATTGGTTTATATGTTTATATTTGAGCCAATATCACACCATGTTAATAACTATAGCTCTATACTAAGTCCTAGGGTGACTGACGTGTCTTGGTTTTCCCAGTACGTTTTGGTCCCCACCCAACATTTTTATTGAGATATAACTGACATATAACATTGCATTAGTTTAAGATGTACCACATAGTGATTTGATATATTTAACTTTCTAGGTTTTAAAACTGAAAGTATTGCATCTCAGAAAACTCCTCAGTCCCTGGCAAAGTAGGACAGTTGGCCATCCTAGTAGATGTGATATCTGGTGACCTAGATGCTCCAGCTTTGTTTTTCTTCTTCAAAATTGCCTCAGCTATTCTTCACCTTTTGCATTTCTTTATAAATTTTAGAGTCAGCTTATCAATTTCCACCAAAATAAAAAGTCTTCTGGGATTTTCGTTGGGATTGTGTTAACTTATAGCCAATTTGAGGAAATTGGCTCACATCTTTTGTTATATTTAGTCCTACATATTTAATGTTTTTTGATGCTATTGTAAATAGTACCATTTTTTAAATTTCATTTTATTTTTGTTGTTATTGTGTTGCTGGTACAGAAATAAGATGAAATTTATATTGACCCTCATCCAGTGACTTTGCTGAATTCACTATTAATTGTAATATTTAATAGATTTTTTGAATAGTATATGTATATAATCACACCTGTAAAAAAATGGTAACTTTTTTCTTTACAACCTTTATGCCTATTATTTCACTTTCTTATCTTACTGTGCTGGCTGAAAAGTTTAGTGCAATGTTGAATAGAAGTGGTGATAGTGGTTACACAATTATATTTTAATTTGATCCTCTAAAAGTTATTGTTCTTTAACTTAAAAAAATTTGTCCTGAGGGTGAGAATTTTAGGTACTGTGGCCAAGGAAGAGTTTTATGGCAGGTGGGCCTAATTATGCCCCTCCTTTTATACTAACATGAAATGGAAATACCCCTAACTGACCCCCAATGAGATGACTTACTCACATTTACCCATTTGGTGCTGAAGTTGGGATTAAAGCCTGTGTTTCCTGAGAAGCTCCCTGTGAGCACATCTGCTGGTTTTTGTTTGCCTGGCATCCCATCCTCCTTCTTACCTCATCTTTCTTCCTTCTTCATTCCAACCATGGAATTCCAGTGAGTTCCCACACACATCGCTCCGTTCCCTGGGCTCCAGGGCCATAAACTGGGCCCATCAATTTATTTCTCCCAAAAATTCAAATAGAAGCCTCCTGAAGTCTTGTGGAAATGCCCTGAGAGCAGATCCAGGGTCTCTTGCTGCTGGTGACCTGGAGCTTACCAGTCTGCTGTCCTTCCAAAGGTCATGATCTCTAGCTCTTCCCTCAATTTTGGAACTGCTCAAGAATCCTCTTTCCAACGAACTTCCTCTTTCCCTTACTAAAGTCGGTTTCTATTGTATGTTAGAGAATAAATATACTACTCCCAATTCTCTTTACTTTGCTACCAACATTGAGCAAAATGAGAACATATTTTTAAGGATTTAATTGCATTCCATTTATTTATATTTTACTTATTATATAACTTTTTCTTAATTGACTCAAAACCAGTCATTGTATATTAAAACCATAACTGTGGGTTTCTTTTGTTGCATATACATAATTTGAGTCCATATATCCCAGGTTTATTTATCCTGAGATAAAAAAATAACAAAATTTTTAAATTTCTGTCCCTTTGAACCTTCTATTCTGGCAATAGGCAAACTTTTCTGTAAAGAGCCAGATAGTAAATATTTTAGGCTTTGTGGACCATGTATGTGGTCCCTCTCACAGCTCCTCAACTGCCATTGTAGCCATAGACAGTAGGTAAATGAATGGGTGTGGCTGTGTTCCAATAAATAAATGGACACTGAAATTTGAATTTCATGTAATTTTCATGTGTCATAAAATATTCTTGTTTTGAATTTTTTTTTTTTAAATTTCAAAATGTCAAAACAGTTCTTAGTTTGCAGGCCATACAAAAATAGGTGGTGGCCAGATTTATGCCATGGGCCATAGTTTGCCAACCCTGTTCTTGTTCCCCAGTTGATTATATATTATTGAATAGAAGAAATATTGATTTATGAAATTGAGATTATAAAATAATAAGCATGATTTATGGAATATGTAGCAACTTATTTGTCTCCTAAATTGATGGGCATGTATTCAAGGATATAACTATAAAATATTAACTGGGCAAGATTTTCTTATTTCCAGGAATTCCTATGTAACATAGGAGAATGCAGAAAGATCATACTATACACTAAATTTCTCTGTAGTTGTTTCTTGACTATCTAGTTTTATAATGTACTAATTAAATATTTATTACTAGCATAGAATCAAAGAAATAAGAAGCTTTAAGATATAAATCAGCTAGGGGTTTCCCTGGTGGCGCAGTGGTTGAGAGTCCGCCTGCTGATGCAGGGGACACGGGTTCATGCCCTGGTCTGGGAAGATCCCACATGCCGTGGAGCGGCTGGGCCCGTGAGCCATGGCCGCTGAGCCTGCGCGTCCAGAGGCTGTGCTCCGCAACGGGAGAGGCCACAGCAGTGAGAGGCCCGCGTACCGCAAAAAAAAAAAAAAAAAGATATAAATCAGCTAGTCATTTAAGGTCAGAATGATATTTGACCTTTATATCAAATTACATATTTGAATAGCATTTTATAGTTCACAAAAATTATACTTCCATATATTATCTCTTAAGATCCTCACAACAGCCCTGGAGGTAGAAAGGCAAGGTATTATTATCCTAATTTAAAGAAGGGCGACCTGCCCAAGATTATGCAAGAGACAAGGAAGTGGGAGGAGCACTCTGGTCACGCCACCAAATCATGGTCAGAGTCATTTCCATGTAATACAATGATAGAATCATGCAATTCGAGAACTGGGTAATGAGTAAATCCTGCTTCACCAGCTGACAAATGCACAGTGTCTCACCATAGGGATGTCTCTGGTTTGTCAATGCAAGCCCCATACGTCTAGATCAGTTGGGAAACCCAGACACCCCCTTCTCTCCTTCTCACTCCACTCCTTCCCCTGTGTCTAGGAATCACAGCCATCACAACCAGGGCTGATTGCTCTGGAAGTTGTTACCCTAGTGCTGTAGCAGCTGGGAGCCTGGCGTCACTGCTGGCTCTGGAACATTCCATAGCTATGCCCTTGGAAAGCAATGATCTTGTCAACATCCACTGCTGCCCACAGGATTTGAGCACACTGTCCTTATACCTCTTACGTATGCCCCATTCTAAGATAATCACACCACAACTCAGACCCCAGCCCCAGGTGTCAGGGAGGGCTTCAGCTACCACTCCTTTGATCACCTGTGGATACACAGGCCGTCCAAAAGAAATGATTTGGATTGAGCTTCTTGTCCTCACTGTGCCGTTACTGGTGCATTTCCCCTCAGGGGTTCCACAAAAAAGAAAGGAAGATGCTCCTTTCCTCAGGATTATACATTTAGACAAGTGCACCCATACTAACTGGCTCAGGGATCCCAATATTATAGTTTTTTGGATTCATTCACTCAGTCTCTTCCCCAGGTAACAAGTCAGGTGCAGAAGTAAGCCGCCCTAAAGCCTTTATATATGTATGTATGTATGTATGTATTGATTTAAATTTTGACTTCCTATTATGGCAAATTTAAAACACACACATAAAATAGAGAATATAGTATTATATCCCATCTCCAGCATATGCGCATCACTCAGCTTTAACACCTATCAACCCTCGCCTAATCTTGTTTCATCTGTCCTGCCATTTCCCCCCTTCCCTCTAGAGTATCTTAATGGCAGTCCTGGAGATCATAGAATTTCACCCTTAAATTATTCATTATATGTCTATAATAGACAAAAGACTGTTTTCAAAAACATAACCACTGTATGCTGTGACACAATATCATTATGACACTGACAAAATTATTAACCTTTAAATTAATAATAATTCCTTAATATCATCTAATATCCAGTCTTTGGTCAAATTTCCCCATTGTCTCAAAAACATCTGTTTATAATTGATTGGTCAAATCAGGATCCACATACTGTATTTGGTTGTTAGGTGTCTTAAATCTCTTTTAATTTATTAAGGTAATTTCTTTGTTGAAGAAATCCTCTCATTTGCCCAGTAGAACTTTCCACATTCTGGGGTTAACTGATTGCATCTTCTTGGTATTGTTTGACACTTTCCTATATTGTTCATTCTCCCTTCTCTCCATAAATTGATAGTTACATTTACAGGCTTGACTGGATTCAAACTCAAAATATTTTGGGGAGTGGCAAAAATACCTCATAGGTGATTCAGTATATTTTTGATTGCACCACCTTAGGACGTGTAGATGTATGGTTGTTCAACTCTTAGTGATGTTACAATTGATCAGTGGGTCCAGGTGTTATAAGCCCAATCCATCCATATAACTCTATCCATCAGTCTTTCACTTAATGGGTTTAGCAGCCATCGATGATTGTCATTTAAATCTGATATTTTGTTTTGAGTCTCCGAAATGATGAGTTTTTAAATCATTCCTTTTACATTTATTAGTTGGAAATATTTCATACAAAAGGACTTTTCCTTAACAACTCTTTGGCTACCCGAAAATACAATTTGTACAAGAAAGGCAGAATAAATGTTTTATTTACCGATTACCATTAATGTATAATTTAGCAACTTACTGTAACAACTTATAGGTAACTTGTAAGTTCTTTCTTTTCTTAATATTACTATAAACTTGTGGATGTTAACATCACTGATGTGATAAATGATTTAGAAAAGTTCTGTAGGCAATGGTGAACCACCAAAGGCAGTTCCCAACTTTCAAATGTAAAGCACACCTGCAAACGTATCTAACAATCAAATAATAAACTTCCTTGGTTTAGGAGGAATCCTTTCCTACAGAGCTAAAAAGTAAGATCGAAATCTCTAAACATAGCTAAACTTTTAGCTATGACATTGAACAATGAATATTTCCAAGATTCTGCTTGGTCTCTGATTTTCTCCTTTCCTTCACTGTCTACAGGCCTTCATTTCATGAATGTCTCATCGTCTGGTTGAGGCTAGACACTCACTGCTTCTGGCACACTTGAGGATTTCATCTTTACATCATTCACACTACACTTACAAGATCTACATTTCCTATAACTAGTATTTGTGCTTTCATTTTTATAAAATAAGAGCAAGTAAATACTCAAATAATTTTTTCTTTTTTTTTTAATTGAAGTATAGTTGATTTACTATGTTGTATTAGTTTCAGCACAGTGATTCAGTTATATATATATATTCTTTTTCAGATTCTTTTCCCTTATAGGTTAATACAAAATATTGAGTATAGTTCCCTGTGCTATACACTAGGTCCTTGTTGGTTACCGATTTTATACATAGTAGTGTGTATATGTTAATCCCAGCCTCCTAATTTATCCCTCCTTTCCCTTTGGTAACCACAAGTTTGTTATCTATGTGTGTGAATACTCAAATAATTGAACGCTGCTCTAATAATTGAAAACTAGCGTGCGGACAGCAATGGGGATGAGGCTCAGACTGAAGCATGGACCAGCCGTGAGTGGCACCATGGGAGAGTTCAACATGCTTGTCAGCTGATGTGCCAAGGCCAGAATTTATTCTGTAAAAGGAGGGTTGGGTATTTTGGTGGGGAGTGCATGAAACTGCTATTGAATATGACACACTGGGTTTGCTGTCAGCTTACTCATTATATCTCCACTAGACAGTCAGTTAGTTAGTTAGTTAGTTAGTTCTAGGAGGGCAGGAGCCGCACTTGTATTGTTCATTTACTCCCAAGCATCCAGGACATGCTTTTTTGTTTTAAATGAAAGAATAAATGATGTATGCCAAGCAAGAGAAAAATCTACAATGGTTTTGAGCAGTGAGAATCATAATTAGATCTATTTTTCAGTTGTATCTGTTGCATATTTTTGACTCTGGGGTATTGGTATTATAAACTCTTTTCTTTAAAAATTAATTTATCTGGGACTTCCCTGGCGGTCCAGTAGTTAAGACTTTACCTTCCAATGCAGGGGGTGCGGGTTTGATCCCTGGTCAGGGAGCTAAGATCCCACGTGTCTCTGGGCCAAAAAAACAAAAAAAACATAAAACAGGAGCAATATTGTAACAAACTCAATAAAGACTTTAAAAATGGTCCACATCAAGAAAAAATCTTTAAAAATTAATTTATTTGAGACAGATGTACATTTCATCTAGGAATATTTTGAAAAGTAAACAATCAAGTCAAATCACTGATAATTTCATTTCTTAAGGTTAACATTTGGGTATTTCATCCTGTAATTCTCTATGTATAATATTAAGAATAATGGAATCATCCGGAACATATTGTTCAGTAACCTACTTTTAACATTTAAATACATGCTTAACACTATCCTATGTTACCTTTTCCTGCAATAGAAAATTTAAAAGTAACCAGACCTGGGCTTCCCTGGTGGCGCAGTGGTTAAGAATCGCCTGCCAATGCAGGGGATTGGCAGGGACACGGGTTCGAGCCCTGGTCCGGGAAGATCCCACATGCCGCGGAGCAACTAAGCCCGTGCGCCACAACTATTGAGCCTGCACTCTAGAGCCCGCAAGCCACAACTCCTGAGCCCATGTGCTACAACTACTGAAGCCCATGCACCTAGAGCCCGTGCTCCGCAACAAGAGAAGTCACTGCAATGAGAAGCCCGCGCACCGCAACGAAGAGTAGCCCCCGCTCACCACAACCAGAGAAAGCCTGCACACAGAACGAAGACCCAACGCAGTCAAAAATAAATAAATTAAATAAATAAATTTAAAAGTAACCAGACCCAAATCCAATTTCTAAACATGAAATTCTGATGAACAGGACCACAGAGCAGTGATTCTGATCAGAATTGTGCTTGTTAATAAAAGCAGGCTATTCCGTGGCACACACAGCTCCAGGATGTGAGATTAACTTCAACAACCATTCATTTAGATTTGGTTTGATTTTCGGCCAGTCTCATGACCAACTTGAAGCAGGTCCTAGGACAGAGAATGTTATGTTTGGTGTCCAGGGAAGCAGCAAAGTAGAGGAGCCACCCCAAATTCCAGACAAATAGATAGAGTCAAATTCCAGACAAATAGATAGAGTCAGACATCTTGTGGGGAAAGTAACCTGTTAGTATAGAAAGGAATGGAAACGGTGAACCTGAAAAGAAGCTGAAAAGACATATCTGTAGATACATTTTGCTTTCAAGATTCTACACTATGTAAATGTCCTTCTAGAAGATGAATTTAGGCTGATTCATTGTCACTTGCTTCTGCAGTGGTTTTCCAGGCACCTTAGCTAGCAGCCGCCCTGCCTGCAGGCTGTTGAGGGCAAAAAAATATGTTTCAGGCAGACTGACAATAGGAAATAATTGTAGGACAAGAAACTACCTGCAATACCTAGGTGGGAGTATCCTGGAAAGTGTTGTGCTGAAATATTGACCCTTCCAGCTGGTTAACTTTGAGGTTCCTGCATTTACTTCTGGTGAGGTTCACTCAGCAATAACAAGTGAATATATGACAGCCTAGTGATTCATGGGGAAATAAAGTATTGCATACAGAATCGGAAAAGATTCAACATGAGTGCATGGCATTACTGACTTCTTTTAAAAGCTTAAGGAAGGAACAATGTTTAGGCCTTTCGAGTTACCAGGTGTAGAATGCATTGTTTTTTGACATCACTATCCAGTTCCTTGTTTTGGTGACAGCAACCCATTTTTTTCCCCAGGGAACCACTCCTCTTCTATATTCCATGCTCTTTGGGTGAACCAGAGGTGAAGCATATGACTCATATTTGGCCAATCACAGCACAGAATTTTCCTAGCTCAGTAATTTGTTAAGGGATGGGCAGTTAACCAGGTTGGTTCAATTAGTGAATCCAGGACTACTGGGAAGGATCTCTTTCTTGCCGGACTTGGACTGGGGTTGAGGTACACTTTGAAGTTGTTGGGAACTGTCTTGCTATCACGTGAAGTTTGAGTATAAAGCTAATATGGAGGACGGCTGAGCCTTTTTTTTTTTTTTCTTTTCCCCAAGAAGGCTCTCTCTTATTCATCCAAAGTGATATGGGCGTGAGGGGCAAAAGACTGAAAATTCTAAGTCTACCCTTATTTTCGTTAAGTGTAAACTTACGAAGCTACAAGTGTCCAAATTAAATATTTGTAAGAAAATTGATGCTTTATGATAACAACAAACTCTACATTCCAATAATTTATTATATGAGCATTGTAAAATGTCTTTGTGATATGGCATTGTGGAGTGTGTAAAAGAAAATAGATCTTTTCTCAAGAAATGTATAATCTGTTTAGATAAGACCAACATTAAAACACAAAACCCTTTAGAATGCAAGTGAATAGCAGATAGTGATGCATATAAATATTCTGAATGGTAATATAATGTAACTGGTAACTACAGACAAAACTAGCCTAGAGGGCTTCCCTGGTGGCGCAGTGGTTGAGAGTCCGCCTGCCGATGCAGGGGACGCGGGTTCGTGCCCCAGTCCAGGAGGATCCCACATGCCGCGGAGCGGCTGGGACTGTGAGCCATGGCTGCTGGGCCTGCGCGTCTGGAGCCTGTGCTCCGCAACGGGAGAGGCCACAACAGTGAGAAGCCCGCGTACCGCAAAAAAAAAAAAAAAAAAAACTAGCCTAGAACAAAAAGCATGACAGGCTTTAGGCTAAACTGAGTATCTCCATTTAATTCTCAAAGCACTGATCTTTATATCTTAGTCTTTAGGTGGATTCATACATTTGTATTTCCTACCTGGATGTTTCCTGTGAATTAGATTTGTATATTCAATTGCCTATTTGATGTCTCCACTTAGATGGCATCTAAGACAGGCATCACAAACTCACCTTGTCCAAAAAGTCTTTTCCTCCAAACCTGTTTGAATAGACTGCCTTTCAGATTTCAGTAGATGACAACCCCATCCTTCCAGTGGCTCAGGTCTAAATGTTAAGTGTTATCTTTTTTCTCACATCTGGCAGCCATTCTATAAGCAAAGCTTACTGGCTCTATCTTCAAAATATATTTGGAATCTAACCACTTCTTACTATCTTCACTACTATCTGAATTATTGCAATAGTGGTCTTCCTGATCTCATCCTTCCCCCCACTAAAGTCTGTTTACAATCCAGCAGCGGAAAGTCTTCTCATTTTATTAGGAAAAATTTAAAGGATACAGCAAAGTTGAAAAATTTTACAGTGATCCCTCTGTATACCAATAACAGAGCAGTCCTTTTCAAGATGACAGATTGTGTAGCTCCTCTGCTCAAAACTCCTCAACAGCTTACATCATTCAAAGAGGAAAAGCCAATTTCTTACTGTGGTCTACAAGACCCAGCACGCTCTGGTCCCTACTACCATTCCTCCCTCTTGTCCATTACTCTTCAGCCACACTGGCCTCCTCTTTGCTCCTCAAACATGGTAAGTACATTCTTGCTTTAGGGCCTTTGCGCTTGCTTTCCCTTAGCTTGGGATGCTCTCCCCACCACAAATTTGCACAGCTTGCCTCTTTCTTTGCATCACCTCATTAGGTCTTCTCTGACTCTTCCAAATATTAGGTTGAACAGTATAACACTAATGTCATCCTACCAGGCTGTACCATATAAACTTAATATCATCCTGAGGTTAAAAAGAAAAAAGATACAAAAAGATCAGTACTTTCATATAGTTCAAGCTAATAAAATAGCAACAGCACCCCACCCTCTTATTCTTACCTGGGTTCCAATATTCTTGATAGCACTTCCCACCATCTTATGTACTATTTATGTATTGTCTGTAAGATCCTCAAAGACAGGGAGTCTGTGCATTTTGTCCACCACTGTGTACTCAGTGTGCAGACCAGTGCTTGGCCTATAGTGCGCACCCAGGTCACATTTATTTAAAGAATGAATTCTTTACACTGAAGCTAGAGTGATCATTTAAAACCGCAAAGTCTGATCATGTCATTCCTACTAAAACCTCTTCAGTTCATTTGCATTGCTTTCAAAACAAAGATAAGAATCCTTAGGAAGCCTGTAAGGCCCTGCATGGTGGGCCTTTGGTTCTCTAGACTCATCTCACATTATCTCCCTCATTTCTTTATAGACCCTGAGACTGCTTGTCCCATCCTGAGACATCCTGAGACCCTTCCTTTCTCTTCCCCAACTTCTGCACTGAGTTCACTCTGAAGCAGTTTTAAATCTTGGCTCAGAGCATCTCTTGCTAGGAGAAGTCATTTCTGATACTTCTGATTAGGTTGAGTTCCACTTTGATGCCCTTGATTCCTGTGGTCAAAAGCTGGAAGAAGGACCTTTGTGTTTTCTTTGAAGAAATAATTCAGCCAAGAGACCAAGATTGTGAAAAAGATAAAAGCATTTATTAGAAACAAAGTACGTGTGGAAGGAACAAAGTATGTGTGAAAAAAAAAATATGTGTGGAACACACAGTGAGCTCAGAGTGAGTTGCCCCCAATAGGGGCAGCTTAGATTGCTTATTAGGGGCAGTTTTCCAGCTTGTCTCTGGCCAGTCATCTCCATAGCTTGTCCTGGTGTGCGCACGCATCTCTCAGCCAAGATGGACTCCAGCTGGCACCTTCTCCCTCCTTTTGTCCTTCCCCTAGCCTGATGGCCTCTTCTGCACATGTGCTGGGCCGGGAAATCCACAAGAATGCACCCAGTCAGGGCCCAATGCTCCTGCTGGTTTCCCATCTCAAAGCATCAGCAGGAGACCAGTTACAGCTGCTCAGCCTGGGGCCTGTCTCTCCTACCTCACCCTCATGCACCACATACCTACCCTTAGTAATACCTATTAGGATTATAAAGTTAATTTTGTGTGATCGTTTATCTCCCTTACCAGACAGTAAGTTTCCTGAGAGAAGGAAACACAGCTTTTTAACTTCTCCTTGAATCCCTAGCATCTAGGAAGTATCTTGACACATAGTAAGAGCTTAATACTTAAAAAATAGATCCTGTTGGGCTTCCCTGGTGGTTCAGTGGTTGGGGGTCCGCCTGCCGATGCAGGGGACGCGGGTTCGTGCCCCGGCCCGGGGGGAGGGGTCCCTTATGCCGCGGGGCGGCTGGGCCCGTGGGCCGTGGCTGCTGGGCCTGCGCGTCCGGAGCCTGTGCTCCGCAGCGGGAGGGGCCGCAGCGGTGAGAGGCCTGCGTACAGAAAAAAAAAAAAAAATCCTGTTGGGCTTCCCTGGTGGCACAGTGGTTGAGAGTCCGCCTGCCGATGCAGGGGACACGGGTTCGTGCCCCGGTCCAGGAAGATCCCACATGCCACGGAGCGGCTGGGCCCGTGAGCCATGGCCGCTGAGCCTGCATGTCCGGAGCCCGTGCTCCGCAACGGAAAAGGCCAAAACAGTGAGAGGCCCGCGGGCCGAAAAAAAAAAAAAAAAAAAAGATCCTGTTGTGTTACTAGTGCCTAACTGGGGGCCTGGTATACAGTAGATGAGTAAGTTTGCTAAATGAGCTGTAATATGAAGAATGTTTGATTACTCATTTACAATGTATATACAATGCAGAAGAGCCATCACTTGATTATCTGTGATTAGGCATTTATACATAACTGATACCTACACGAATTTCCAAATTCTCCCTTCTCATCAACCTTTCCTCATCACTAAGTCTGAAGAAAGTAACTTACACTTCTCTTTCCTTCGTTTGCTCTCTGGTGGAGTAAAGGATGAGCTGCTCTGGCTAGGAGAATCCATATGGAGCTAGAATTAGCCATAAGTGAGATCTGGCTTCCAAACCAACAGACCACAGCATTCTCATTCGGATAGTTAGATGTTTACAAACTTTTTTCTTTCTTTTCCCAGTCAAATGAGGACCTTTGCATTCTTTGTTTGTTTGTTTGTTTGTTTTTGCGGTACGCGGGCCCCTCACCGCTGTGGCCCCTCCCGTTGCGGAGCACAGGCTCGGGACGCGCAGGCTCAGCGGCCATGGCTAACGGGCCCAGCCGCTCCACGGCATGTGGGATCTTCCTGCACCGGGGCACGAACCCGTGTCCCCTGCATCGGCAGGCGGACTCTCAACCACTGCGCCACCAGGGAAACCCTGCATTCTTTTACTTTAATAGCAATCTCTGAAAACATTTCAGTGGTCAGAGGATGTATTAAAACACACACATACGCAGATTGTATACATTTATATGTTTATTAGGGCAGGAAGACATGGAACAATATAAGCAGAAAAAACAAAAATCTTACAAATAAATCACTTTTAAGTGTGTTGACCCACAGAATTTTTTAGTAAACTTGTAATTCCAGACGAGTATTGTGGCAAGCTTATTGATATTGTCGTCTGCTAATTAAGGAAAGGGAGAAGCGCCAGATATAACAGAAATGAATTGTTGCAAAGTGGTAATTTTCTGATATGATGAAACACAAAAAGAAACTAAAAGTCTAAAGATGATAAGATGTCAGTTTCTTAGTTTTAATAATGTATTATAGGTTATGTAAGATGCTGCCAATGGGGGAAACTGGGTAAAGAGTACACAGGACTTGTCTGTACTATTTTTGTAACTTCTTGTGAGTCTATAGTTATTCCCCTCCCCACCCCCAAAAATAGGAAAGCAAGAAAAAAATAGGAAATCTAGATAAGAAATAATGTTTGGAAAGAGAGCTTAAAGCAAATATACATACTCAGCAGTCACAGACTGTTGCTTTGCTAGGTTTCCATAGGTTTGTAAGAAGTTAACCAAAATTTTAAAAATTCTTTCAAAGTATGCTACATATACACTTTACTAATAAAAATACTGGGCTCTGAAAAGTAGCATCCTATTTTTAATGTTTGCTAATGTTTTCCAGAGATGTGTGTAGAGTGAAACATAGTGTTGTGTTTGCAAAAGTCAATTTTGTGAAAGCCACAAAAATGAGTGTTTGCTCTTGAGAAAGGAAAATTTGTATTTCTTGACATCATCAAAGAAAAATGTGAAGGATCTGATATGAAATGAACAAAAATATACAGATCCTACCACCTCATTGCTCAAAACCATATAAACACTTTCAAAATTTTCCTTCATCTATTAATATGTCCCTAGAGCGGACAGCCCACACAGACCTGGGGGCATTCACATGTCAGAATTATTCCATAAAGATTTGGGAACACACATTTTTGGCAGAAAGAATGTGCAGGGAAAGACTGTTGTGAAACAGTTCAGAGTGATGCATTTAGTCAGGATCCCCTTGCAATGACAAAATGTTAGTGTCATACTTTATAACATTCTTGGGAGCCTTTAAAAGACACATGCCATCATGAACTTTTGTTTTGTTTTCGGTACGCGGGCCTCTCACTGTTGTGGCCTCTCCCGTTGTGGAGCACAGGCTCCGGACGCGCAGGCTCAGTGGCCATGGCTCACGGGCCCAGCCGCTCCGCGGCATGTGGGGTCCTCCCGGACCGGGGCACGAACCCGTGTCCCCTGCATCGGCAGGCAGACTCTCAACCACTGCGCCACCAGGGAAGCCCTGAACTTCTTTTTAATATTTATTTATTTGGATGCGCCAGGTCTTAGTTGCGGCATGCAGGATCTTTAGTTGCTGCATATGGGATCTAGTTCCCTGACCAGGGATCGAACCCAGGCCCCCTGCATTGGGAGTGCGGAGTCTTAGCCACTGGACCACCAGGGAAGTCCCCATTGTGAACTTTAAAACAAGTGGAATAGTTTTTTTGGCAACAGATGGCAAATATCCTATAGTGGGAGAAGTAAAAATACAGAGAAGTTCCAAAATTGCCTCATACCACTCTACCTTAAAGTATACACTCATAATAAAATTATGAGCAATATAGAAATTTGCTTGGCCATACACTTCATTTATATTTCCTTTTTAAATATTAAAGTACAGCAATATAGCATAAAGTAAAAGGGGAATTAGGGCCAGAAAGACTAGAGTTTCAAATTCTGACCCTCAGCTACTAGTTTTGTTACCTTAGGCAAGTCATAATTGCTCTGAATCTCAATGTCTTTGTTACTAAAATGGGTATAATAATCTCCATATCTCAAGGCTGGTCCTAGTACTGAAAGGGATAATATATTTAATAGCTTAGTACAATGCTGTGCAAATAGTAGGTAGTCAATAAGTGTGAGCTTCCTCCCAGTTTTCCCAGAAGATATGGCAAAACCTTTCTTTCTCTGTTAATTTGCTATGAGCCAAAACAAGTGGCTAAGGAGTAAAATTTTAAAAAGCAAGAGCATCTAATCCTAATATTACCCAATCTTTCCATTAATTATGCAGTTATATAAACTTAAATATTTAATAAACATTATTGGATTTATTGGTATTATTCAGGTACCTGAATAGGTTCTCTCTTGAAAGTCCTCTTTTTATTTTATCTTTAACTGATTTAGCAAAAATATGTCATTAATCCTTTTATTCAGATCATAACATAGTATGATCTTTTGGGAATATTAAGCCCCTATTGATCCCAGGTGAAAACCATAGTTTCAGTGTTTGCTCACAGGTCTGAGAAAAATAGTGACATGGAAAGAGAAAGTGCGAGGTTAGAGATTTTGTCTTTCAAGGCTGATGGTATGATAATTCTCCTGTGGTGAAGCCACCTGTTGATGTCTCACTGCCTAGAGACCAAAGTTCCCTAATTCATGCCTCCCTCGCAGTGCCATACTCCAGCCCTCATGAACTCTAAAGGGAGAGCAAGCCTTCTGAAATCGCAGGGGTGGGCAGCAGAGAAACAGCCCTTGGAAGGCATTAGAGCCAGGTTCTTAACATGGAATTGTGGGCTTATTCAGGGGGTTCTGGAACCTACAGTCCCTGGATGTAAAGTGGTGTCGAAGTGTATTTCGTGCCTTCTTCCCAGGAGGTTGCTCAACTACCACTTCCCTCTAGAGGTCTTCTCCAACCATCCCATCCTGCCAGAGGTCTCGCCCACAAAATCTCTCACCACCTTTGTGTATTTCCTGCGGAGCCGCATCGCAATCTGTCATTGCCTTGTTTGCTTAAATCCGTCTACCCTACTAGAAGATGAGCTTCCCAAAGCGCAGGACCCGGTCTTTCTCCAGGGCCTTGAACCTGGTGGATCTCGAGAGATACTTCCGGAATGAAGGACAGGTCCGTGTCCATCAGATATTTAACGGACTCTATATTCTTCCCCCCTCGCCCCCAGCATTCTTCTACGGAAATCATTTCAAAATCATTCATTTTGGAAATAAGGCTTTCAGCATTTCGACCACACCCACCCACCTTCGTTCCTACCGTTAGAACTGCCACCCGGGCCCACTCACCCAAGCCCACTAGGCCGGACAGTTTGGAGGTAACCAGGGCAGGGGCTGCCTCGAACGGGCACGCGCATCAATTCACATTCCCGGACCCGGTCCTGGGTCGGAGGGGTTGGGTGGGCCCCGCGGGCCCGGAGGAGCCACCTCGGGAGGCCACCCGGGCCTCCACCTTACCCGCGGTCCCAAACCTCTTCCCCACAGGCGGTGCGCAGCCGGTGGCTGGGGGAAAAGCTCGTCCCGCAGCGCGCGCTACCGCGACCACAACTGCTTCCGGGTGAGCGGGTCGTAGACACTGTGGCTCCGCCTCTCCTCCGCCTCCGCCGCCCGCCGCTCGGGCTGCGGCTCCTCCTGGGGGCCGGTTCCCGCTGTCTCAGCCGCGGCGCCTAGGGACATCGGCGTGACTGACCGACCGGCTGCCGCGCCGGGAGCCGCCGCATCCAGCCCGGCCCGCCTGGCCGGGGACCCAGGACTCAGTCCGTCCCCCGCGTCCCTCGCCCTTCGCCCCGGCGAGCTCCCGGCCGGCGAGCTGCGCTCCGGCCCTTCCCGGGCGGCGTCGCAGCCATAGCCCGCGCCCGGAGACAGGTAAGGGCCGCTCCTCCCGCCGGCCTGGAGGGGAGCGGGGAGCGGGGCCACCTTCCCGGCCTCTGCAGCCTGGCGAGGTCCGCGCCGCCGCGGACTCCTGCTAGGGGCCGGGCCCCCAGGCGGACCCCGGGGTCGAGGTTGCCCCCTGCCTGCGGCGTCCTCGGGCTTCACGCCGGGTCTCGAACGCGCAGCCTCGGTCCGCGAGCGAGGACGGCGTTACTCCCATTGTGGGAGAAATGAACTCGGGCCGCTGTCTCTCCGCTTCGAGTGCTCGGGGCTCCTTCTCCTGCACCCCGGACGCGGCACTCCTTCGGTTCTGTACCCGTCCGGCCACCCCGGGGAAGGGTGTCAGGCCGGTGGAGGGCGTAGCGCTTTTGTGGGATTTTTTTTCTTCCTCCTTGACCCGAGCTGAAGCGCGGGCATAACAGGCGCTTGTTAGGAGTGTCAGGGTTAATGCTTGACTAATGCGAGGTGTTATTCACACCCAGATTGTTAAGCTATATAGCTCCAGCCAGGCCTGCTTCTCGTGCTCGTGGATATCCCGCAGGAAGCCGGAGGACCTAAGGAAACCCGTGTCTTTTTCTTTCTTCGAGGGGACGGAAAAGTGCAAGTGTTTGCTCTACTTTTTCCACCGTGGGAGATACAAATATAAGGCTGCGGAGACCTGGCCAGGGAAATGTTGCATCCTAAACTGTAACTCTTTGTAGCGTATTTTCTTTGAGTTTCCACTTAATGACTCAGCATTTCTGCCCTAAAAAGAAAAGCTGCAGCGTAGGTTCATTGATTAAAAGATAATATGTAAGGATAACAGTGCCCGTTACTTTTTTATGGCATCACAATGGGAAGAGAATGTGGATACAGTAATGGAACCACAGAGATGGAGAGCAGGGTGTGGATGGATCAGTTCTTAATTAGTGTTTAAAATAACATTGTTTCAAGGTAAAATGTTTATTTGGGGGATGCTTCTGTATGAAGAGGTGCAATTGTTGGAAAAGGCAAAGTGTTGCAGGTAAGGGTTAGTTGGCAGGGACTTGGCGTTTGCTGTGGTTTGAAGGTCTTGCAGAATTAACCGTTTAACAAACATCATGCTCTGTTTAACACATGTAGAGATGATGACCCAGTATTATACTCATGTAGAATAAGAATTTCGGAAAGTGTGATTCATTTAGGAAGTTAGGTCACTCGCTTTGTGAATCATTGATATACATATTAAACTTGGAATAGAGGAAAGCTAGAGGTTTGTTACTGCCTGTTTAATTAGATGCCCTTGCTCATAGGAAGTGTTGTATTGATGCTTTGTTAGGTTTGTTGCTGCATATTTATTGTCATGAAGTATGGTAAGGAAATAAAAAGTGAACTTTTGCAGAAGCTTTGGATTTAGAATAGTTTGTTAGTTCCTAAGTGGATTGTTGTGATTTTACCCACTTTCTTTTTTTGCCAAATGTGGGAAGATAAATAAAGGAAGGTAAGTGTCCAGAAACAAAATAAATATCGGTGAAAAGGAGAGCTACATCTTTAAGGCAGGAAAAACTTCACTGAAAGAACCTGCGGTACACAGAAGAGTCTTGAGTGAAAGGCCTTACCCATTTGGGGGAATCTGCCCTTAAAGATGTGCAATGAGACTATACTGAGATCATATTTAAGTTCTGATGGAGAAGAAAGTGTGTATTGAAGTGGTGATTCATTATTGGAATGAATTCATTTTAAACTAGAAATAACTTTTTATTGCAGAAATGTAATTTGATCATTTTGGCTTTTAACGTGTTGCTAAGCAAAATGACTGAATCACAGCGTTCTTGATACTCTTAGCCTTCTTTTCTTTTTCTTCTTTTTGGAAGTCAGCTTATTTTACCTTGATTTTGATTTATAAGGAACTTTAGTTAGTTATCAGTTGTAAAGTAATGGTAAGTTTACCCTGTTGGTCTTGCTTACTAAATTCCTTTAATTCTTTGACTAAATTTCCGCATCTTATTTCCTTGGATATCCATTCTTATATTCAGAGCGTTCCCTAATGTTGCTTTTGATTTGTGTCCAGCTAATAGTGGACTTAAGAGTTTCAGTTTCCAGTGAACAGCTATTCCCTTTTGGAAAATCCCTTGTGGAAACCGCCTGAACTGACAGTCCTGATAGGTAGATATGCAAGAGAAGCCTTCTTAGGTCAGGATTTAAGCATCTCCACAATGAAGGAAAAAAGTGATACGGGGAATATATTTGGCAAAGTAGAGTCTTTTTCTCTCAAAACAAAACCAAAAACTGATCTTTACTAGAAATGAGAGAGAGGGAGCAGTTTCTTGCAAAGCTGTTTGTGAATTGTTTACCCTGCTCCTAGTTGGAAGAGGAACAGAATTGATGATGATATATATATTTAAAAAAACTCCCTATAGCGTGTTGGGAATGTCGATGAGGATCATTTTAGAGGAAATACAGTTCTTCTGTCCTCAGCATAGAAGCACTTTCCATTGCACCTACATAGAGACCATTTCATAGCCTTTTCCTTTTAGGTGGTTGCTTTCTCTCTGGAGAATCTGAACGGAGAGATGGTCCTTTAACAGGAAAACTGTACCACCTTATCCAGTTTGCAAATAAAGACTTTATGACCATCATTCAAAACTCAACTTTTAAAACTTCAGAAGGAAGGAATTGAGCAAAGTTTACCCTGTGAGTAAAATAACTTTGGCTCTTTCTCCATTCTTTCCTTTAAGGTAATAGATAGGATACCATTAGAAATGATTTTTTGTGTGTTGCACATTGTGCTTTCACTTTAAAAACTTTTTGGCCTACAATAAATTAAGCCACACTTAAAAGGAATCAAACACTGGGCTAAAAACTGGGTTTATTATATGCTAATACTTTTTCATTTATTCTATTATATCTTTATTTTGGTTGGGGAATGGAGAGAGAATTCTGTTTCTTGTAGAAGCTCTGAGATTTGCTCCATATGTATGCTTCTGTTTTGGTCTAGTGGTGGGGAGAGCAGTAGATAAGAATACAGGTGGTTAAGAAGAGGGAAGGGACTTCCTTGGTGGTGCAGTGGTTAAGAATCTGCCTGCCAGTGCAGGGGACATGGGTTCAATCCCTGGTCCGGGAAGATCCCACATGCTGCAGAGCAACTAAGGCCATGCGCAAACCCAATGAAGCCATAAATTAATTAATTAATTAATTTATTTTTTAAAAAAAAGAAGAGGGAAGAAATGGCGTCCATAGAAGGGGAGTGCTCACTTCATGGGTTCAGATGTTTGTGGGACTTTTTAAAATTGCTAAACATTTAAAAAGAAAATGTTATATGGTGAAAAGGAAGTTTTCTTTCCACAATAAACTTCTAACCTTCTTCCCCCACCCCCTACGCTGACTACATAATCCAAGCAACCACTCTTAATGGTTTCCTGTGTATCTCTCTCCAAATTTTCTCTTGCATATATAATCACCTATGTTTAGGAGGAATGTCCTATACCTTTCATTCTTACCTTTGATATGTCTTAGAGATCATTGTATATTAGCACATATGTCCATCTAATTTTTAAAAAGAATGGATGTCCTGCCTAGTGTAGATGAACCATAGCTTGTTCATTTTCCATAACTTATTTTAACATTCCCTATTGACAGACATTTAGGTTGTTTTTAGCTTTCCACTAACACTGCTGTAAGGAACAACTCATATGTAAGTCTTTGCTCTAGTGCATAAGTGTGTATATGGAATTTACTTCTGAAAGTGTGAATGTAAGTTTGGGAATTAAATTGTGAAGTTTTAAAAATTTATTTCAAGCTTATATTGGGATTTATTTTATAATAGAAGTTACCTTTTTCTTAACCTTGTAGGAGAAAAGAGTGCTTAATTGCTTTGTATTCTTTATCCTCACAATTTAAAAATATACTGTAAATGTATTTTATAAGGTAATTTTCAACATTTTAGAGTGACAGCTGGGTAATTTTATTTATACAGGTAAAGGTAAAAGTACTGTACCTTGAAGACTGTGCTATTACAGACGAACTACTTCATTTATATTTGGTAATACTAGTTAAATGAGTGCCTTTTGTAGTAGCTTGATTGTTTTAGGATTTGATGACCAATATCAATTAAAAACATTGTATATAGTTTTACTTCTTGCCCTGCAGAAGTCTGCTACCATATTATTAGTCACATGGGAAATAAATGGCCTACCTTCTCTCTTCCTGTATCTTCCATAGCCTAGTCTATTCCTAATAAAATAAACCTCTGTGGGGTTTGAGATCCAAAATCCTTTTGCAAACCAAAGTGCTATTGATGGATTAATTTCTCAAGGCAAAAGGTAGGTACAGATTTAATCTTTATTCTTCAAAGTGTTTGTGAACAGAATAAAGGAGGTTTACATTTTTAATTTCAATGTTATACAGCTCACTCATGACCGGGAGGAGGTTCAGGAATCTTTGCCCTTTTAAAATGAGAGAGACTAGTGGAAAAAAAAAGTGCTGAGGGACTAACATATGAGGATGAAGTTGGAACTTGTGAGTGGCAGTTTCCCTGGCTGGTGCCCAGGGTCTATTCTGAGGCCTTGTCAAAGCTCATCTGACAGAACCCACCACATAACCACAATCTATCCTGGCCCCACTGCAAGTCAGGAAGGCCTGCGGTTTAGGAAAAGTGGCAACAACAGAAGAGGGAGCTTATAAAGGACATTTGCCTTCAGAAGATTAAGGCTAAGTTTTGGGGTGAAAATGTGCTTAGCATGCGTATCCTAGGATCCAGTTTTTTTTGGTCTTCCCTTTTTAGGGAATGAGCATGATTAAGGAGAACTAACGAGGCCAGCATTTTAGAAAAATGTGCACAAAGAGGAGCACAGGATTGTACCAGTATTGATGTCATGTCTGGTTCTGAGAGTGTTTGGCGGGGATCAGTCAAATGTTTTACAGCAGGGGAAAGACATTACTGTTACCCACACAGGGAGGTCATGCCCCGAGTTGAAATGGTAGTCCAATTCAGAGACCTTCACACTTGTCCCTGGGATCAAAAGGACACTGGGAATGATGGGCTGTTTTACAGAATTATTTTGAGTTTATACAGAGAAATCAGCTTCTTCCCAAATTCTCATTCTCTTCTTCCCATAGAACTGTACAGTAGCATGTGTAATATCAGGAAGTTATCTCTTTAAACTCTTGCTTATTACCAGATGCTGTGTCCCAGCATAGCTGCCTTTCTGTACCAGGTGCTTTCTCATGAAAACCTTGGTCTTTCTGTACTAAGTGAATAAAGTACTTGGGTTTGAAGTTCTTTAACTGATCTCACTTCTTAGGCTAGAAAGCAGTTAAAGGGCTTAGTGTGCCAGTCTTTTGATCAAGGTTCATGTCACCATATTTATCCGCAGCCTTGGATTAGAGTGGAGGTTGGTTGAAGAATTCGGCATACAGACTTCATTTATAGATGCAAGGCCCGCAGATAGTTTCCTTTCTTTTGCCTTAGGTTAGGTTGGCACTCCAGGAAATTGAGTTTTTCTTGCCCTCAGAAATTTGGATTGTTAGCATTTGATGATGATGATGTATTTAGTATTCAGTGTGAGGGGAAAAAATAATAGGAATATTTTTCTCTCTTCTCTATTCCTATTATCGGGTTTATTCCTATTATCTTGTTATATCCCTTCCCTGTTTCGGCCTTCCCCTCCTCCTCCTAAAAGAGTGGGATTAGAACAGAGCAGAGGGGAGAGAGCGGAAAAGAGGTTGGGAAAACCTTGGCGTGCAGCGGCTTATCAGAGTGTTTTTATTTTCTCAGAAGTAGATTATTACTTTAAAATCATAGTCATCTTTTTCCAGTGCTTTCAATTTGAACCCTCTATATCTTAGTTTTCTTTCATTATGAACACCAAAATTTTAACTACTTTTGATACAAAATATCTTTACTGCTTTAGGAAACAAATTTAACTTTTAAGTTGCTTATTCTGATCACTTTGTTATTCTTTCTACATCTCCCACTTTCCTCAATAGAAACATTTTAACAGCTAGGAGCAGTTTTTTGGCTGTCTGATTTCTGCCTTAAGTAGAGTATGCTGTGTGCAGAGGATTAGGATGTTAAAATGTTTATTTCTCTGTTAAATGGTTTAATCATTTATGATAACAAACAATATAATTATTGTATTTATTGTAATATTTATTGTATAATTACAATATAATTAGTAAGCATACATGTTGTTTCTATTAAAAAAAAAAGAGAAGTATTCCAGTTAAGTGATGCATAGATTATAGGACTAAAAATAGGGGGGAAAAATTCATTGTAGGGTTAGATTAGATGTTTTTCCCCTATCATGGTTATCACTATGTCTAAGTAGATAGTCAAGGAAATAAGAGGGTCGCTGTCCTCCTGTCTTACTACACTCATCTTTTGCTCTCTATCCAAAGTGGTTTTTTAGTTGTAAAATACACATAACATAAAATTTACCATTTTCAGCATTTTAAAGTATACAATTCATTGGCATTAAGTACATTCACATTGTTGTGTAGCCATCACCAACATCCATCCCCAGAAATTTTTCATCCTCCCAAATGAAAACTCTGTGCTCATTAAACAATAATCCTCATTCCCCCCAGCCTCTGGTAACCACTATTCTACCTTCTGTCCCTATGAATTTGACTACTGTAGGTACCTCATATAAGTGGACTCATGTGGTATTTGTCTTTTAAAAACTAGTTTATTTCCCTTAGCATAATGTCCTCAAGCTTCATCCATGTTGTAGCATGTATGAAAATTTCACTCCTTTTTGAGGCTGAATAATATTTCATCATATAGATATAGATATATAGCATATTTTGTTTATCCATTCACCTGTTAATGGACATTTGGGTTGCTTCCACCTTTTGACTATTGTGAATAATGCTGCTACGAACACAAGTGTATATCTGTTTGAGTCCATCCTTTCATTTCTTTTGGGTATATATCCATAAATGGAAGTGCTGGATCATATAGTAATTCTGTGTTTAATTTTTTGAAGAATTGCCGTACCATTTTCCACAGCAGCTGCGCCATTTTACAGTGTACAGGGTTGTAATATCTCTGCATCCTTGACACACTTAATTATTCTCTCTCTTTCTTTCTTTCTTTCTTTTTAAAAATAATAGCCATTCTAATGGGTATGAGGTGCTATCTCATTGCGTTTTGACTTGCATTTCCCTAATGATTAGTGATGTTGAGCATCTTTTCACATGCTTTTTGGCCATTTGTATATCTTCTTTGGAGAAATATCTATTCAAGTCCTTTGCCCATCTTTGAATGGGTTGTTTTTGTTGTTGTTGTTGAGTTTTAGGGGTTCTTTATATATTCGTTATTAATCCCTTATCAGATATATGATTTGCAAATATTTTCTCCCATTCCATGGGTTGACTTTTTTTTTTACTCTGTTGATAGTGTACTTTGATGCACAAAAGTTTTAATTTTGAAATCCACTTCATCTAACTTTTCTCTTGTTGACTGTGCTTTTGGTGTCCTATCTAAGAAATTATTGCTATATCCAATGTCAGGAAGCTTTTTGTGTATGGACAGTTTAAGCTCTTACATTTATTTCTTTGACCTACTAAGGGTTAATTTTTGTATATGGCATACACTAAGGGTCCAACTTTATTCTTCTTCATATGGATATCCAGTTTTACCAGCACCATTTGTTGAAAAGACTGTCCATTCCCCATTGACTGATCTTGACACCCTTGTTGAAAATCATTTGACCACATGTGCCGGGTTTATTTTAGTGCTATCTATTATATTCTGTTGGTCTATATGTCTCTCTTTATGCCAATACCACACTGTTTTGGTTACTGTAGCTTTCTAGTAAGTTTTGAAATCAGGAAGTGTGATATCTTCAACTTTGTTCTTCTTTTTCAAGATTGTTTTGGCTATTCGGGGTCCCTTTAGATTCCACAGGAGTTTTAATGTTGGGATGGGTTTTTCTATTTTTGCAAAAACTGTCATTGGGATTTGATAGAGATTGCATTGAATCTGTAGATTTCTTTGGGTATTTGACATTTTAACAATATTAAGTTTTCCAATCCATGAACCTGAGGTGGCTTTCCATTTATTTATGAGTCCTTTAATTTCTTTCAGCAATGTTTTGTAGTTTTCAGTGAACATCTTTTGCCTTCTTGGTTAGGTTTATTCCTATTATTTTGTTCTTTTTTCTTATTGTAAATGGTATTGTTTTCTTAATTTCCTTTTTGGTTTGTTCATTGTTAGTGTATAGAAACGCAACTGATTTTTTTTGTGTTGATTTTGTATCCCTACAACTTTGCTGAATTCATTCATCCACAGTTTTAAAAGCAGTTGTATTTGTTTCTGTGTTGTATAACAAAGTACACAAATTTAGCAACTTAAAACAACACATATTTATTATCCTACAGTTTCTCTGGGGCAGGAGCCTGAGCGAGGTTGAACTGAGTCCTCTGCTTAGGGTCTGGTGAGGCTGCAATCAGATGTTGGCTGGGCTGAATTCTCACCTGAAAACTCAACTGGGGGAAAATTTGCTTCTAAGCTCACTTAGATTTTTGGCAGAATTAATTTTCTTGTGGTTTTATGACTGAGGCTTCTTGCTTACTAGAAGTTACTTCGTCATCTAGAGGCTATCTTCAAGCTCCTAAAGGCTTTTCTCAGCTTTTTTAATTTTTTTTTTTTTCTGGGGAGGGGACTGCGTTGGGTCTTCATTGCTGTGCGTGGGCTTTCTCTAGTTGTGAGTGGGGGCTACTCTTTGTTGTGGTGCGCAGGCTTCTCATTGCGGTGGCTTCTCTTGTTGCGAAGCATGGGCTCTAGGCGCACGGGCTTCAGTAGTTGCAGCACATGGGCTCAGTAGTTGTGGCGTGCAGGCTCAGTAGTTGTGTCGTGAGGGCTCTAGAACGCAGGCTTAGTAGTTGTGGCACACAGGCTTAGTTGCTCCATGGCATGTGGGATCTTCCCAAACCAGGGATCGAACCCGTGTCCCCTGCATTGGCAGGCGGATTCTTAACCACTGTGCCACCAGGGAAATCCCAGCTGCTCTCAGCTTATAGGGGCAACCTGAAGTTCTTGACCCTCTGGTGTTTCCCAGTCTCACCACTTCATCAGACCATCAGGGAGAGCCCAGAGCAAGTCTGCAGGCTAGACAGTCTTATGTAATGTGACATAATCATGGGAATGACATCTCATAACCTTTGTCATATTCTGTTGGTAGAAGCAAGTCATAAGTTCTGCCCACATTCTTGGGGAGGTGTTTACACAAAGATGTGAACAGCAAGAGTTGGGGGTCATGGTGGGGTGGCCACCTTAGTGTCTGTCTGCCATAGCTGGTTACAAAATAGCACATATTTTATAAACCCATTTTGTGTAAAAAACATATATGTGCACTTAAAATATCTTCAAATGGTGGAAAACTGTTGTTTTTTATTGTTATTTTGTGGTATTTCTTCATTGTTTCTTCCTACTTCCTCTCCCTGCAACATTCCAGTTTTGGAATTTTAAATCTGTGTTTTCATTATAACTAAATATGTATTATTTACTACTTAAGCCAAGAATTATATGATGATTGTTTCCTTTCTTGTTTAACTTTCTTTTTTCCCCTGGGGGTTAAGGCCTTTTTTTTTTTTTTTTTTTTTTTAGCTTAGTTTTCTATTCACCTTATTTTTCCCAAATGCTCCAACAGATTTTTCAAGTGTCTACTCTTTCTGATTTATTTTGAGCAAAATAATTAGTGGTTTATTTGTGAAATACCTGTAGAGAAATAGAAAGCAAAAATACAGCTTCAGGAAGAATAATAAAATGAGCAGCTGCAGTCTTACTACCTAGGCCAAGAAATTGAACATTACAGTATCCTAGAAGTTTCCTGTAAATATCCTTAAATGTCACCTTTTCCCCCTCCAGGTAGTCATAATCCCATTTTACACGTTAATCACTCTTTTGGGACCATTCCCTGCCTAGCCCTGCAGTCCCATCCCTCCCTCCAAATATGTATTCCTAATCAATACATGGTTTAATTTTGAGAAACTGAATAGTTTGACCACCTTTTTGTGTCTGTTAGTCAAGTTAGGCTAACCTACTGTAACAAACAAACCCCCAAGTTTCAGTGGTTTAACATGTTAAAGCTTATTTCTCACTCACATCTCTGCTGTGAGTTGGGAAGCACTGGCAAAGGAGTAGTTGGTTCCACAGAGCCACCCAGGGACTCGAGCCCCTTTCATGTAGTGACTCTGCCATTCCCTGGGGCTCAAAGACTTTCACAGTTTCACTGAGCTGTCTGCATCTGGCTGGCAGATTTGAGGGCAGAGAGGGAGAGTGGTAGATTCCATGGGAAGTTTGATGGGCCTGAACTAATACATACGTCACTTTTGTCCACATTCCATTGGCCAGAATTCAGTCAAATGGCTGTACTTAATGCAAGGAAGGTTGTGAAATGTAGCATAGCTGTGGGCAGAAAAGGGAAGTGACCTTGGTGAACAATAGGCCAGTTTCTACCATAGTATGTATCCCTAAGCAGTATCTTTCTTTGGACAGTTTTGAAAACCTGAATGGCAAATATAAACCTAGCTATGAACAGAAAGGTCCATATTGCCACTATTAAATGAAGGCTTACAGGAGAAGATAAGCTGAACAGAGTCTTCCTTGAGTCCTTTCTGTAAGTCCTTGGGAAAGTTGGCTTATGAGTCTTGGGAAACCATAAGACTCATCACAATCAGGGCACCTGGCAGAGCTGAAGTTTTTACAAGGTACTAAATATCTAGAAGAAATATGGTTGGGGAAGTACAGTGCTATTTCTAAGCAGTTCCTGCTCTAGCCGTTAAGAATAGGTAAAAGCAAAATGTGTCCGTGGTGTGAAATAAGGCCTCAGCCAATCTAGGCACCTGGGGGTAGGACAGCGGGAATTTCATCAACATGGGGTCAAGACAAAGTAAATTCAGATACAAACCTGGGCCAGATCAGCTCATATTAAAAAGAAGTCTTAAAGGCTGTGGGAATTTGGGTGGTGACAGCCCTCTACTATGTCTCTTGAATCTCATTGCTTCAATCTGTAGCTTTCTTCCTGGGATGCCTCACCCTCGCTGGGTATCAATTTCCTTTGCCTTTTCTGTGTTGGATTTATTTCCTGTACGCTAAATTTCCTCCCTTTTGATTTTCTCTTTTATTAGAGATGTATCTTCTAGTAACTTATTAACAAAGGGTGTAAAAGAGGTAAATTTTTGAGAACTTGTGTGTCTGAAGTGTTTTTAATAATCAAGTATGAGAATAGAACAGTGTGGCTGGGCATAGGTTGTCTGTAATTTTCTTTCAGGAATTTGAAGGCATCACTCTATTGTCTTCTTGTTGCCAGAATTACTTTTTGTTTCCAGAAGACTGAAAATTCTAATTGTTAATCCTTTATATGTGACCTGGTTTTTCCACCCCTGGAAGCTTGTAAAATCATCCTTGCCCCCATGTTTGAAATTAAATATAATAATTCACTATGAAATAACTGTGGACTCAGGACTTGTGTTACACATTCTGTAGGCCCTTTGAATCTGGTGACTCATGTCCTGAATTTCTGGGAAGTTATTTTATTAATGATTTCTTTCTCTTTGTGTGTGTGTGTGTGTGTGTGTGTGTGTGTGTGTGTGTGTGTGTGT
>NW_020838006.1:8063243-8391302 GCF_003676395.1 Aethalodelphis obliquidens
GTGTGTGTGTGTGTGTGTGTGTGTGTGTGTGTGTGTGTGTGTGTGTGAGAGAGAGAGAGAGAGAGTGTGTGTGTGTGTGTGTGTGTGTGTGTTGGGGGGATGGAGGTAGTGGGTGAACAGGTATGGGAGGGTCAGTTTCTCTTTATTTTTATAAAAAGGGGCCACCAACTGTTGGTATTGAGTCTTTTCTGAGCAGAAGTGATGTGTCTAGAGTGGACCTCATTGCCTGTGTCTTTAGATTGGAGTAGCACTTGCATTACCTACTGTCACAGCTGTGCTGTCAGCTCTGCTCTCTAATCATTCCCTCATGAACATTGTACTTATATCGCATTGTATCTTGTTGACTTCTTCCTTTTATGAGCCTAATCAGTATCTTGCCTACCATTTCAGGGCATTATTTTGTCTTTCTATGTAAGACAGGTTTAAGCTACACAAACCTGACCAACGCAGCTCAAGAGAGGGAAAATGCTGGCATCTTCCTTTCTGCTATAAAAGTACCTCATGTCACCACTATTTTTTTTCCCTAGTGGGTGAGCTACATGGTGGAAGGAATCATACAGGTCTTCAGGGAAACCCAAAAATTTTCGAGAATTTTGCTCTGATAATAAAAACGTGTGGACTTAAACATTGATGTTTTCCCCAAGACTTTAGAGGACATTAATGGTTGCTTCTTTGTTCTAACTTTGACCTGTTGATTTGTGTCAGAGTATTAAATTTATTACATTTTTAAGGTTAATATAATGGTGTTCATTCTTTTTAAAATTAGCCATGTGTTTTTCATTTACTTAGAATTTGATTATGTCCATAAGTGTATTGGTTGATGTGAAATCTGTTAGAAAATTATGGTTTTACCAGAGATGACCAACATAAATTTTTATAGTCATACTTTGCAGTTGGTCTGAGAGGCTAAATGAATCTTTCCCCCTTAAAAGCTTATTAATATAGTGTCAAAGTTGGTTATCCTTACAAGTTTTCATACTATGAAATAGCCACAGAATTGTAGCTTTTAGCTTAAATCAGTTTTTGGTAAGGTGATTATCAACAGTATATAAAGCTTAAGAAAAAAGAAAATTCTTTTTTTTTCTTTTTTACATGATTGCCTTTGCCATTTATTATTCATACGTACAAAATTTTACATATTTTCAATCAAACTTTACATGCCATTTTGTCATCTTTTTGTACCTTATAGGCATGATAGCAAACTTGTCCCTGTCTTTGCTTGCTTCCCGTGAGTTTTCTAATGCCACAGTTTATTGCATCATGTTGACTGGCCTTACTTAAAGCTGTTGTCAGTTTGGGTCATTTTCAGCTTAGTGTTTTGTTTTACTGTAGATTAAAAAGAAATTAAAATGATTATCTTTATTCATGTAATTTTTTTCTTTTGTTGTATTATGTTCTAAGTTTTATTTTTGTTACTATTAGAATAGAGTTATTATGAGTATCATCAGTAGAATTCATTCCCAATCAGAAGGAGAACCTAAGTTCTAAGGCTAATTCTTTTTCCCCCTTTGGGATTTAATTCTGGTCCCTTCTATTTTATTATTAGTGGCAGAGGTTAGTTACATGCTTCTATCATATTTTGATTTTCATTCCTTTTCATGGAAGAAGTATTTCAGTAATAATTCCACATACCTCAGAAAGAAAACACACCCTGTACAGTTCAGTAAGAGATGTTGCTACATATCTAGTTAATTGGAAATAGTGAAAAGTGCCTTCCCACAAAGTATGTAGGTCTGATGTTGGATTAGATTTGTGTTTGAAAATGTAGTTTCCCACCCACCTACCCACCCACCTGTGGCTCAACTAAAATTAACTTTAGCCAGGGGATTTACTTCTGAGTTTTGCTTTGCCACCTCTTTTGCTATTTTGATTTCGGATCTTTTGTGGGGGTTTTTTTTTTTTTGGTGTCAGTTATACCTTATGTTTCTGAAGCATTTTACAGCTTATAGAAACGTTTATATCCATTTGATCTTTAAAACGACCCTTGTGATGTGAGAAGAAATTTAATAAGAGAAGTTCAAGACTTGTTCATTGAAAATCACAAAACATTGTAGAAAGAAATTAAAGAAGATCTAAATAAATGGCAAGATACCCCATGTTCATGGTTTGGAATCTTAATGTTGTTAAGATGGCAGTACTCCCCAAGTTGATCTATGATTCAATATAATCCCTATCAAAATCCATGCTGCCCCACCCCCTTTTTTTTCCCTGCACCAGTTTTTGGTGCAGAAATAGTCATGCCCATCTTAAAATTTGTATGGAAAGATAAGGGACCCAGAATAGGCAATACAATCTTAAAGAAGAACAACAAAGTTGGAGGGCTCATTCTTCCTAATTTTAAAACTTACTGTAAAGCTACAATAATCCAGACAGTGTAATGCTGGCATAAAGATATACATATCAATCAATGGAATGGAATTGAGGGTCTAGAAATAAACCCTTACTTTTATGGTCAGTTGATTTTTAACAAGGGTGCCAAGACAATTCAATGAGAGAAAAAAATTGTCTTTTTAACAAATGGTACTTGGAAAAGTAGATATCCACATGCAAAAGAATGAAGTTGGATCCCTGCATCACAGCATATAAAAAGCTAACTCAGAATGGATCATATAAAACCTAAAACTGTAAAACTCTTAGAAGAAAACACAGGAGTAAATCTTTGTCACCTTGGGGTAGGCAGTGCTTTCTTAGCGATGCACCACCAAGGCCTTACAACAAAAGAAAAAAAAATTAGGTGACTTGACTTCCTCAAAGTAAAAACTTTTGTGCTTCAGAGAACACTATTAAGAAAGGATATGCAGAAATAGTATAAGTACATTCTCTGACCTCTTTACCATTTTAATTTTCCCACTGTAGTCTTTTGCCTACTTATAAGGCAGTGATTAGTATGGACATAGTACCTTGCAAATTCTCAGTAGATATTTGTTGAAAAGGGAAAAATTAAAGGTATATGATTTATTTTATTAAAATTTCCTAATTTTACAATCTCCATATTAATTACATTAAAAAATCATATCCTTATTGCGTGCTTTCATATTTCTCCCTCGTTTTTAGTTTTATCTTTGTTTTCGTCACCTGAGCTGCTGTTAACCCTAGTACTTCTGCTGTTTTCTTGTTTTCTGCTTTATTTCACACTTTTAAGTGTGACCTATCTTCAACAATATGTAATTTTCTCTCTCCCTTCCTTTCATTCTCTGAACATACGACCGTGTATTTCTGAGATACTTTAAAAGGCGTAGGGAAAGGAGGCCATTTGAGTGGTACTAGAACATGGTTTACTTCGTAGGGCAAACTGAGAATGCAGTTGTTGGTAAGAGACATCTTCCTAATTTAGGTTCTGCACAGTTGATGAAGTAGTATTATAAATCATGTTGAACATACAGCCCATTAGAGTTCATTTATTGAATAACATTGTTGGCAAGGAAGGAAGTGCATCACTGGCATGTCATCTTATGAAAAGAAGAATTGGAAAGATTGTCAGTTGTGTTGTGTATATGAGAATACTATGTATTCAAAATATGAAACTTTAAAAAACATTTTTGGTAATTCTTAGGACTTCTGAATGTGGAAGTAGGAGATGTGATTATACGAGTTCGCTTCGACCCTTTACAGGCATTATATTTTATAAAAGATGAGTTTAAATTAACCATTATAGGTTCTGATACTTTCCTAAGATTTAGTTTGTGCTTAGCATCTACCTTTCCTTGTTCTGCCAGGCCGTCCAGTGTTGACTCATGTATTTTTTGCCTCATATATATATTTTTTATTTTTTACTTTGCCTCAAGTTCTAGACGTTTTTTTTTTTTTGGTCGATTTTGTAGGTCCTGGTAATGATTTATTCATTTTGTGTAATGGTCTCATCTAGATATTTGCAGAATTGGTATTTTTAATTATAATCCCTACCTCCCTTTTCCTCCCTCCCGTCCTTCCTTTCTTTTTCCTTTTTTCCTTTCTCCCCACCCAACCCTTTGCCCTTCCCCCTCCTCCATTTTCTTCTTTCAGTCCAGGAATTCCTGTTCTCTCCTTTTCCTAATCTTTCTAAGGTATACATAGCTATTCGTATTCTTCTATCCTCTGGTTACCTCTGCCTTCCATTTTTGTTTCAAATCAAGATTTTTTAATTGCAATTCCCAGTTCCCAGGCCTATTGTTCATTTAGTCATCTACGTTTCTCACCGGTTACTTCTTTTTTTTATAAATTTATTTATTTATTTGTTTTTATTTTTGGCTGTGTTGGGCTTTCGTTGCTGTGCGCAGGCTTTCTCCAGTTGCGGTGTGCGGGCGTCTCATTGCGATGGCTTCTCTTGTTGTGGAGCACGGGCTCCAGGCACGCGGGCTTCAGTAGTTGCAGCATGCAGGCTCAGTTGTTGTGGCTCGCAGGCTCTCTAGAGCGCAGGCTCAGTAGTTGTGGCACACGGGCTTAGTTGCTCTGTGGCATGTAGGATCTTCCCGGACCCAGGCTTGATTCCGTGTCCCCTGCATTGGCAGGCAGATTCATAACCACTGCACCACCAGGGAAGCTCTCACTGGTTACTTTTTTCCTAATACTTTATTATAGAAAATTTCAAACATACAAAGAAGTTAAGGGAACTCCCTTGCCGTCCAGTGGGTTAGGAATCTGCACTTTTACTGCAGGGGTCCAGGTTCGATCCTGGTCCGGGAACTAAGATCTTGCAAGCCTCACAGCATGGCCAAAAAAAAAAAAAAAAAGGTTGACAGAGGTCTGTGAACACTCACGTACCTACCACCTAGGTTCTACTATTAATATTTTATTATACTTTGTCACCTATATATTCCTTTATCCATTCTTCTATCTATCCATTATTCTATCTTTTTTTGGTTTTGTATGCATTTCAAAATAAGTAGCAGTTATAAGTACACTTCAACCCTAAATATTTCAACATGTGCATCATTGACTAGAGTTCAGTATTTGTTTAGAGGACTTTTTCTTTTGAGGTGGAATTTATATAGAATGATGTGCACAGATCTTAAGTGTACCATTTAATGACCTCTGTCTTTCCTTCTAAGTCAATTGTATTCTAATAAGAGGACTAACGCTAACTAAGAGCATTATGAGGCCATACTAGCAAAACTTGTGTATTCATTTGGATTTTCCAGAAAAGACTATGAATACCACAGAGTACCTTAAAACTTTCTTCTTATTTTTGTTTTTATTATGTAAATGTGCTACAGTATAATGATTATAGTTAAAAGTGTTTTTATTTTTTCCATATTGTTCCATGCTTCACCAAGAATTCTTAGTATGGCCAATGATATCACATGATGCATGCTGGAATAAATAACTTGAGGATACTTTTATTTAGTTAAAAATATGAAATTTTAAAGAAAGGCTAGGATGGCCCTTTTGTCAGCTCCATAAGCTAAATATGTAAAAGAGCTAGTTAATTCAAGACCCTTTGAACATTTCTGGAGTGCTTTGTGGTCTTTTAAGTGCTTGCATTTATCTTAACTCATTTGAGCCTCACATTAGCCGTGTTAGGTAGTTGGGACAGTTGTTATTTCTGCTCTCTGGATGAAGACAGCAAGGCATAGGCAGTGGGAAGGACAAAGCAGCAGTTGGTCATACAACCAATTGAACTCAGATCCTCTCACTTTAAATCTTGTCCAACGGCAACAACTACAATCACACTAATTCTTTAGTTCAGGTGCTATTCTGGATCCTTGGATTTGCTTATGAATAACTAACAAAAGTCTTATTGTACAAACTAGGGTCAACTGTAATACCAATGCTGACGCGAAGACTTATGCCAATATTTTGAATTCTCTATGATGAAATATTTAGATATAAGGCAACCGCAGCCATCAGGATCCAGACAGAACTATCTAAGTGTGCTATGTTTAGAGTATGGCACACTGATATTCTGTTCTCACGAGAGTGAACAATATCATGATTGAAATGCCACTTAATGTGGCAAAATGCCTATTTTTCAGAAATGTATTACATGAGAAGCTTATTGGAGAAGAGAAAGCCTAATTGATATACCTGTTTTGGAAGGTTTATATTCCACAACATCCTTTCTTTCCTTTAGGTAGACAAATACTTAATGACAAAACCATCTGGAGAAAATCAGCTTGATGTTGGGTAAAGGACTTAACAAAAACCAGTCAGTTTTGTTCTTGTCAGTGAATGTAAAGGTTTAGCTCTTGGTTTAGTTGATAGCACTAAGGAAGAGCTGGGAGAAATTAACATGGCTCCCGATGAAAAGTGTTCTTGAGAAAACCTCCTTGGAATAGAAACTTACTGGAAGTCCTTTAGAATCAGAAACCGGAACTAATTTATTCGAGGTCACCTTTGAGTCTGTACCTTTAATTTTGGTATTTTGTTGAAAAGTAGTTTTCTATCGACTGTGCCAGAAATCTTATTTCTTTTAAGGTTTCCTCCGTCGCTGGTGTAGAATGTTCTGGAGTTGTTAGAAGATAGTTGCATAGGAGCTGAAAACCAGATTTTTCTGGTATTAGTAAGTGTGTCTGCTTACAGAATACAAATAATATAATTTTTTTCAAAAGCACTGGATTGTTTTTTGAAATAGGTAATGGTCGATCTGCCTCATGTGCAAATGAAAAAGGTGACAGGACCTGGCCAGTCATGCACGTAAACACCTGGGTACCCTTGTAGGTAGGACAGGAAGGATAAGGAAGACAGGGAAGTTCCCATTTCCTGCTCATTAGCCTGTGCCTCTGTCCCTTTCACTGTTATCTTTCTCTCTGGGTGGGTTAGCCTGGAGCTTGTTGAAACAGTTTTGTTTTTTAGGCATTTTTAAGAAAAGATAATTCTTTATATAAATCTGCGTGCTAGGAATATCCTGGCAGCTCTAAGGTCTAAGACAGTGTTGGTTGAGAAAGATGGAAATTGGATTACAGGGAAAGAGGAGAAAGAAATCCTACATTCAAAAGAGCACCACCAGCAGTGGCTTCAGATTGCATGTCTCAGCTGTGTAGTATATTGAGCCTAATTTGGGTGTGATCCACTTTGGGGCCAGTTTATTCTTTGATATGAATGTTTTTATTTTTAAATGCATCTCTTTTTTCCTTTTTCTTTAAAATGCTATTGAAATTTTAAAGAATCAAGAAGAAAAAAATGCGTCCATAATCTCGTCCTCGTAACAAAACTGCTATTAAGCTTTTGCTACACTTCCAGCCAAATCTTTCTTCTGTAATTATTTTTGTGTGTCTGGAATTAGAAAATGGCTGTTTTTGTGAAATGCCTGCTTCTGTGAAATGTCTTTTAGTGAGTCCTTGGAAAGTTGGCTGAAGGACAAATACTGGATGATATCACAGCACATCAGCTAAATTGTCACTCCAGTCTGAAAAGGAACTTTGTGTTGCATGCTGCATTTTTCTCAGTGGATGACTAATATTTGTAGAGCATTACTATTAAATAAGTGAAAGATTTTTAAAATGATGCTGACGATGAGGATGATGGGAGACTTCTGAAAAAACTCCTCTGTGCTTTCCAGAAATTGTCTTGATTTCTGGCTAGAAGTTATCCGCTGCTGCTTTCACATATACATTCTTTTTTTTCTTCCATTTCCACTTAAATGAATCCTTTTCTTGTATCAGATATATTTTCTATGGCAGAATAATAAACTGTCTTCAGTCTTCATTCTGATTGACAGATATACAAGTCAGCTATGTGGGAATAAAAATGGTGTCAGCTAAGATGGGAATGGCCTGAATTTTCATTGGAGAGAACTTTTTTGGAAGAATGAAGTGGTTCTGTTTTATTTTGCTTGAATCAAGTAAATTACAATACATTAAAGTCACTTGTACTTTTCATATAGTTCATACTATTAGGATAAACTTGAGATTTTCTTTGTGACTCACTGTATAATGAAATTTCGCCAGTCTATTTTGATAAAACTAGGGAAAAAAATTAAGTTAATGGATATTTCACTAAATGAGAAGGAGGTCGTATAAATTGGGATGCATTCTCAGGAGTATTTTTTTTTTTTTTTTTTTGCGGTACGCGGGCCTCTCACTGTTGTGGCCTCTCCCGTTGCGGAGCACAGGCTCTGGACGCGCAGGCTCAGTGGCCATGGCTCACGGGCCCAGCCGCTCCGCAGCATGTGGGATCTTCCCAGACCGGAGCACAAACCCGTGTACCCCGCATCGGCAGGCAGATTCTCAACCACTGTGCCACCAGGGAAGCCCCTCTCAGGAGTATTTTTAATTTCATATACCATGTGTTAGAAAGCTTAGATGGTCTTTATCATCCTTGTTATTTAATCCTGGCAGATGAATTTTTCTTCTCTCTTTTGTAAAAATACATCTATCTTATAATAATAACAATAAAAATAGACCCATAGATATATTCTTAGTTGTTGGCCTGTGTCATCACTGTTTTGTTGATCAGAGTATCTTTGGCACCTCCCATAGTACCTACCTGGCAATAGCAGGCACTCAGAATTTGTTGCATAGAGGGTGTTGGTTATTGCTAATTGCAGAGTAATAAACCTTCATTTGTTTTTTATTGTGTTTTTTTTTTTGATGTGGTAATGGTTTAAGTGGAATTGTTTCTTGAATTACATTAAAAGCCAACTTACCCTTGTAGCTTTAAGGCTCTATATTAAAATTTCTTGAATATGTGCTCTCAAAGTTTTAGGCTGAATGACTTTTCTGAAATGTTTTTGACTTTCAAATGGAAATAGATTTTAGAAATAGCTGTAGTAACTTTAACCTGTTAAGTAGAATTACTGCTCTTTGCAGTTTTCTGAGGCTAATATGGTTATACATTCTGTGTTTAGCATGGTAAAAAGAGTTAGGAGGTTTAGTAATTAGTATAAATTTAAATATTCTAAAATTTATTGAAATAAATTGATAGTGGAGGACAAAGTGTTTGGTGACTAGTTTCTTTAATTTATACATAAATATATAAATATTATTTCTCTTTGTTAAAAGTGTAAATGAGCATTAAAAGTGCATAAAGAGAAGCATCCTAAATTATTGTTTCTTTTTATTTCAAGGCTGAAAACAGTGAAGTCACTTTTCACAGTTAAAAGACTATTAAGAAGACAAGATGGGGACTCCTGGTTCTGGAAGGAAAAGGACACCTGTGAAAGACCGATTTTCTGCAGAAGATGAAGCTTTGAGTAGCATTGCCAGAGAGGTATGTCTGGAAGACCCCTCTCAACACTGAGTTGTACAGATGAGAATGCTATAAAAATTCTGGGTGGAGGGTTGGAGATATATACAGACATTCATTCATTAAGCTAGTTTCAGAATGTTTACTATAAATAAGATGTTAAATATGCCCTCTAAAATACTGTATTAGAGTAAAATACAGTTACTGTCTCTTTACTTGAATATTTATTTAACTCATTTAAAATTAATTTTTCATTTTATTTTTGTGGATTAGTTGACTTCCAGGTATTTGTCCTGATGTTTTGAAATTTATAATTAATCTTCATTATTGAAACTTAAGGTAATTAGAATGTTGAAGATATGATAACTATATTACAAAAATGCTCATTGGGCTCTACAGTTAATATATTCCAGGAAGCACTGTATAAATGTTAACAGAAATAATCCTTATTTGGTGTCTGCTCAGATTCAGTGTCTTAGCTGTTTTTTGAATAATTGCAGTGGAATTTTTATGTCTAACTTTTAGCTAGTAATAGAGCTTCTGGAGCATTTTTGTTTTGGTTTGTTGACAACTCAGAAAAAAGGAAAGGGGTGTCACCTATCGAATCTCTGGCAGCATTTCCTGTTGCATATTGAAAATTTAAGATAACTCCCAGCTGTGATTTCTTAGTGAGGAGCCAACTTTGTTTCAGCCTCTTATCTGCAGCTGCAGACCTGACCATATACTAACCTGGTACAAGAATTGCTTAGAGCATTTTAAAATTGTATTCTTTGGGTGAGAATTATTCCCTCATCACTTCCTCTTTGTTATTCTTAGTAAATAACTCATTTAGGACTAGTGCTGTTTCCTTTTGACATATTACACAGTCTTTTTTTGGATCCAGCTCACTGTTACGTTTTTCCTTTTATAAGCTACTCAGCTTTTGAATTAGAAGTCAAATTTTGTAGGAGGATATTTGAAGCAGAGGAAAGTTATCTAAAAACTGATGACAAAACTGTGATAATACTTCAACAAAATTACTTTTAAAAAATCTGAGATATTTTTAGATAAAAAGGTAAAAGATATTTTAAAATGAAGTAGTGGATGACACTTTACAATGGTCTTAAGTATTTACCCGAATGAAGTATTTTGGAAGCCACGTAGTTTTAGTTGAAAATTGAAACTACTCAAAATGTTTGCTTCCAAAATTGGAGGGATTTACATACCCAGATTTCGGTAAGGGGGGAAAATGCCAGTATGTTTTAGGCTCTTTCTGTACCGTCACTGGGTGCTTGAACTCTTTTTTTGGATGTGATGCTTCATTTACAAAACTGGGTAGCATTCTAGCATCCAACACTGGAGTGCTTACTATGTGACAAATACTATTTAAGCAGTTTAAATGAATTAGTTTATTTACTCTCCACAAAATTGTGAAATGGGTTCTATTATATTCTCCATTTTACAGATGAAGAAATCATTGCATAGAAAAGATAAGTAACTTCCCTAAGGTCACACAGCTAAGAAATAGCTGAGCTTGGATTCAAACACATAGTCTCACTGTGCTGGGCTGTTTTCAGTCTTCTCCATCTCCTCCATTAATATTTTGTTTTTCTGTAGCTTTTCATGATTTTAAAAGCACTTTCACATCTTGATTCTCAAAATAACCTTATGAGTTAGGTAGGATAGGCATTGTTATTAGCCTTATTTACAGATGAGGAAACAAATGAAGCTGAGAGATTAATGTCTGGAAGGTATCAGAACTGGGACTCACATTCAGCTTTTAAAGCCATTGTTTATTTTTCTGTATCATACTACTTCCAGAAGAGCTGGACTTTTGGAGAGTTATAAGCGTGGCTTTGAATTCTGGCTGTACTAGTTGCTGGTTGAGTAATCTTGTTAAGTAACTACTCTGGACTTCATTTTCCTCATCTGTAAAATGGGAATACTATGGGCCTCCTGTATTATAGGGCTGCTGTGACAATTAAAGTAAATAGTGCATGTAAACTTTACCATAGTGTTAGGCTTCCAGTAGGCTATTTTGTTGCTTATTAATAAGTTGAAATAGAAAGTAAGAATAGAAGTAAAATATTCTTCTTTTACAAAAAATATATTTATTAAGATAGGTGTTCTAAAACGTGGTTGATCATCTGAATCTCCCAGGTTGCTTTTTCAATGTACAGATTCCCAGGTGTTACCCCATACTTGCTAAATCTGAATCTATGAGGTTGAGCTTATAAATCTGTATTTAAATACACACACAAACACACACACACACACACAATTAGGAGTAAAAACTAACAGAACCCCCATAACAATTAAAAAGGACAAATAGCTTAATCTTTCTTTTTTTTTAAGTTAAATCTAAGAGTTTAATTTGTCTTTTCCTCACTTCAAATTGTTTTTTGAGGTAGACAAGGTATACCGTAAATAAAGAAAAGTAGCCTCTTTTTCCTCCTGCTTACCGTCTGCTAAAGTATCCATGCTTCTCAGTTGGCCCCAAATGAGGCAACTAGAGGGAATGAAGAGCAAAAGAAACAAAAGGCATGAATATGTTCTGCAAACTGGATAATTTGCATGCTAAAATGTGGAACCGAGTGCACTTTAAAAATTGTTGTAAAATACTCATAAAATTTACCACTTTAGCCATTTTTAAGTGTACAGTTCTGTGGACTTAAGTACAGTCACATTGTTGTGCAACCATCATCACCATCCATCTCCAGAATTCTTCTTATCTTGTAAAACCTGTTTGCATTTTTAAAAGCTGTTGAAATGTTTGAAGATTGCTCCATGAAGGCAGGAATGTGGATGGATCTAGAACTCCCACCGTGTCTGTAATAGGCATGTTGCTGCTTTGCTGGGTGAGCATGTGTGTCACAACTCTGTGAAGACATCATAAGAGCAGGTGTTGGAGGAGGTCAGCAGCAGGTTCTCTAGGGTATCAGAAGGCCAATCTGGATGCTTACCTTTCTCGCTTGTTTGACTTTGATTGTCCCACAGGTTTGGGGGAAATGCAGTTGGAGAGTTGACTTTCAGTGAAAATTACCCGAAAGCACAGAGTGTATCAAATGGAGACCCTTAGGCAGCTAGCCTTGCAAAAGGAGAAAGATAGGGATGGATGAAAGGCAGTTATGCCACCTTACCACAGTCAGTTTGGTGAGTGTTATGAAGAGTGTTCCTGTGAGAAGTAGAAGCTTCTTGGAGGGTTTGCAAGCAGTCTTACTATGGCCTCACTGAAGCCTGGAATATTCCTCCTTTCCTTGTTGTAGAGCTGAAATTATGAAGAAAACATGTTTTCTGCACATCTCTTCAAATGGAAGTCATCAGAACGTTGCTTATTTTTGAAGCTGATGATTTGAAAGCCCTTGCAGTTCTAAAATTCTGTGATCTCTTTTGAGGTTCTGGACCCAAAGAAAATTCATACTCATAACACACAACTCTCTTGAATCTAAAGAATCAATGACAGGCATAGAAACCGATCGTCTTTTATAAGAGTTAGGGTCTAGTAAGTGGAATGTTTGGAGACTTTTAGGTTGAGCAGAATTTACGTGTATACATATTTGGTGTGCAAACCTACTTGTAATAATAAGGAAGAAAAAGAAACTATGGCTGTTTAACATTTGTAGCTGCTAGAACTTGGATTTCATTTTTTAAAATAACTTTACTGAGATATAATTCACATAACATATAGTTCACTCATTTGAAGCATACCATTCAATGGTTTTTACATGATTCACTTTTAATTTGTGGTTAAAATATATATAAGAAAATTTGCCATTTTAACCATTTTTAAGTCTACAATTCATTGGCATTAATTACATTAACAATGTTTTATAACCAGCACCACTGTCTATTTCAAAAATCTTTCGTCACCCCAGACAGAAATTCTGTAACCATTAAGTAGTAACTCCATTGCCCCCTCTTTTAGCCCCTGGTAACCTCTAATCTACTTTATGTCCCTATGAATTTGTCTAATTCTAGATACTTCATATAACTGGAATTATACAATATTTGTCCTTTTTGTGTCTGGTTTTTTTCACTTAGCATAATGTCTTCAAGATTCATCCGTGTTGTAGCATGTGTCAGAACTTCATTCTTCTTTTTTTTTTCCTTGTAAATAACTTAATTCCTTCTTTTATAGCTGAATGATGTACCATTGTATGTATATATTACACTTTGTTTATCCATTTATCTATTGATGGACCCTTGGTTGGATTTTATTATTTTGCTGCTTAAAGAGGTAAATTCCAGGCATCTGGAATGATGAGTAGTGAGAACCAGAAGTTTGTGGTTTTGATTATAGATTAGCAGCCTGAGAAGGATACAAAGGGAAGAATTGTGCTTAGTTTAAAAGATACTGTCCAGAGGGCTTCCCTGGTGGCGCAGTGGTTGAGAGTCCGCCTGCCGGTGCAGGGGACACGGGTTCGTGCCCTGGTCTGGGAAGATCCCACATGCCGCGGAGTGGCTGGGCCCGTGAGCCATGGCCACTGAGCCTGCACGTCCGGATCCTGTGCTCCGCAACGGGAGAGGCCACAACAGTGAGAGGCCTGCGTACCGTAAAAAAATAAATAAATAAAAGAGATACTGTCCAGTGTTATTGTTTTATGGAATAATAATCGTAATAGCTTGATAGAGCTAATGATTTTCTCATAGTTATTTAGCTATTTTATTTGAGTATTCATTTTTAGGCCATGTCGAACTAAGGATAAAAAACTCTTGGCAAGGATAGCAGTTTTTTAAAATGCAAAGAATTACCATAATCAATAATAATTATGGGTAATACCATCTTTCATTTAAGAATAAAGTAGTTTTGGGGGCTTCCCCGGTGGTCCAGTGGTAAGGAATCTGCCTTCCAATGCAGGGGACATGGGTTTGATCCCTGGTGGAGGAACTAAGATCCCACATGCTGCGGTGCAACTAAGCCCACACGCCTCAACTAGAGAGCCTGCATGCCACAAACTACAGAGCCCATGTGCCTTGGAGCCTGTGTGCCACAGCTAGAGAGAGGAAACCCGAACTCCACAACTAGAGAGAAGCCCGCGCACCACAGGGAAAAGATCCCGCATACCTCTATGAAGATATCGTGTGCTGCAACTAAGACCCAAAGCAGCCAAAAAAACAAAGAAAAAAAATTTAAAAACTTTAAAAAAAGATTAAAAGAAAAGAATAAAGTGGGTTCCTTTTTTAAACGTGAATTTTGAATGTCATTCATTTAGTAAATGTTTATTGAGCATTTACTCTCTGTAGATGCTGTGTTAGGTAAGGAGGACAGGGAATGGACAGGTCTAACATGGTCATTTCCCTTTTTGGAGCTTAAGTTCTAGAGGGGAAAATTGACGCTAAAAAATCATTACATAATGGACCTGTTCTTTGATTTTCAGCTTCTTTTTTTTCTTCAAATTTAATGTCTACATTTAATATTGTAATTTCTGTCTTGAAAGCTGTGATTGTCAGTGTATATCACAACCAGTGGCATTCTTAGAATTGAGCAAATGTAATAATATATTTATTTACAACTGTGCTAAATGCTTTGAGTGAACAGTAAATGATTTCATTAAAGAGTGTGTGATGGGGGACTTGACATTTTGGGGGCTTTGGGAAGGCTTCCCTGAGGAAGCGCCTTTTCAATTGAGTTTTGAAGGAGGAATGCAGTGATTTAGGGGAAGCAGTTGTCAGATGCAGGGAGGAGCTTTACAGTCAGAGGGAAGAATGTGTGACAAGCTTGGAGGCTGAAAGAGTGTGGAGAATTCAAGGAGTAACAACAGCACAGCTAACATTTGCTGAGCTTTTACTATGTACCAGGCACTATTCTAAGTTCTTTAAACAGATTTAATCCTCTTGATAACTCTGTGGGGCGGTCTACTATTCTCATTTTATCCGTGATGAATCCAAGGCATGGAGAAATGAGGTAACTTGCGCAAGGCCACATAGCTAGAAAAGGGTCGGGCTGAAATGTGCACTTTGGCTCCTACACTCTTAATATTTGCCTCCCGTGATATCACTGTTAACTCTGACACGTACAGCAAGGAGGAGAGTAGCCAGAGAGGTAGGCAGGAGCCAGGTCACACAGGCCGGTGGTTCTCAACTGAGAGTGATTTTGTCTAGCTGAGGGCAGTTGGCAGTGTATGAAGATATTTTTGCCTGTCGTAACAGGGGGAGGGGCACGCTAGTGGCATGTGTGGGGAGAGGCCAGGGATGTTGCTAAAAATGCTACAGTGCACAGGACAGTCCCCACAGCAAATGTCAGTAGGGCTGAGGGTGAGAACCCTGATATAAGATTTTGGTCTGTGTCCTAAGAGCAAAGGAAAAAACATTGAAGGGTTTTGTGTAGGGGTATGACGTGAACAGATTTGTGCCTTCAGAGGATGACTTTTCTGCGGGTTGGAGATGATATCACAAGGAGACGTTAGTGGATGCGGAGAGATGAGTCATGAGACTTGCAGAGGCATTGGTGGCCTGGCCTAGAGTGATGACAGTAGGGATGGGGAGAGGCGGTTGGAGTGCAGAGGTAGAAGGAGGTGCTCAGCGAGTGGCAGTGCTTAGGTGGCAGAGAGGGGAGGTTTGGGGTCGTGCATCCTCGGGGTGGTAGGCAACGTTAGTGCGAGGAGGAGGTTTGGAGAGGGAAGACCATGAATTTATGTTAGGACGTGTGGTATTTAACGTGCCTGTGAGGCATCTAAGTGGAGATTTTGAAGAAGCAGTTTGGGGATTTGGATCAAGAGGTCAAAGGAGAAATCTGGGCTATACATACATATTTGAGACTTGTGCGCATGTAGGAAGTAATTGAAATCATGAGTTGTGGATGAGATTGTCTAGGGAGAAAGTGTAGAGTTGAGGATAATCACTCCTCAGGCTGAGCCCTAAAGAACTCTGTGATTTCAAGGTCATGTCTTAAGTCTTTCTTAATTTTGGCACTTTTTTGATCACCCTTTTGTGTTTGGTTCAGGTTGTTCTTTGCAAATTGGATTTGTCTGAAAAATTAACTGCACAGGAGGCAGAATTACTCTTATTTAAAATACCTTTCAAATGCCTTTAATACACTCAATGGTGGTACACAAAAATTTATAAAAGATTATGAAATATGAGTTAATTTTTCAGGGTTATGAAAAATGAATGTTTTTCTTTCCATTTCTGTCCAGTTAAAAGTTTTCTTTAAAAATTCTCCCCCTTTGTACTTACTGTTTTTAGTAGACAAATTCTTTGAAAGAGCAGACCTAAGTTGTCGTTTTTAGTCATTTAGGAATCTTTCCAGTGGCATTAGTACATGAATGCAGCCAATTCCTGTCAAGTGCAGACCTCTCTGTTTTTTCCCCAAAACCCACTGGAACTGAGGCGAAGGAGGGTAGGCGATGTGGTTGGGCACTCCCTCCCGCCCCCCCCCCCCCGCCCCCGCAAATCCAGGGCTCTGTGATGGCCAGCGTTACTCTCGGTATCTCACTGTTCCTTGATCTATCCCTCTAACCAGAATTAAGGGAGGATTATTGAGCCCTATTACTTAGTTTTGTGTCAGCGTGACTAAAAAATACTTGGTGTAAAGTTCATTGTCACAATCTTCACCATTCCCATGAGTTACAGGTATTTGGAGAAAAAATTCAGATAGCGCAGTACCCTTATCCTAAATGTAAGGACGCTACTAGCAGCCCCACCGCCACCCCCAGCACACACACAGAGTATCTCTACCACAACTGTGGGTCACATTTCCCCTTCGGTTAGATGCGTCATTGCTGAGCCAGAGTTTCAGTCTTCCTGGGCTATCTATTTACTAGATTGTAGTCAAACCTCAGTAATAAAGTCTGTAATATTAAATTCCTTCTCTCATTCCAAAAGAATATTTTGCTGTCAGAAGTTTTCTAAATAAAAGGAAGATATAGTTGTTTGACATCAGAAGAAAATGGGTTAAAATCCCTAGATTTTATCTAATACATATTGGTGTTTATGCTCAGAAAAATTTATATAGTTGGTTTTCAACTACCAAAAGCTTTAAAAAAACGGTTAAACACAATTATATTGTAAGATCTAATTAAAGGGATTTCCCTGGTGGTGCAGTGGTTAAGAATCCACCTGCCAATGCAGGGGACATGGGTTCGAGCCCTGGTCTGGGAAGATCCCACATGCTGCGGAGCGGCTGGGCCCGTGAGCCATGGCCACTGAGCCTGCGCGTCCGGAGCCTGTGCTCTGCAACGGGAGAGTCCACAACAGTGAGAGGCCCGCGTACTGCAAAAAAAAAAAAAAAAAAAAAAAGAAATGCACCTCTTTAAAAAAAAAAGAATAATCGTTAAAAAAAATCTAATTAAGAAAAATGGTACCTAAGATTTTCTACTAAAGGGAAGTTGCTAGGAAATTGAGTAATGATTTTTATTTGTTAATTTGGAAACCATAGCAACACAATAAATATTATGTCTCTTAATTTGTCTTCCAGTGTTCTTTTGGCATGAATGTCACGGAAGAATAAACAAAATTAAACACAGTAAACTCTTGAGTCTTTAGCTACCTGAATTAGTCATTTGCCTTAAATGTTTCACTTTCTAGAATTTTGTATTTCAAATTTCTTGATATTAAAGTGTGGTCTGTAAAGGTCCAAATTATACCTTATTTTTCTTCCTTATGCCAGTTGCATGGATTTTATATTATGGATATACATGCAGGCTGGCAATTCCATGTTTGGCTCAGTTCAGTGCATTTCTGTCAAATCATGAAATTTTAATTTGCCTCCCTTTAAAACTGTCACATGATCACAGCAGGACAAAAGTTTAAAAGCTAGAGGTTTCCCTTCCTTTAAAGGCATTTGAGTGTGTGTTATGTTCTATTCTTTTTGAAAAATGTTAAATGCAGAAAGGTTTTGATGATAATGTCAGTACCCATGAGTCTACATTAAATGATGCTAACATTTTGGGACAGTTATTGCAGACCTTTTCTTATAAAGATCAGAAGGAAGGGAGAAGACATTATAAACCAAGTTTAGGGCCCTTTATTTTACCCCCAGGCCTATTTTCCCTTTCCCCACCCCAACAGGGAACCACTATAATAAAATCATGAGGTATCCTTTCTGTTCCTGTTCTAAAGGTTCTAATACATATCACTATAAACAGTATTGTTTTATGGGTTTGTGTGTGTCACTTTCTAAGTGTTCTCAGGCACAGGGGTGTGAAACAACTAGAACATGTGGGAAGCTGCTAGAATAACAGCTCAGTTTGGCTGGAGAGATGGTGGGGGGAATGGGAGATGACGCTGGAGAGACCAGAGGGGCCGATCAGGAAGGGATTTGTGTGCTAAGGAGTTCACATGTGATTTCGGCATCTGTGGGGGAGCCCTTGAAGGGTAAAACCTTCTTCAGATTTAGCCACCATGTAAAGAGTGACTGGTAAGGAGAAAACTAGTTAAGAAGCTTTGTTGTCATCTTGGTGACAGTTGATGAGAGCCTGAATTAAGGCAGTGATAGTGGGAATGGAGAGGGAAGTTTGGACTGAAGAAATAGTAGAGAGAGAGAATCTTGATGAGAACTATAGCTGAGATTTAGTGACAGGGTATGGACGGGGGGATATAAACGAGGGAGGAAGGAGCCTTACGGGGATCCTTCATTTCAGTTCTGGGTAATGGGACAGCTGATGGGGACATAAAGAGGAAGAGGAACTTTAAGGGAAAGATTATAAATTCCATTTGTGATATAGCAAATCCGAGGTTCCAGTGGGACAGCCCCAGTGTTTAATAGCCAGTTGGATCAGGACTGTGACAGAAAAGTCTGGGTTGGACACAAAGCTTTGCAGACTCTCAGTATCAACCAGGGAGGGAACATAGAGTGAAGAGAGTGAGATGAAGCCTGGAAGCTTTGGCTATATTAAAGTTTAAGGAGCTAGCAGAGAAAAATGAGCCCATGAAGGATTCTGAGGAAGAGAGGTCAGAGAGTCAAGAGGAAAACCAGGAGAGACTAGTATTGCAGAAAGCCAAGAGAGGAGAGTTTCCAGAAGTTGCGTGGCAGTGATATGGGAAGCCAGAAAGGACAAGTGAGATAAGAAGAGAAAAATTCTATTGGGTTTGGTAGTCAGAGGTCATAAGTGACTTTGGCATGAGCAATTTCACTGAAATGATTTGGGCAGAAGCCAGAAAGCAGTCATTTGAAGGGAGTGGGGAGTGAGGAGGGAGGTGCTAGAAAAAGTTGGCTGTAAAGAGAAGACGAGGCAGAACTGAACCAGGATGGGACTGTTTGTTTGTTTGTTTGTTTAAAGATAAGACAGACTTTGAACCTACTTATGATGAGAAAGAACAAACCAGTAGAGGAAGAGAGTGTAGACAGAGGAGAGAGATCAGATAGTTGAGGCAAGGTCCCTAGGGAGGGTGGAGTTCACATCATAGCACAGAGGGTGTGTGTCTCTTTATATATGGACACGTCCATATATGTTTTATATGTATATTTTATATAACTTTACATTTGTGTTTTATGTGTATATACATATATTTTATATTTATATTGCCATGTAGCTTTATAATGAACTCTCTTGCCTTTGACTCTTAGGATGATGGATTCAAACTATTTTTTTTAAGTGGATATAACTTTGTTTCCCCCCAGAATATTCAGCCCCCCCCAGAATAGTTCCAAATGAAGTTTGACATGTGGGTTATATTCCAAGGAAACAGAGGGCACTGTCCGGTGGATAGGATAGATCCTGCTTTACTTGTAGACCCACAGGACAGTTATAATAGGATTGGCCTTAGCTGAGTTTCTGATTTGGAAATTGATTTGGGCTGATTTGGTTTATTTTAGCCTGTTCAGTGTTTATTTGACCTAAGCAGTAACAGAATCTAAATTTAAAATTCTGAAAGTGTAAGGATGCTTTTGGGTATTGGGCATCATAAAGTATATTATGGCTAATCAACCACTTGTTCCTTGGTGCAGATTAATTTAACAGTGTGTAATGTGGAAATAACACGGATAGGAGGAGAGTTGGAATGGAGAAAGTGAAGTTAGAATTAGGAAATAAAGTATCCTAGGTGAAAGTGTAAGGGCCTGCTTGTAAGAGGGGGAGTCTGTAGGAATGGATATTAAAGGTTGCATTTAAGGGATATTGTAAAGAAGCTTTAGTTAGGAAGTAGGAGTCCCTGAGACTGAGTTTTCAACAAGGGTTCCATTTCTGGAGATTGAAAAATAGGGAAGCAAAAGTGTATTCACTGAGGGAAGATGAGGTTGCTTTTATTCACTCTTAGTATATGACAAGAGATCCACTAGACAGTTAGAAATGTAGGCTTTGATTCTGGTCAGAGCTTGAGATGCTAGATTTGAATCATTCTCGTTGGCTGATAGTTGAAAATGTGGAGTAAACAGATGAGAGGAAAGGCTGTGTAGAGCAAAAGGAGATTAACTACATTTGGGGTAAAGTCATGGTCAAAGAAAAAAGGGAACCAGAATGGTACAGTTTCACAGAAAAGAGAGAATCTATGCTAAATTGAAAAATCACAGGTTAATTCATCCAAAGTAAACTTTTGTTATTTGCCTAAGGATATGTTCTTACACTTGGGGTATAAAGATATAAGTTGTGGCAACATAGTTAAGAGCATTAACTGGAGTCAGATTCTAAGGATGTGGATCTCAGTTCCAATATTTGCTGGCCAGGAGATATTGGGCAGATTACTTAATCCTTCTGTACCTCAAGGTGTTACTTTGTGGATTAAAGGAAAATAAACACCTAGCTTTGCTAAGTGTTCAAATGATGGTAGTAATATTAATGAGGTCTCATCTTTTCTGTCATCTTGAAAGTTTGAGTTTTGATTCTATGAAGATCACTCTCAAAACATTGTTTAATTTTATAAATATTGAGAGCAAGGGTAAGGCCCCCCCCCCGCAACAGAATTAGTACAGTTTGAATTGGGTCCTGATATATTGCCAGAGCTTAATCATTATTTCCCACATGTGTTCCTTGGAGCATAATCCTTGAAGAATTACTTAGGGCTTATTTAGTAATGTGGTTAGGTAAGTCTGAGAAATGCTTTTTTATTTTACCTTTTTCTTGGCAATTCATAATGTGTATTATTAAAGATTTTTAAAAATTTAACCTGGCATTTTCCAGACTTACTAGATCATAAGAGTCCCTTTCTCCCATTTTATATACTGAGTTTTATGTGTTGGAGTTTTACATATTTTACTATTTATTTAATTTAGCATATTTTTTATTCACTGTGTCTCATTTATTTAAAAATTTTTAATTGAGATATAATTCACATACTGTAAAATTCACCATTTTAAAGTGTGCAGTTTTTAGTGGTGTTTAGTGTATTCAGAAGGATGCACAACCACTGCCACTTCCTAATTACAAATTAGAGACATCTCATCAGCACAGAAAGAAACCCCATACCAATTAGCAGTCACTCTCCATCTCCCCCTTACTCCAGCCCCTGGCAATCAGTAATCTACATTCTGTCTTTGGATTTTCCTATTCTGGACATATCATATAAGTGGAATTATACAATATGTGAACTTTTGTGTCTGGCTTCCTTCACTTAGCATAATGTTCTTAGGGTTCATCCATGTTGTAACCTATATCAGTACTTCATTCCTTTTTATGTCTGAATAATATTCCATTCTATGGATGATACCACATTTTGTTTATCCATTCATCAGTTGATGAATATGTGGGTTGTTTCCATTTGGGGGGCTATTATGAATAATACTGCTCTGAATACTTAATGTACAAGTTTTTGTGTGAACACGTGTTCGTTTCCCTTAGGTACATATCTAGAGGTGGATGCCAGGTCTTATGGTCTATGTTTAATGTTTTGAGGAACTGCTAAACCATTTTCAGTAGCAGCTACACCGTTTAACATCTCCACCAGCAGTGTGTTCTGACTTCTCCACATCCTTGCCAACGCTATTTATTTTCCATTTAAAAATTTTTTTGTTATAGCCATCTTCGTGGGTGTGAAATGGTATGTCAGTGTGGTTTTGATTTGCATTTCCCTAATGACCAATGATGTTGAGCATCTTTTTGTGCGCTAATTGGCTACTCGTATATCTTCTATAGAGAAATGTCTATTCAAATCCTTTGCCCGTTCTAAAATGGAGTTACCGTTGACCGTTGAACAATGAGGAGGTTAGGGATGCCGACCCTCCCTGCAGTCAAAAATCCCCCTGTAACTTACAGTTGGCCCTTCATATCTGGGGTTCCTCTGATCTGTGGATAATGTAGTTCTGTAGTATTTACTATTGAAAAAAATCCGTGTGTAAGTGGACCCATACAATTCAAACCCATGTTGTTCAAGGGTCAACCGTATTTGTCTTTTTATTGCATCTCATGTATTTTTCTTTTTTTACATCCCCAAACAACATAATACAAGATTCTTATGGTAGAGGAAAAGTCCCTAATGTAGAAGCACTCAAACCATAGTACATGTTTAGTCCTCATCTTTTCCATTGTATGGTTCCTAGTTATTAGTTGAGTGATAAAGTGAACATTCAACAAATTTAGAAGGTTTATGATTTAACACAATCTAAAGCATTTATTCCAGGAGTGATCAAGGCCCATGGTTTTTGCTGTCATTTTGTTTTTCCACTTGCCCCAAGCATTTAGTGAGAAATAGATTTAGTTCTATCCAAAGATATCTTTATTTTTTGTGTTTTCATTTTCACTGCTCTAGGAAGAATAAATTCCTATACCTATCCAATTACATATTTCCTTTAATCAGCTTTTATGTGCCTAATATTTGAAAGCATAATGATCAGAATAATGTTTAGAAACCTGGTCCAGTACTTACTGGATTTCACAGGTAACTTCTGAACCTGAATTTCCAGTTCCTGAATTTTCCTGTTAACTTGATTTAAAAGTTTGGGTCATGTCAGCCTAAAGACCATACAAATACTTAAATGATTTAGGCTCCTGAATACTTATGATTTCATTCATGTCTTATGCTAACTTTTAAGTTAACTAACCTTTTTTTTTTGAGGTAAAATAAACATAACATAAAATTTATCATTTTAATCATCTTTAAGTATACAGTTCAGTGGCACTAAGTACATTTAGATGCTGTGCAGTCATCACAACTATCCATCTTCAGAACTTTTTCATCATCCTTACTGAAACTCTGTACCCATTAAATAATAACTCCCCATTCCCTTGTCCCCACCAGCCCCTGGAAACCACTGTTCTACTTCCTATCTCCATGGTATTTGACTACTTTAGATCCTTGAGATAAGCAGAATCATTTAATATTTGTCCTTTTGTGTCTGGCTTATTTCACTTAATAATGTCTTCAACAACATTGTAAAACAACTATACTCCAGTAAAACTTTTTTTTTAAGACTCAACTTCCTCATGTATTTTATTGATTTGTTTGTTTGTTTGTTTGTTTATGGCTGCATTGGGTCTTCATTGCTGTGCACGGGCTTTCTCTAGTTGTGGCAAGCGGGGGCTACTCTTCATTGTGGTGCACCGGCTTCTCATTGCGGTGGGCTTCTCTTGTGGCTGAGCACGGGCTCTAGGTGTGTGGGCTTCAGTAGTTGTGGCATGCAGGCTCAGTAGTTGTGGCTCACAAGCTCTAGAGCCCAGGCTTAGAAGTTGTGGTGCACGGGCTTAGTTGCTCCGTGGCATGTGGGATCTTCCTGGACCAGTGCTCGAATCTGTGTCCCCTGTATTGGCAGGCAGATTCTTAACCACTGCGCCACCAGGGAAGTCCTCCAATAAAATTTAATTTAAAAAAAAGTCTTCAGAATTCATCCATGTTGTAGCCTGTGTCAAAATTTACTATTAAATTATTACTATTATGTAGCCTTTTAAAGGCTACATAATATTCCATTGTATGTACATAACACATTTTGTTTATCCATTCATCTGCTGATGGACATTTGGGTTGTTTCCACCTTTTGGCTATTATGGATAATGCTGCTATGACCATTGGTATACAAATACCTGTTTGGGTCTCTACTTTCAATTCTTTGTTGTATGTACCCAGAAGTGGAATTATTGGATCAAGTGGTGATTCCAGGTTTATTTTTTTTTAACCAACTTTGTTTTGAACTCAGTTAAATCCTCATGGTCCTTTAGTTTTTTATCTTTTTTATTTTATATCTGTCAGGGTGGGTTAAAACGAATTTGCAGTAGCTCTTTTACGCAATAGTATTCTGAGGGGAAAGTGCTAGTGTTGGTACTTAGAAGTATGCTTTGTGTACCTATAATTTGACTATTTCAAAATATGTCAGTATAAGAATAGAGTACACGTCTTGTCTTACCAGATTGGAATCACCGTTAGCTCCTTGCTACTCCTGTCAGGCACGTGGAAGCAATGTACAGAAAAAAAACAGATAAAGTAATTTTAAATCCTCTTTACCTTTTTAAAGCTTGCCTTATTTAATACCAACTCCAAGGGAGGTAGTATCTGAGTTTTGCATAAAGTTGGCTAAGTAACAAAGAGAAGGATGTTTTTCTGGCTCTGAAGCCCATGTTCTTTCTGTTATACAGCAGTTAGGTCCCTTCCTTTTTTTTTTTTTAATTTTTAAATTTAATTTTTTATTTTGGGGTATAGTTGATTTACAGTGTTGTGTTAGTTTCAGGTGTACAGCTAAGTGATTCAGTTATACATATATTATACATATATCCATTCTTTTTCAGATTCTTTTCCCATATAGGTTATTACAGAATATTGAGTAGAGTTCTTTGTGCTATACAGTAGGTCCTTTTGTTGTGCAAGAAGTTGTATTAGAGAATAGATTTCAATTACCTATAATTTAGGTTTGGTGAGAGAAGTCCCGTTTTAGAATAGATTGTGCAGAATTGGCCACAGATCTCAGGAGGATGAAATTGGCATTCTCAATAAATTTCTAAGGGAAGCTACAAGTGCAAAGCTAATATAAGTGTAAATGAAAATTCCTACACATTGCTGTGGCTTTCTTAAACTAGAAAGAGAGATTTGAAAATTTTTCCCAGAAAAATGATAATTTCTAATTTTAAAACGTATTTGTTATCTGCTGAAGCATAACTTAGCCTTGAAGTCTTTCTCTATAAAATATAAACTCTGGTAAGAAAATGGTGACCATTCATAGAGGGGTAAAGAAGGTGGGGAATGTAGGGTTTTTAATGATAGAGGCCAATGTAAAATTCATGTGAGAACACTAATTGCTCTGGTGATGACAGTGTGAGAGCTTTCGGTTGGCAGATTTCCGTTCACTTTGCAGCGTTTTTGCTACTTAAAGGTCAGTTAAACAGACTAGGAAATTGCCAAAATTGGGGTAGTTGAAAAAGTAGTAACCATTAAACTGTCTCCTCTTCTTAGAAGCCTGCTGTGACCTTGCCAGGCAAAACTAATTGCTCCTCCCTGCATGCTTCCTTCCCTTTAAACATTGTGTTTGTCTCCCTTGGCTAGTTTGTGAACGTCTTCAGGGCAGAGGTGGCATGTCTTAACTCTGTATTTTCAGTGCTCAGTATAATTGCTTACACACAGAAGACCACTTTAAACATTGGCTGAGTCTCTTCCTAGTGTGAGACTTAGGCACAAATATAATAGCATGAGAAGAAGCAGCTACTGTCATTATCAGAAGAGAGGGGATCTGAATCAGAGTTGGGATGTGGCCAAGAACTGAGGAAGCCACCGCAAGGGAGACCAGAGAGATTTTTTTGTTCCGTGTGGTACATCCAGCTGTTTCGTTGGCTCATTTCCTCGATGCTTTGGCCCATGACCTGAAAATCTCTTGTTTACTTAGCAGGCACTGAGGCATGAAATTTGTGGGGTGACAGAAGTATGTAATTTTAATACCATATAATACCATGTAGTACATTTAATACAGTGTAATAAGCCACAGTAGGCACATGTCCATAGGGTATTACTCTGTGAAAGAGGGACTGGGGGAACCCTTCATAGAAGGTAGCACGGTAGCTGAAGAAGAGAGAAGGGAGAATACCTCCTGCCAGCAGTCTGTGAAGAGAGGCTTAACCTCCCAGCACAGTAGATGGAGTCCAGGAGTGGAGGAAGGGGGATGCGGCTGGCGCAGGTGGGGCACATGATGGGAAATAAGGTGGAGAGATGACTGGGAGAAACCTTAATCTCTGCTTTTGCTTTTCGTCTCCTGGCTTCTCTTTGTGCTAGTCTATGGAATTTTTGCTTTAACCATGAGTAATGGGGAGCCACTGGAGTATTTTACACAGCAGAATGATTGACATGATCAGAAACAAAGGCAGACTGGCAATCATGTAACCACATAGAGGATGAATTGAAGGGCAGAATCTGGAGTTGGGTAGATGGATTTGGAGACTGTTGCAGTATCCAAACAAGAGATAAAGAGTTCCTATTGTATGATTTCATTTATATGCTATGTCCAGAAGAGGCAGATTCATAGAGACAGAAAGTAGATTAGTGGTTGCTAGGGTCTGGGTTTGGGTAACGGGGAGTGATGACTGATGGGTACAGGTTTTCCTTTTGGGGTGATGAAAGTATCCTGGAATTAGATAGTAGTGAGAATAGTGCAACTTTGTGAATGTACTTGAAAACCCACTGAATTGTATGTTTTTAAGTTGTGGATTTGATGGTGTGTGAATTATATCTCAATGGAAAGAGAGAGAGAGAGGAAGAGTTCCTGAAACAAGCAGGAACAGTGAGCATAAAGAAACCTGAGATGGGTTGGAGAGAAACTCAGTGGTCCAGAATTGACAGGACTTGGAGAGGGAATACTGGCAAGGTTCAAAGTGAAATAGAGGCTGGCCCTGCAGTTTCTAATCTGTATGATTGAATTGATGGGGAAGAAAATTCTGGAAAAAGCAAGTGTGTAGAAACATATAATGAATTGTGTGAAATGTTTTGAATGTGTAATCAAGGCAAGCAGTTGACGGTAAAGGCCCAGATTTCAGGAGAGACTCTGGGACTAGGAAAAGAAGTGAGTACGGACGGGATGTTGATGGAGGAAGTCAGTCGGGCTGCTGGTGGATGACATCTTGCCGCCCACCCTCTTTGGGAAGTAATGTCCCATTGGCTCCTTGTCCTTCAAGCTGATGTACAGGTGTGGTGCTGGTGGTGGTGGTTTTTAAATAAAGCTGAATCTTTACATTACTTTTCAGGCAGAGGCAAGACTGGCAGCAAAACGGGCTGCCCGAGCAGAAGCAAGAGATATCCGCATGAGAGAACTGGAACGGCAACAAAAAGAGGTAATTTGGGTGGATAACCCTGATTTAGTGTTGGTCTCAAAAATATCAATACTTGGCTAGTTTCCGTCTGAAGTAAAACTGGTTTCTTCTGAAACACTGGGAATAGAATAACCTGATGTATATATTTTAACAAGCCATTTATGTCAGCAAGTTAAATGCAATATTTGTTTTAAATCATAACAGCAAACACATACATAGCTCTTACTCATTATAAGTTATTATTGTGTAATAAGTGCTTGCAACAGCTAAAGTAGGCTTAGCGATGACAAAGTTATTTCCTGTGGTCCTAAATGTCCTAGAATTTTGACTAATTATGTTATGATGTCTGCATAGTAAAACTGAAATCATACAACCTTACAGTTTGTAAGCATATTTAATAATAGAAGAAAATATTCATCTAAGAAAATGAAAAAAAAAGCACAACTGTAAGACGGGTGGAACTCCAGTTTTGTGTTACAAAAACTAGTATCTGTATATAGGTCAAAAACTACTGGAAAGAAGTGATTACTACCAGTACTTTGGTTTATCTATGGTGGAATTATGATTGGTTTTATGTTCTTATGCTTTTCTGTAGTTAATACATTTCAATATGTTTTAATTATCGGAAAGAAAAGCAAAAAAATTTTCTAAGTAGGCATATAGAAATTGGGTTGCTTTAAAATAAAACAAATACTCTTTTTTACTCTTTCCTTCTGACATTGACCTAGCTCTGAAAATTCCCATAAAAAATATTTCTGATGTTGTATTAGTACGAAGTGGGGTGTAAAACCTGCAGGGCAGTATTAAACACTTTAGAGGTTGGTGGTGGATCTTCTGTTAATGTGTTAAAGAGATGTGCATAGAGTCCATATTGTCACAGCTCAAAAACAAAACCAAAAGCAGTTAATATATTGCTAAATTTTTTAACCTCATAGCTTCAAATATGAATGCAATTCTTGGCTTGAAATGAAAATGTGACAATGTATTGTCTTTTATACTCCTAAAATTATAAGGATACAGTTATTAAGTATAAGTTTTATTTATAGTTCTCTAAACTACAGAGGACCATATATCTCTATTATTGAGCATATTTAGCTTAGTATGTTCTGTATTTTGAATGTGTAACAACTTTGAATTAACAGTCATTGCTGTTCAGGGCAAATGTATGTGATTAATTTAAGACTTTCATAGAATGCAGTATGTTGGATGCTTTAGTTTATGAAACTTTTGCATTTGTAGCACTCTTATCATTCCTTTGATCGGAAATGGGGACAGATTCAGAAGTGGCTGGTAGGCCAGGATTGCCTGCCCTGCATGTTGTGATCAGTTGCTGAAATATGCAGTCTCAAAGTAAAACATTGACTAATCGTTTGCCAAGTAGGAGTGTTTGTCATGTTTGAACCTAAAGGTCAGAGAGTGTCTCTTCTGCCTGTAGTGGACCAAGTGTGTGCTTGGAGTGCAGCCATTTCTGTTCTAGTTACAGCCTCACACTCGTCTCATGAATGCTCCTGACCAAGAAAGATTGAGTAGATGAATGTGTTTTCTTTCTATGGGTTTGTTCTTCTGTCCCTCAGATTTGTCCCTCTACCCCTCTCATTCCTTCCACCGCCCTCCACCCCGCCTCTCCTTCCCTGTTCCCTTCTTCCTTTCTCTCTTTTTTTAAAAAAACTAAGTCAGCAGGGTTTTCATTGAGGGATGACCCAAGTCATTCTTTCATTTCCTCTGAAAATTACTTTTTTTGTTTTACCATCACTCCCAAATTTGTTAGCTACAAGAACAAACTGCAACCAGTAGAGTGTTAGTTACTGTGAATCATTCTTAAATTTGAACTTTTTTCAGTGTTGATAAGTCTCCCAGCTGCCTCCTATTGCAGGGGTTGTTAGCTTGGTATGTGAATAGGCATGGGGGATGGGGCATGAAGCCTTAAAATCTCAGGCAAGGATTTGAGTATATGTATGTTTTCATGTGAAATGCCCACAGGCATTTTTATCATCAGATTCTCAGAGGAGTCTGTGATCCTAAGAGGTTAAGAACCACTATCTAATTGTTGCTAAACAAGCAACTTGCATAAACAAATCCCTTCTGGAATAGCATTCTAAGGTATACCCAGAATGAAAATATTTATGACTGTATTGACCTACACATTTAAAACTTTATCATACTTCTCATTGTGATATTTTAGAAAAGAGAGAAAAAAGATGTTTGGTTGCTTAAAATTAAGCGAATCCTCATGTATGTGTTTGTTATTTTGGAGTGGAACCTGTCCTTTCTTGTTACTAAAGCTAGCTTAATGATTTTTATTTAGAGTGTCTTCTGCATGTAACTGGCTTAATATTACTGATGATGTCTTAAAAATGTTTGGTGTGAATATAAGAAATCGGTTTTATTTACAAAAATGGAAATATTAATTTCTTCTTTTAATTATGTATAATAGTTCTCAAATTAAATTGCCTAAGAGTTTAATGTCTTAGGGCAGACCAAAACATTAAATGAGAAGAAAAGTCTAAGTTAGAAGTTTAATATGTGATTCCTATGTTTAAAGGCCATGAAGATAAACATATTTTTTTATCTCTGTGAAAGGTGTGCAGGTCAGGCAGTGAACATGCTAGATTTTCATGGAAGGGGGTTAGAGGCTTAAAACGCAGGTGGCAACTAACCCAAGTCTTCAGTAATAGGTAGGATTTGGACATGCAGGGAAGGTGGGGTTTAGTTTCGGATGGGAATAATTAACACTCTAACCCCTTCTGACACTTGCTTTTACTGCTTTAAAACTGATTTTTCCTCTCACTTCTTACCTTATCCTTGTCTCTCTGGCTGCTTTCTGTCTATGAGCTTATAGTATAAGTTGGCATGTGATAATCACAATATAAAATATAAATTACTAATAAATTTATAATAAATAATGTATATACAAACAATTGGATTGTCAGTTATTAGAAGGGAGAATCTTCCTATATTAATAATTTCTCCTAATTTTATTACTTTTTCGTCTGGGGGTAGGCTGTTGGGCTGTGAATAGGGAACCCAAGGGCGTGAGGCTCAGGAATGAAGCTATTGTTGAGTGCATATCTGTGTGCCAGCACTGTGCTCATGCTTTTTATATGTGTGTTCGTTCCCCATTATAGGATAGGTACATTATCTCCATTTTATAGATAGGTGATAAAGGATTGGTGAAGTAAACAACTTGCTTCGTTGTGACAGACACAGGGATTCTAAGGGATGAGAGGGTGCCCCATGTGCTAATAATGGAGCGGGAGGTAGAAGGACCACGAAGAAAAGGGCCTATGTCTCTCCGGGCTTCCAGTTGGTCTTAGGTTAGCCAGTGCTTCTGTTCATAAACTGGATGTCTGAAGCAGTGGCGTGTTGGTGACCTGAAAGAGTAAATGCAGTTTCTCAAGTTTCCTAATTTAAAACTGAGGGAATGGCTGCAGCCTTGAATTAAGTATTTGTTGTCAGAGAAGATGGCCAGGTGTATGCACAGGGTTGTGGGCTTTTTTTTTTTTTTTTTAATAAAACCACTTCATCCTCACTCCAAGTGAACTTTTAAAAACAAAATATGGGGCTTCCCTGGTGGCGCAGTGGTTGGGAGTCCGCCTGCCGATGCAGGGGACACCGGTCCGTGCCCTGGTCCAGAAGGGTCCCACGTGCCGCAGAGCGGCTGGGCCCGTGAGCCACGGCCGCTGGGCCTGCGCGTCTGGAGCCTGTGCTCCGCAACGGGAGAGACCACGACAGTGAGATGCCTGCGTACCGCAAAAAAAACCCAAAAAAACAATATGTTTTATTTCCATTAATTTAACTTGAATGTATCAAAACATAATTTTCCAGAAAGCTTTAACGATAAATATCCATCTTTAAAGGCATTGTCCTGTTCGTTCAGCTTTGGATCCTTTAAACTAATAAGGAGACTCCCAGGACAATGAAAATGTTTTGTTTTCCTGACGTGGAAGAGAGGGATACTCTGCCTTGTAATTGGTACCTAAGAACACAGTTTGCTGAATTTTTTTCTATTGGCTTTCTGATGCTAGTAATTCAAGAAAAGCCAATTGGCAGTTTCAATACTATCCCAGAAATACCTGCAAAAGGAAGCTTGTTTTTTTTTCTTTTTTTGTATTCCAGAGGAGGAGAAAGCTCTGAGTAAAAACCGGGATACCTTGCCATTTTCTTCATGTTCTTTCTATGTAATCAGTCTGGATTTAGCCGGTATAGGTTCAATGGTCTGGTGAGTTAGAAGATATGAATGCTGATCCCAGCTTTCTGACTTTGTTGATTCCTAATCTTTTTGTGCTGCAGGGTTTTTTGTACTGTAAAATGAAGGGATCAGACTAGATGATCTTTTTTTTTTTTGGCACGCGGGCCTCTCACTGTTGTGGCCTCTCCCATTGCGGAGCACAGGCTCCGGACGCGCAGGCCCAGCGGCCATGGCTCACAGGCCTAGCCGCTCTGCAGCATGTGGGATCTTCCCGGACCAGGGCACGAACTTGTGTACCCTGAATCGGCAGGCGGACTCTCAACCACTGCGCCACCAGGGAAGCCCAGACTAGATGATCTTTAAGAATCCTCTAGCTGTTAAAAATAATTCTAGAGTTGGTGCTAGGGTCTTTTCTTTTATACAAGGATTTCCTTCTGTTTCTTCCTATTTGCCACTGTGCAAAAGTATTCCAGGTAGAGGGAGTAATTTAAGACTACCTGAATACCTGCCTTTCTGTAGAAGAATAGCGCTCCATGGCAGACTCTTAGTAAAATGTGTGCTTTGAGTCTTTTTTGGTGTAATAAGAATTTGCTTTGAGCTTCCCTTACTGTTTGTATGGTTGCCACTAGCCATATGTGGATAATTAGGTTTGGATTTAAATTGATTAAAATAAAAAATTTCTCTCCTCAGTTGTACTTCTAGCAGTTCAAGTGCTCAGTAGCCACATGTGGCTAGTGGCTACCATACTAGACAGCACAAACATAGAGCATGTCCATTGTCACAAAGTTCTGTTGGATAGTGGTTGTTTAAGGGGTCGTTTATGACTATGGAATAAACTGTATTCTCTCAGTTTAAATTAACCAGCCTGTATGGTTTACATTTTATTCTGTAGTTCTTCTGAACTCCTTTTAGGCCATTTTTTTCAAATGGGGCTAAAAAGAAAGCTGTGTAAATCTAGGGGTATATCAATACTTAATAAGATATTGTTATTTAGGATTATTTTTATAATGGGTATAATTAAGAATAAATATGAATTCATCTGTCTGCTGCATCTTTAATGGGCTGTGCTCTTTAGAGACAGGTTTTTAATTTCTTTTTAATTAATTTTTTATTGGAGTAAAATTGCTTTACAATGTTGTGTTAGTTTCTGCTGTACAATTAAGTGAATCAGTTATATGTATCTCTATATCCCCTCCCTCTTGGACCTCCCTCTCCCCCTTCCCCCACCCATCCCACCCATCTAGGTCGTTGCAGAGCACCAAGCTGAGCTCCCTGAGCTATACAGCAGGTTCCCACTAGCTATCTGTTTTACACATGGTAGTGTATTTATGTCAAACCTAATCTCCCAATTTGTCCCACCCTCCCCTTCCCCCACTGTGTCCACATGTCCGTTCTCTACGTCTGCATTTCTGTTCCTGCCCTGCAAATAGGTTCATCTGTACGATTTTTCTAGATTCCATATATATGCATTAATGTACAATATTTGTTTTTCTCTTTCTGGCTTACTTCACTCTGCATGACAGACTCTAGGTCCATCCACATCTCTACAAATGACCCCGTTTCTTTCCTTTTTATGGCTGAGTAATATTCCATTGTACCACATCTTTATCCATTCATCTGTCAATGGACATTTAGGTTGCTTCCATGTCCTGGCTGTTGTAAATACTGTAGCAGTGAACACTGTGGTACATGTGTCCTTTTGAATTATGGTTTTCTCAGGGTATATCCCCAGTAGTGGGATTGCTGGGTAATGTGGTAGTTCTATTTTTAGTTTTTTAAGGAACTTCCATACTGTTCTCCATAGTGGCTGTATCAATTTACATTGGCACCAATAGTGCAAAAGGGTTTCCTTTTCTCCACACCCTCTCCAGCATTTATTGTTTGTAGATTTTTTGATGATGGCCATTCTGACTGATGTGAGGTGATACCTCATTGTAGTTTTGATTTGCATTTCTCTAATAATTAATGATGTTGAGTATCTTTTCATGTGTAGAGGCGGGTTTTTTAGAGTGCTCTTGTGTAGTAGGTGGAATGAAAAGAAAGGGTAGAATAAAGATTGAGCATTAAACCATGTATGTCACCCTAGTACCCCAAATAATACTGGGAGGGGGCATGTAGAATTAACTTGCCTGTGTAGCACAAGACTCTTTATACTAACCAAGCTAACTAGCCTAGAACTGGTTACCACTTAATAAGCTGTACCTACTCTGCTGGGCTAACACACATGCTCCCCAAACTTTTGTGGTATATCACCTGATAATCAAAGAAAGGGAAGAAACTTGCTTGGCTCCTTACAGATTACATGTGTCTATTACATAACAAAAATGTGAGTCGGTGATGAATTCCTAAAGATCAGAACACCATATTGAATTATTGAATCATACTGGTGCTTATAAACCAACTTCTGAACAGATTTGATCAAATGCATCAATGTACACAGCACATGACAACCAAGAGTTTTTTGGACTTGTATTCAAAGATCATGACCAAAATAAAACATTAAATTGTGGTGTTTCAGTTGAATTACTGTTTCTGGATTTGAGATGAATGGTCAGGCATAGCCGTCTGCTCTGCCTGCATGATGATAGTGCTGTATCGTCATGGGGTGTTGAAGGATTGATGCATTTTGGAAGAAGCAGTGTTGATTAGCTATGAACTCAGCTGGACAGTTTTGTGTAGATTCTTAGTCAATGCAAATTACTTTAACACTTGGGACTTTGAAATTCTGATCAGAAGTTTCTTACACTTGATTAGGTTCTAGGGACTAGTCATTTAATTTCACGACTCTGTACTTAATGCTCCAGTGCTAATAGCTGAATATGGAAAAGTTTAGAATTACGTTTAATTAGTCAACTGTTTGGAGGTTTTTTGTTTTTTTTAACAATCTTCATAAGGCATAACTTTGAGTAACTATCAATTCTGAAATATTTATTCAATTTCTTCTAATTTTAAGTAGTTTTTCATATTAACAACACACAGTCAGGGGCTATTTCATTTAGTTGTTCTCTTCTTTTCCAGTTAGAGTGGTAAAAGAAAAAGAAAAAACTTTTTTTGCGATGAGCACAAAATTATAACCCAAATCTTTTTAAAGCAACACATTGTCACCTTAAACCACATCTGTAATAAAATAAACATTTCTTCCTGCCTTGGGTAAACATCATAATGAAAAAGTAGATCACAGTCTGCTTTTAATGCTGACCTCAATTTCTGTTGAAGTATACTTGCTTATTTTTATCTTGGTACATTGAACTCCCTTGGTCATATATAGAGTACCTTCTACAAGTGGTCAGATATATCTATCTATCTATCCATAGATAGATAGATAGACAGACAGACAGATACATGATAGATACACACACACACTTGTTCAAATAAAAACACTGCCAAGATTATTTTTACTTTCTTTCCAACTGAGGGACATGGCAGCCCCAAACCCAGCTTTTGAGGCTGAGCTGTCCCTACCGCCTGCTGTGGGGAAGGTGCTGCTGTGCTCAGCTGTTCTGACCAACAGCCCTCAGCTGAGTGATTAACTCTCCATGTACTTTCTCCTTTCCCAGGATGAGTTGGAAAGGGCCAGATATTCCCACCGGTCCAGTCATCATCGTCCTTCTCTGGTTTGTAATAACCTACAAACTTGCCTCTAATACTTTTCCTCATCAACTTGCCATAGTCACTTACACACCTTTACTATGTTTGTTTTTATTTTTATCAGGGAGTTGAGGATGCGTTGTCCATTCGAAGTCTTGGCAGTCACAGGGTTGGTATTTTAAGTTGTTTACACCCCCATAGCAAAGCTATCCCTTTGCCTTTTTTTTTTTTTTTTTTTTTTTTTTGTGTGTGTGTGTGGTACGCAGGCCTCTCACTGTTGTGGCCTCGCCCGTTGCGGAGCACAGGCTCCGGACGCGCAGGCTCAGCAGCCATGGCTCATGGGCCCAGCCGCTCCACGGCATGTGGGATCTTCCCGGACCAGGGCACGAATCCGTGTCCCCTGCATCGGCAGGCGGACTCTCAACCACTGCGCCACCAGGGAAGCCCCTGCCTTTCTTTAAAACACAGAAATATTGGCAAAGCTATTTCATTGGAAAATGATGCTTTCAAATTATTGCTGTAAGTAAATCAGTTCTAAAATCATGAATATTTTCATCTATTAACATATATATTCACTTTCTATAAAAGGACTTTTGATTTTGGAAAACCATCACAAAATAATAAGGTTAATTTTATAGAATAACATCGGCATGGTTCTAGCTTTCAGATTTTTCCTACTTTCATATTTTTTAAAATGACAATTTATTAAATAAAATTTATTATTTTGGAGCATGGGTGACTAATTATAGTTTTAGTCAGTGGGAAAATTGAGCTTCTGATTTTAAAAATGCCTGTCTTATCATACTTATAGAAATTATCATGCTTCAACATTTTGATTAACATTTTGTAGTTTGTCTCAGGTTTTTAGCGTACATCATTGTAAATCAAGATAAATGAGAAATCGCTCATCAAAGGCTTGCATATTGTGCCAGGAAACTGAGTCTCTTCTTAAAGAATTGTGCTTTAAACCTTAGAGCAATGCTTTTTTAATTTACACATTGATAATATTGTATATGTACTTACATCTAGATTTTTCATCAGTAAAATTATCTTTCTTGCTAAGGTCTATATTTGTTAATTCTCCCCAGGTCTAGTTTTCTTCCTATCATGTATAATGTATAAAAATACACTATATTAAACTGAGTGTGTTCTGGTATACTAATTATTGATGTGTTTGTATTCTTAAATAGTCTTTTACTCTGGTTATATTTCTTATTGGTGAATGTAATCTACTGTCTTTTTAGAATAAGTTAGTAAACTAATTCTTGAATCATAAGTATTTTGGTTAATTATAAAGATTTAGATTTATAAGAATATTAAAAAGCCTTTATAGAAATCTAATCAGTAGTTTAAGAATGATTTTGCAGGGGAAATACTTTTTTTTGTTTGTTTTTGTTTTGTTTTATTTTTTTTTAACATCTTTATTGGAGTGTAATTGCTTTACAGTGGTGTGTTAGTTTCTGCTTTATAACAAAGTGAATCAGGGCTTCCCTGGTGGCGCAGTGGTTGAGAGTCCGCCTGCCGATGCAGGGGACACAGGTTCGTGCCCCAGTCCAGGAAGATCCCACGTGCCGCGGAGCGGCTGAGCCTGTGAGCCATGGCCCCCGCGTACCTCAAAACAAACAAAAAAAAACCCAAAGTGAATCAGCTATACATAAACATATATCCCCTTATCTCCTCCCTCTTACATCTCCCTCCCACCCCTCTAGGTGGTTACAAAGCACCAAGCTGATCTTGCCGAGAAATACTTTAAGAAAAACTTGTCATGCTTCTCCCTGGAGATATTGTTTTTTTTCTCACAGGGAGTTAGTCAACAGAAGCTTAAAAGTTGAGCCTTAAGGGCTTTGAAAATAATCCCATCTTTCCTCTTTTCAAAAAAACGTATGAGTTTTCCCTTTACTTTTCATTGTAATGTTCATAGTGTGAAGTTTCACACAGTTTTTATCAAGCAAATTATTTGTAAATTTGTATGGAAAACTTGATTATATATTAGTTTAACCTAATGGTAAAACCATCCAAGTTCAACCTAATTTAGGGGCCTTTAAAACATCTGCAAACAAACAAAACAGAAATCTGCAATTAAATAAATAAGGAATTGTTTATCCAGGGTGTCTATAAAGTAATGAGGTTGATTTTCATTTCATGGAAATTATATCATTAAATAAATTTAAGATATAACTAGAACTCTCACAGTATTTTATTTCATTATGGTAATTATGAAAATTTGCTGTTATGGGAAAAAGAGTAAAGCTCCTAATTAAAAAAATCAGTATGCAAACTTAAAGATTAACAAAAAATTTTACCCTGTAGAGGAGACTTTGGAACTTTACTGTGTGTGAGTGTACATTTAGCACATTTAAAATATTTAGACTTTCCTGGAAATGTCTGATTTGAAATGAAAGCTCACTAATAACATAGTTTAAAAGAAATGTAATTGAGATAAGAGTTTTTTTCTTTTTTCTCTTAACTAGATAATATTGGGAGTTCTAAGTTTGCATGAGATTATTTGCTTTTTAAAGTAACTTTACCGTCTACATTAAACTGAATAAATATGTAGACAACTTTTGTTCTCTGTAAAAATAATTGTGATGGTTTAAAACACTGACCTAAATTTTATTGGGATTTGCTATATTATTTGGGGGGTTTTGGTATTTCTCTGCCAGTTTTTTTTTTTTTTAACTTATGAGCTGTATATCAAAATGTCTAAGACTTTTGGACCTTGTATTTGATATATGAACATTAGATATATGTACCTGGATATGAGGCAGATGTATTTATGGTTTTATGCCACATTCTTAGGACTTTGATCTTTCCTTTTGTCCAGTTAACTTTCAGATACTGCTTTCTTGAAAGGTGTCCTGCCAGAAGCTATTTGGGCTGGAGATGGTAACAGTGTTATAGACATTCTCCATAAAAATAGAAAGAGCAAAGATAGTTCAAGACTGAATGGTAGGTTTGGGGAAGGAAGATTAAATCAAAGCCCTGAGTCTAGAACTGAAACAATCTGTTTCTTTAAAAAACATCTACCTTAAAAAAAAAAAAAAACTTACAAAGTGCTTGGTCACTGCTTTATACAGTGAAATACAAGAAGACTATAAGGAAGAGATCCAAAATTAGAAGATGAGGTGATCTTGAATCAGAGTGGTAGAGATACATTGCAGTTTTAATTGGTGGAGATTTTTACTGTTTTTTTTATCAGTTCCTATTTATATATCAGTTGCCTTAGTATAATTTTTATGAAGTTAATTTTAATATGCTTGCAATTTGTGTTTTGTCACTTACTCCTACACTGTTTAATTCCATGGAAGAACCCATCGAAGGACGTAATGGGGACACATTGGAGCAGAGCCAGTACACCCAAAAGGAAAGGCATGGTGTGTAGCCCAGAGAAATGTGCCGTGTTAGTATTGTGCGTTCACTGTTGACTCACAGAGTCCTGGGGGCTTGAGTAATAGGTCCATTCTAACAGAAATGAACACCTGCTGAACTTTGTTTCTACAACCTGTTTTCTGTACTTTTTAAAAATTTAATTTCCAAGTGAAAAGTTTGAGGTAACTTTTTCTGAATGTTAAAAAAAACATTTTTGGATAGATTATAATAGCAAGTTTGGAAACATTTTATTTAGCTAGAGCCCTTAATATTTTCAGTTCTCCCTCCTTTGATGAATCATTTGTTTTTAAATAACATAAATACCAACTGGCACATATTGGAGGATTCTTTTTGTTTACTCAGTTGTTCTAGTAGCAAGTGGGTTGTCCAAGTTATGGATTTTTTCTACCAGATTCAGAAATTTTTAAAACTACCTGAGGGAATTCCCTGGCGGTCCAGTGGTTAGGACTCCGCTCTTCCAATGCCAGGGCCTGGGTTCAATCCCTGGTTGGGGAATTAAGATCCCACAAGCGGTGTAGCATGGCCAAATAAATAAATTAATTAACCTGTATGAGCTCTGCATTGTATTTTGGAAAAGGAAAATCAAAATAGGTCAATTTCAGTTCAACTTGTTAAATCTTAAGCTTTTGCAAAAGGCCATTGGTGTTACAGGGAGGATGAGAAGAACTAAGACATGACTGACCCCGTCAATGAACTTATCTGGTTGGGAGAATGGAATAGTTTATATGAAAGAATGTGTGACTTGAGAAATACATGTTTTGGTCATGGGGTTTTTTTTAAACAAAAAAGATATTTTGTTAACTGAGAAAAGACGTTAAGTGAAACTTCCATAGAGAAGGAACTTTATTTTCAGTGAAATGTTATTCACCACAGTGACATTTTACCATTACACATCATTTACCACCAAAGGCACACCCTTAGGCATTTTAGAAAATTCTGGATAAACAAGATTTTTTTTACACATGTAATAACACTCTTTATATTCTGTTTTCAAGATAATATAAGAAAAGCATGCAAATGCAGATATTTTGCTCCAGCACTTTTTAGTATTTATTGCAATATCATTTTCACTGAATTTACACTGGTGGTAAAATTATACCACTTAGCCTTATACTTATGAAGTATATTTTCGGGGGGTCCTGCAATATCTTTTGTACATGACCATCTCATTGGGCATGAAGGGAAGGCCTTTGTTCTATCTGAACTATTATTTTAATGCTTTATTAGAACTACACTATATAATTTGATCTTCTAGTGTATTTTAAGCTTTTTAAAATTGCGACCTCTATAAAAGGAATGCATTTTACACCATAATCCAGTATACATATGCAGACATATGCCTGTGTGTTTGTATGTACATAAGTATATAAAATATATTATAGAAACAGAAGTTTCACAAAATAATATTTACTCTTACTGTACATGATAAACTCTAGTATTTTCTCTTCTATTTTATTTTTTTTTTAATGCTGGTTGAACCCATAAATTGATTTTATGAACTACTAATGAGTTGCAGTCCACACTTAGGAAAACATTACTTTAGATCAGGTTCTTGAATAGTGTTCCCTAGAATCCTAAATGGGTATAAAAGTTGCCAAAGAAAGATATTTTTACCAAACTACCTGAGGAACTTGTTTATTGCTTTTGTTTTATGCATTGTTTTATTGTTTTGTACATTGCTCTTCTGGGTCAGATTGCTTAAAAAAATCTGAGCTAGAATGCTTAAAAAATAAAGTTAGGAAACCACAAATCTGAGTAGTTAGTTACTATTTAATTCAGTTTCTTGGATTTGAAATGTGGTGTTACACATGTTATTTTTGTAAAGACCCTACGTGAAATGTGGTTTTTCTGGTCTTGTCATAAATGTATGTAATCCACACTTTACTCTGGCCAAGTTTCTAGTTTTGTTCACTGTTTTTCATAGAGAAAGTTCTTGAGGAAGGAAGTTTTTCAGGTGTGTGCACAAGCAGATACAAGAGAACTCTCCCCCTTTTGATGCCGCAATTGTTTTTTTGCTTGTTTGCTTTTTGTTTTTGTTTTTTTTGTAAGCTTTATTATACTAGTTATGTGATCCTGCTTCATTGCCTCTCCATGCCTTGCTTTTGCCATGTTTCAAATAATGGAAAACGATGGTGACAGACACAATAAGAAAAAGTAAAACATCTTTTGACTTCAGAATGCTTAATTCCTGCATTTAAAGGCTTCCTTGGGTGTTTTGTGCTATAGTGTACTGGGATGAATCATCTCACCATTACTGATTATAAATTCTGTTTTTGAAAGAGAACATGCAGTTTTTGCTGTACGTATAGTTTAGCAATAACCTATACTAGGAAAGAATGAGGGGGAAGAATATTCTTTAATTCAAATGTCACAGCCTTTGTGTTTAATAATTTTGGGCTTTTAAAATACTGCTGGATTTTTAATAACTTTATGAATGTTACTTTTTCCCCTCTTTATATCTCTGATTTTGGAAATACAACCAACTTTCACCTTTTCCTGAAATCCAGTATGATGCTTTCAAGGATACATCGTCAAGACTTTCATCATTAGTATGTAGTGCATAACTTCATGTTAAATGTAGAGTTTTACTTTATAAACACCTGATGATGCTAATCATAGATTATGACTTTTTCATAGGTTTGTTATGATGTTTGGGGGAAATGTATGACTAACAAAGCAAAATCTAGTGTTGTGCAATTGTGGCATAATTTAGCACTTGAATAACTTTGTCTTTTAGAATATCAGGATCAGATAAAAATTATTTGCTTCCCTATTCAGGACTAAGATTGGCAGTAGTATCTTTTCTTAAAATAATGAGCCACCCAGCTGACACATACTCATTGACCTGGAAGACATGTTTCCAGCAGTGTTTTTATACATACTGAACTAAGGCAGCACAGGCCCTACTGTGTTTCATGTTCTGTGTCACAAGCCAGCAGGTGTGAAAGCATCCAGCAGTGACAGATGACAACTGAAGCATCAGTTACATCCACTCATTTTTTGCTTGATTTGGTTTTTTTATGGTATGTCATTTTGGCCAAGGAAGTTTAGTTATCGCATGTTTTTCTTGGGTTAATATGTCAATAGATTGCCTGAGTTGCTAGACTATATCAGCAGCTCTTAAATGTTCAGGGTAATATATAAAAGGAAAGATATGCATATTCTAAAAAGAAAAATGAGTGTATAATTACTGATTCAGGATCTAGCTGTGCATGTTTCAGATGATTTGCGTAGAGCAGACTGTTAATAGCTAGGACCCTTCTAGCTGCACCTCCTCATTACAGGCCAACGGTGCATACCTAGATTGGACTTCTTGTCTACCAATGGACCAGTTTAGTAGTATTGCTGTCCTCTATCCCCTCACATACACTTGGCTCTGTACTCCTAGGAGAAATTATGTGTTGAGACGGTGCTATCTTCAAAGGACTCAGATGTCAGATTATTGTCTAAGGATGCTGCTGCTACTCGAGAAAATCCATACATACCATGTTGGCTGCTTTCCTCTGAGCAGCACATGCTGTGGGACCACTAACTTGGGTTAAGAGGACTGACTGTCTTGGGCAGTACAATGTTACGTTTTCTGTTCTCAATCTTGTTTTGATTGATGAACGGGATTGCTTTTTGGCCTTTAGGTAAGGAGGACTGTGGAAGGAAGTAGACTCTCTTGTGACTCATACCTTTATAAAGAAGATAGTCCCATGGGCAGGGGCTCAAATGAGGTGTGGGGTGAGGGTCCCCACAAATATCCTGCCTGGCTCTGAGTCCTAATTAAGTTTTTAGTTGACTAGACACTGAGCTGGATGGCACAGGGGAGGTGAGGGGGAATGCAGGTGTGTAGAGAGGCTGTGTGTCTTAGCCAGTCAAGGGCAGTGAATCATTTACTAACAGGTGGGAAATAGAGTGCCTGTAGGTTACTCTGTCTCAGGTGGATCGTTCTGTGTATGATTTTAAGATGAATTTATTAAATTATTTTTAAACTTCACTATATGATCCTTGTATTCAATATTTACTTCCAGAATCATTCTGACAGTCACTCTGATGGAATGAAGAAGAGATCTTCTGGTTCTCATAAAGACCCACTGGTTAGTTCTGTTGTGTCTCATATCACAGTATTTTGTGTGACTGTAAAATTCCCTGATTACTTTTACAGAACTGAAGAATTATGACTGCACTGGTGTGCTCTTAAGGCATTATTGAAACTTGATAATATACTGAAACATGACTTATCAGAACTGATTTAAAAATAATTTTGTTTTCATTTACAAGATTTAATATCAAGTTAATATATCTAACCCTAGTGGCTAGCATTAGGAAAGTGTCCCACGAAGTTCATTAACAATGTATTTTCATGTATGAACTGTCCTTTGGAGGACTATACCTTAAGAATAGGCTTAGTGAGATTCTTATACCTATTTTAGAAATTTGAATTGATTTAGTTGTGGTATTATAAGTAGTACCAAAGTCACATATAGGTTTCATTCTGAATGATTGTTTTTATAGATTTTATAATTTTGGGAACTTGAAATTAATTTTCTGGTAGAAACAATAAAGTACACAATGGCAGAGTTCCCATGCTGTCTTGCAGAAGACTCTTCAACCAATAACGTAATTAAACTATGGAACTAATAGTGCTCTCCATTCCAGCAGACCTTGCTAAACATTTCTGTGGAGGAAAAAATGTCTAGAATGCCCATTTGGGGTGCTAGGAACACCTCTTTCCTGTCAGGTTGCTCCAGCACTGGCAGAGGAAGTACAGTCCTAAGCTCCCTGCTAACTCAAGGTTCCCATGGGCAGGGTTCTGACCATTAGTGGGGTGGAGAGAGGGTTGGGAAGCTTTGGCTGGTAGCAGTGAGGAAGGGGGAGAGAATGAAATGGAGAGGATATTAGTGAGATGCCATGGTGGGGGCAGTGTTGGGAGCTCTGGGGAGAGGTGAGTCCTGGTGCCTCAGGCAGGGCCAGGAGTTTTGAAAAAATAAATTTAATGATTTCTGTGGCATTGCTAAATAGATTATAAAAGTGGTAATTATTCATTCATCCTGGGTTTTTCAAGGACATTCCTAAGTATGACATGAGAATAAATCATTTATTATTTCCATTCCATTTTGTCTGAGAGTTTATACTCTTGTTTTTAAAGTAAAAAAAGAAAAAAAAATTAGCAATGACTTGGTTTGAAAATAGTTAATATTTTAATATTAATATTTTTAAAATATTAATCTTTGATATTAATCTTTTTTGAGAGACCTGAAATAGTTGTTATTTTCACTTTCACCTAATATGATTCAGTGCTTTAAAATCATTGTTTTGGAGCAGAAGGGTTTTGGCAATATCCGATTTTGCCTCTGTGTTTTTAGGTTAACAGCATTTAACCTAAGAAAAATGTGTTTAATTTTGCTTTTTGCAGAGTGGCCTCTACTTTGACCAGAGAAACTATAGCAGTCTTAGACATAGCAAACCCACTTCTGCCTACTATACTCGGGTTTGTCACAAGTTTTTTGGCTTCATGTGTTTTATCCAACTTTAACACATTTCTAATCCCCTGTTGCATTTTGACTAGTTAGAACTAATCTGTGAATGGCTGTGTATATACTAGATTGTGGTAACTGAATTCACATAGTCTGTGTGAGTGTATCTTTAAATAATGGGAACTATTGAATCACCATATTTAAAATGAGTACCATTTTTTTCCAGTTTTTTTAATGAAAAATATTTAAACATATAAAAAAAGTTCAAAGAATTTTATAGTAGCCACCTGCGTACCTACCACTCAGATTCTACAATTGATATTTTACTATATTTCCTTTATCATGTAGTTATCTGTCCAGCTGTCCCTCTATCCATCCATCAGTCCATCTTTTTGGGGGGATGCATTTCAAAATAAGTTGTAGGCATCAGTACATATCACAGTGTATGCCCTTTTATTAAAAATATACATGTGAAAATTTAAACTGTACGTGGGATGAGAAGAATGTAATTATATTTAATGTTAGAATCTCTTGTTTTTACAAGGCATTTGGCACATCATACATTTAAAACACATATTTAAATATATAGCGCATAGTGCATTTGAAATAATTCAGTTGTCAAAACATAACTTAGATATTTATGTATCTTATTTTCCATGTCTGATTGGGCTTGGTGAAAAAAACTGAAAATTGTGTCTTGAGATGACATCAGGAAAAAGATTTAATTCCTTTTTTAAAAATGCTGTGCCTTGTTAGTGTGTGGATTCATTGTGACCAGTACAATTTATCTAATTAAAGTAAGGCACTTGGTCCATGGCTTGTTGTGAAATACACGTTTTCTAATCTATTTGGGAGAGTGTTTATAGCAATAACTCACAGCTCATTTACCTGGTTCCCCAATAATCAGGATAAGCCCATTAGATGTCGCAGGAGCTGCTGGGGACTGGGCTGTGGACACTGTTTGCCACACGCCCTGTGCCATGGCCCTCTTTTCCTGAGTGTTTTCTTAGGTGCCCATCCCATCTCCTAACACTAATGTTCAAAGACCAACAGGACTTACCCATTTATAGGAAACTATTCCGAGTGTTTTTCTTTCTTATCCCTTAAAATTGGTATTCAAAGAGATTTCTAATGATTAAGTTTTTCTCACATTGTGTGTCACTTAACTGCCTTAAACACTCAAGAATTACTAATGAATTATGGAGTATAAAATAAATTTGTCTTCTACTTGCATGATGGTGAGGCTGATTCTCCTTTTCTTTTTTCCTTTTTTTTTGCTTGTTTTGTTTTGTTTCTTATCAGTCTTCTTCCCTATACAGTGACCCTCTGGCAACATCTAAGAGCTACAGGGTTAGTACTTCCTGGGGAGTATGGTGCCTTCATAGCTATCAGTTGCTTTTCTTTGGGTTAAATCATGTGCTTTCTCCATAGGCCTCCCCTACTGCAAATTCTGGTCTTCTGAGAAGTGCCAGTCTGGTGTGTATTTTCCTCTTCCAACGTGTGTACTCCTGGTGGGGCCATTGTCACGGTGCTGACTCTGGCTTGCCATCTTTCCTCCAGAATAGTCAAGGACACATGGCTTTAATGCTATGTGTACTGCAGACTGTGCTGCCTGTGCTTAAAATACAAAACTTTTGAGGAGCAAAAATGAGCATATCATAGCAGTAGATACTGCTTGGCTGCTGGTAGGCCCTTGCTTAGAATTGGCTTCCTGTAGAGGAGGTAGACTTGCATGGGTTGCACTACACTTGCATACTTTTGTGAGATGGCTGCCCATGCATGGGGTGTCATATTTTGGGGGGGAACAGCTGTGGCCTGGGCCATGTTAATACTAGACTCTAATGGAGCCAGCTGACTAGAAAGACAAAACAGTAGCTCTGTGTAATGTGCGAGTTGGAATTGGTTGCTTTCAAGCTGTTGTTTGTTGTCTTGTGGCCTGTTCTAATGGACTGGGAACCTGAGGCTTTGTACTTAATTTTATCGTAACAGTGGGCAAAATGCTTTCTGTACCTCACTTTCTTTTATGTACCTTACTTTCTTTTCTGTTCTATTTCCTCTTTTGAGAGAATAAAGTCGTAAATGTTCTCCTAATTTCATAACGTGATGATGAAAGGCAGTGCTGTAACCAGTGGTGCTTTTTAAATGAAGTGTGAGTTTGAAGTTTTAATGAGGCTAACGCAGGAATTTATGCATACATAAATGAGTGTTACCACCTCAGGAGGCTGTACACGTTAACACCATTCTTCAAAACTTTTGGAACTAGGTACTGCAAAGAAGTTATGTCATTTTCAAAATAACTTTGATGCTGAATAGATAAATGGCATTTCCTTTGTTCTTTAGGCGTCGTTGTATGATGGTGGATTATATAACCCTTATGGTTCTCGAACTGTAAGTCTAAGCAGGTGGAGGTGGTGAGGAGGGTGGTGTGTAGGTGGGCACAGTTTACTTACAGAGTCATTTAATCTGACCTATAATTACTCTACAAGCTGTGATCCATCAGCTTGCCAGTGGTGGCTCTCACCCAAGCTGCGAGAAGGCACCTGCTGGAAACTGTGGCTTAAAGCATGAAGGCAATACAAGTAGAGAAACCTCTTTTCTGGCTCATGAGTTCCTTAGGAAGAGGCTGGGAACAGCGCTTCTCAGGGCCTTTCTTCTCCCTCCTGCCGTGGGCTGCTGGATGGTGAGGGTGGGAGTGAAGAAGAGTTCAGGCCAGGGAGGAACAGTTATCTTCACCTGAGAGCCAGGGGCGAGTTAGGTCCAGGGGCACTGATGTATTCCCAGCAGGAAAAGGAGCTGATCGTTAATTGTAAAACCTTTCTTCTTGGAAACTTTATAGCCATCTGAATACAGTTTTCACTCATCAAGAACAAGTTCAGCCCGAAGCAGTCCTGTGGTGAGCTGTCTAGTCTCTTTGCATGCTTTACAGACACTTTTGATTGTTTCATTAATCTGTACTCACCATTCAGAATATTGAGGATGTGGTGTGTTTCACTCTATTGTGCATGGATTATCATTTTGCTTCAGTACACAAACTCAAGAACTAATTTGTCCTAACGGGTGGTTTCTGTATGAACGTGACTTAAGCACGTAATTTCTTAAATGAGTCTGGAACCAGTGCCATTAGAATTTTTTAAAAATTTATATATAACTGTCGTTTGTGTGGAAATTCTTGTCTTCTCAGTGGTGATAATTTAGACTATGAGTTGGTTGCCCTATCTTGGTTGCCCTATCCTTTTCCTTCCTCCTTTTCATGTCTACTTCCTACATTGAACCATTTCACTTGCTTACCAGCCTGTCAATCAGTGGAGTGGGAGGAGAAGAAATCAAATAAGTCAGCTTTTAAAAATTGCTCCAGGACTTCCCTGGTGGCGCAGTGGTTGGGAGTCCGCCTGCCGATGCAGGGGACACGGGTTCGTGCCCCGGTCCGGGAAGATCCCACGTGCCGCGGAGCGGCTGGGCCCGTGAGCCATGGCCGCTGAGCCTGCGCGTCCGGAGCCTGTGCTCCGCAACGGGAGAGGCCACAACAGTGAGAGGCCCGCGAACTTTTTTTAAAATTTATAAATGTAATATTAGCTTAAGGAAAGTACAAAATGAAAGTTCTCTGACCCTTTCCTCCTATATCCATTCCCCAAATGCAACCTCTGTTCTTGTATATCCTTTCAGAGATATTTCATGTATACATGAGTGTCCTTTATTTGAACAGTATGTAAATGACTTGTATACATACTGCTCTTCAACTTGTTTTCTTTACTCAAAGTATCTTTTCAAATCAGTATATAAGGATCTATTTCATTTTTTTGTCAGTCTTTTTTTTTTTCATTCTTTTTTTGACATTTAAAAGATTTTAAAAAGTAAACCATGTCCGTTACTGTTTCCACTGAGTGCCTCTTGGAGATAGGTTTATGTCAGCACATTTTTTTTTAATGGCAATGGATCATTCCATTAGTGCCTGGGCTGTAAATTTGAAAAATTGCTCCTGTTTTGATGGACATTTAGGTTGTCAGAGTTTTGCTACTACAGACACTTGTACAATGAACATGCTTATGCAGGTGTATTTTTGTGGACTTGTATGAGTAGATCTGCATGGTAAATTGCTAATTATGAAATGATGGGAATCAGTATTTACATTTAAATTATGCTATATATTACCCACCAAAAAACTCTAATAATTAACATTTTCAATAACAAAGATGACTTTAGGAACTACCTTGTTATTCTTGACAGTGTCAAAATTGGAAAATTATTAAGCAGTTTCTTAATGGTCAACATAGGTTACTTTGTGGAGTGGAATAGGTGAGATATATGGACTTTCTTCTACATATATGTTTGGCTCATTTCTTCTGCCATTTCCAAGTGGCACTAATCAAGAATTCTACTCTAATAGCTAACAAAAAGTTGTTACACGGATGTTTAAGGAGATAAAAGTTATTACAGGGATGTTTTCACATAAGGAGGAAGTTTACTTTTAACCCACCGGGTAATAAAATTCCACTTGGCAATTCTTGGGCCTGGTAGCATTTTTAGTGTCCCAACTGTGATGGTCCCTTGCAAACAGAATTATGGTAATATTTTCAGTCAAGTGTAGAATCTTGCCCCTGTGTGCTGGCTAAATGCTCTTTCATTTGCAAGGGGGCTCAGAGGTGTTATCCCAGTGATGCCACAATGGTTTCTTAGTGATGTCAGAATGGAGGCAACCTACATATATTGAAGATGAGTCTTCCACTGCTGGTGAAAGAGGAAGGAAACTGTGTGGTGATATTAGAAATATCTCCACCTGCTGCATAGGAATGAATAAAGGACAGTAAGAATCATCATTTCAGTGTCCTTGCCGGTAGGAAATTCTGTCTTTGACTTATATTATTTCACTTAAGAAGATTCTTTTATTTTCTCTCCCAAACTAAAACATTAAATGTATTTATTGACTCCTGATAGGATCCCAAAGGGCCTAGAGGTTTAAAAAGCATGAAGTCCCTGGCTGGTTTTGGCCAGTAGAGTCATGCCCCCCCCCCCCTTTCGTTCATTTAACTTAAATAAAAGATGAAGTACTATTTTATTCTTTGTGCTTTTTGGAAATATCTTTTGTTTTTTAACGATCGTTCATTATGCCTTGAAACAGCTTTTTGGTTTAATGGTGCACAATAGATGGTGCTAATTATTATGCTCATGGAGAGTGTTTGTGTGCTTCCCAAAGCCTTACCTCATGTGCCTTCAGTCAGGGAAGACCTGTAGTGAAATTGCATCTTTTTCATTATCTGCTTTTAATATCTATAGTTTATCGACGATGACACTGCAAGCATTGCTTCTTCTGGTCGTGCCAGCCGTGGGCGAAGGGAGAGTGTGGTGAGCGTGATTTGCATGCAAACACATACGATGAGTTTTAAAATTGCAACACTGTGTGATCATGTGAAATCTGTTGGAAAATGAAATTTGCACTTGACAAAATGAGTGTTTTCTTCAAATTTAGTTTATATGAATAATTTGCCTTCAGAAATGTATTCCTGAGAATACATTTTCTTAGTGGGCTATGTAAGCTTTCGTAGTGACACCTCTTATGTGCTAGTCATTGTGTACTTGACAGATTTTCACTTTTAATTTTTTGTTGCTATTTTATGCACATGCATGTACGTGCACAATTCACCAAAACCAAAAAATTTCTCAAGCAAAATTAATGCCTCCACATTGTTTAAAACTCATTACTATGGATTAGAAATCATGCTGCCATTAATTAGTTGTTTTCTTTGGTGTGTATTTAAATTTAACCATAGTTTATACATCTTTTAAGGCCCATGAATACTTTGAGTTGCTGATGGCAAAATTTAAAAATTTTGGTCTTAGAATTCAACTAGAGTTACAATTATAGAGGTAACAAATAGCTATGTTAGAATACAAATTATATAATTTCAGGTTATTCTTTTGATGAAGCAAGAAATTTTACAGAGGGCTGATGACATTTTTGCTATACTTAAAAATTGATTCGAAAATTACATTGGTGAGGATGGTGTGTCAGCTTAGAGCTAAAACAAAAGAGCCCAATAAGTAAGAGGCTATAATTCCTTTAAGAAAATAGAAGGTCATTTAATACAAGTCATGTTTTGTGAAAGATTGTAAACACAAAGTTTTCATAGAAAAGGGGAACAGCAAGAGTTTGTGAGCTTTGTTGCCAGAAATCCAGTGATCTAATTAAGACAGTTGTGGTCCATTGGCAAGCCAGTTAATGCTCATACTCAGAGCTGCAGGAGAAACAACAGTCCATGACACCTGAAAGTACCCCAGAAAGTGATGGAGTGGAAAGGGCAGGGGCTCTGAAATGATGATGCCTGGGCTTGAACCATTTCTCCAACCTGTTAGTTGTGTTAATGGCAATTTCTTTATCTGTACAATGGGCATGTAATGACTATCTTTGTAGGTAGGCTTAATATTATGGATTAAATGAATTACTATATAGAAAATAGCTATCAAAATTCTGAGATAGTGGGTACCGTTATATTATTATATGTAAATCTAAGTTGTATTATTGTGAACAAGAATACTATTGCTTGATTATCTCAGCTCTTAGCAAAACTTCATATTTGTAAGCCTTAAGGAAGGCATCTCTGTGGATGGGCTTCCAGATTCCTTTCTGGAAGAGAAGAGTTTTTGAGCAAGGGAATCAGACAGAGCTGAGGTAAGGAACAGCTGATGAGTGAGGTAAAAAATACTCATTATTTATTAATTCAACAAATGTGTATGGAGGGAGTACCTGTTATATGTGAGGGACCATGTTGAGTGCTGGGAATAATGTGGTAAGCCACATAGACCAGATTTCTGACTTCATGGAGCTTATATCCTGGTGAAAGAAATAGAAAATAAACTGATAAAGATAGGAACAAAAAGGAGAAAGTAAACCCGGGGACTGTGAAGAGAAAAAGCAGGTGATATTATAGAAGACATTGAGTGGTGTGTGTGTGTGTGTGTGTGTGTGTGTGTGTGTGTGTGTGGCAGAGAGAGAGAGAGAGAGATCACCCTTGGATGGGGTGATCAGAGAAGGCTTCTCCGAGGGAGTTGACCTTTGAGCTGAGAGTTGAACTGCTTGAAGAGCTGCTTGAAGAGCTGGGAGGAGAGCTTCCTAGGCCAGTGCCAACGGCGAAGGTGGGAAGACACTGGGTATGTTTGGGGAACCAGAAAGAGGCCAATGTAGTTTGTTCATTATTTTGTTCTACAGTTCTCGGTCCTGAGGAATATGAAAAAGAGGAAACTGTGGAAATTGGTAAAAGGCACAGTAAATATTCTGCAGATAGTTCCACATTCAGGATATATGTGCTTAACAGAGCTGATAACTATAATGCATTATACATTTGTGAAATATAGTAGAGGCTTTAGGTAAATGCTATCCTAGATTCCCTCATGGTGAGGGTGATGCTGGTTCTCAGGCAGTACATGGATGATCTCTATAGCATAGGACTCTAGCTAAGATGAATAAGAGCTTATTTTAGGGAGCTGTGATGTCATTTAGGAACCCTTTACATTTCTTTCTCACCTTCTTGAGTAGGTAAGTCACAGCAGTTTCCTCATTTCATTTCATGATACTTTATCACACACCAAAAAAAAAAAATTTCCCCCATATGCCAATGTTCTTATCTTTTTCTTCTCTCTCTTCTTAACTTTTAAAGCATCTCATTTTTTTCCTGACTGAAAGGTTTCTGCAGCTGATTATTTTAGTCGCTCCAATCGTAGGGGGAGCGTGGTCTCCGACATGGATGATGTCAGCATTCCAGATCTGACCAGCGTGAGTGCAGCGCATGGGGATTCACTGTCTCAGGCTTGTGACTAACAGCTAACAAAATAGCTATTTTTAAATTAGGAACTTAATTTACTGCCTAGGAAATATTTATTTCAGCACACTAGCATAAAATACAGTTATTTGTTTTGTTTTGAAATGTATATATTGATATGTTCCAATTTTTTACAACATTTTTCCTGTGGAAATTTTCCCCCATAGAACCCATCAGCAGCTCCAACAATTATCAATATTTTGCCAATTTTGTTTCATCTATTTCTTCCCCTTTCCCTCCTTTTTTTCCTGAAGTACTTTAAAGCAAATCCCATACATCATGCCATTTCCCAATAAATAGTTCAGTATGCGTCTCTAGTTGAGAACTTTTTTCTTTATTTACTGTGCCATTATCATACCTAATGAAATGAAAAATAACTCCTTAAAACCATCTAATACCTAGCCCATGTTTAGATATTCCTGATCAGTCTTAAAAATTTTTTTCCCTTTTCATTTTGGAGAATCTATAAATTTTTAGGTAAACTTTGAAGGTTGAACAATAAAATATCCTACTTAGCAAAGAGTCACTAACTTATAGTAACTGGGAAGAATCTGAATAGATTTTGAACATTTGGATTATGGCATTGTTTTGAAGAAATGCCTATCTATTGCTTTCACATTCATTGGGAACTGTATTTAGGAAAGACTGTCCAGTAGAAATGCCTTGAGGCATTTACCTTAATGAAGGAACCTAGACCAGCAGATGTCTACCTGCCTGATGTATGTAACAGCCTGATTTTCTGTCTGTGACGTCTCTCCGTAACTGGCATTAGTGTTGTTTGCCCTTGGACCAACGCTGTCCTAATTATCAAGCGCTTTGAAGCAGATTAGTCAGGGTTTCTTAACAAAAAATTAGACAGTTTTTTAATGAAGATAGAATTATTTATATTTAGCATGTCACCAATTGTATTTAAATAGCTATTTCTGAATGACTAATCCTAGAAAACAATTTTGAGTGTTGTCCTTAAGTATTCCAGATTGTTGGCGCTTGAAGCTGGCTGGCTGAGCAACAGTCCCATCTTGACCTTGGTCACATCAACAGTCTCTCTGCACATAAAGTTAGAAGACTGGCTCCCAAGTCCTTCCCTTGAAATATTGCCCATTTTATTAATTTGCTTAGTAACCTGTTTTTTCATAGATATAAACAATTTAATTTATTGTATACACCTTTTCTCTTAAAAACTTTGAACTCTTTTAGCATCTAATGTGATGTCTGAATTACTGGCTATGTCCTCCTTACGTTTATTTCTTGGCAATTTATTTTCGTAACTACACAGGAGTGAAAAGGTTGACAGTTTTTTTTTAGTGTTCCACTGCCTCTACTAATTAAATAAAACTCTTTTCTTTTGCCAGGTAGTTATTTTGATCTGTCTACATATTTAAATAAAAAGTATACATATTTAAGGTATATAGCATAATGATTTGATATACATGTATATAGGCTGTGTATATGTGTATCGAGTCATGCTGTATACCTTGTAACATAAGCACAAGCTTCTCTAGAGCAGTGGTTGGCAAATCTGGCCAGCCCCGTTATTTTATAGCCTACCAGCCAAAGTTTTCTTTGTTTTTTGTTTTTTAGTGGTTATCTAAGTACCTATATAACATCCTTAATTTTACCTCTTGGCAAAGCCTAAAATATATGTTGGAGCCCTCTCTAGAGCAAAAAAATTTGGAATAAAATACATCTTTGTTTCTAAACAACTCTTTCAAATGATGGTATTAAAATGTGTTCATGGGGCTTCCCTGGTGGCATAGTGGTTAAGAGTCTGCCTGCCAGTGCAGGGGACACGGGTTTGAGCCCTGGTCCGGGAAGATCCCACATGCCACAGAGCAACTAAGCCCGTGCGCCACAACTACTGAGCCTGCGCTCTAGAGCCCGCGAGCCACAGCTACTGAAGCCCGCGCACCTAGAGCCCATGCTGTGCATCAAGAGAAGCCACCGCAATGAGAAGCCCACGCACCGCAACAAAGAGTAGCCCCCACCCACCACAGCTAGGGAAAGCCCGTGCATAGCAACGAAGACCCAACACAGCCAAAAAAAAAAAAAAAATGTGTTCACAACTAGAATTCTGTTTCCACTCAAAAAGGTTCAAATTGTATTTTACCATTCTAGTAGGATAAAATTATCTGTCAAAGTAGCCATTTGCTGAAATGAAGGTCAAAGGGCCTCTTAATCAGAGAATAAGAAATATCTTTCTTTTAAGAAGAAACCAAGGGTTTCAAAGATTTGACAAGATATGTATTCTAAGAAATATTTCTCACGTACTAATTTCAACAAATAAGGAGTGTAGATTTAAAGAGAAACAATCTATATTCTGATGTCAAGAGCAAAGCATTTTCAGATTTCCCAGACATAAATAAGGCAAAGGCATTTATCACTGAAATATGGAAAAGATGATATTTAAGACTTTGTTTATGAGTTGATAATTTGAAATTCTTAAAAGAAGCAATAAAGTTTGCCATCATGTGCTCTTCTTTGTGCATTAATACGAATATGAAATATTATTGATACAAGCCTGTCAGCTAACTTTCCATTTCCAGCTATCAAGGGAACCCTTTTCTTGATTGGAAAATTACCAATTTAATTATTTAGGAGTGTAATGGCATAATATTTACTTGAAAGTTTTTGAGAATAGTAGGCTGTAGTCAGTATTCATGAGCAAGTCCTGAGGGCTTTACTAAGGAAAAAAGCCTTGCTTTCTGTTTTGTTGTTGTTGTGTTATATTTTAGTCTACCATTTTGTTTAGCCACTTTTTTTTAAAGCAATTTGATGACTTATTTTCCGTATTTTTCTCTATCTCAGTTTACTTTGCTTGTTTTACAAAAGTGTGACTATATAGTACATATAGCCTTTGTTTTCTGGTTTTTCATATTATTGCATATTTATTTTTTCCATGTTATTCATATATAACAATTTTTTAAAATCAGCTGTAGTCACCATGTTTTACATTAGATCCTCAGACCTTATTGATCTTCTAGCTGAAAGTTTGTACCCTTTTACCAACATTTCCCTCTTTTATACCTTAGTATATTAAACATGATTATATCTTATTCCACTTAAGAGCCTTTTGAGGATCTGGCAGACTCTTTTGGTCATCATTTTGAACACTAGCTTGTCGTTGCAATGCAGCTATGTAGACCTCCCAGGGCTTTTAGAATACCAGGTTTCCACTAGCTTTTCGTCTAAACGGAAGGCTGCGTATAATGCAGCACAAGCCTGCAAAGTGAGCACTGAAGAGTCTCTGGCCAAGTCCCTGCAGCGGGGCGGCTCTAGGCATTTTTGCTACCTCCACAGTCCCTGAAGTTTGGCACATGATCAGCTTGGGCAGGTGCTGCAGTTGGGATCTGTCAGGAGATAGCGAAAGCAACAGAATCAGTCCTGCAGTGGACTGGGTCAGCGATGCAGCCTCTGAAATGTAAGATTATTCTCAGGTGACTGTCTATTAAAAACTGGGTGGGTTTGGGGGTCATTTGTGTGAGAGTGGGATAAGAGACAGGGTTTCAAATGGACCTGGAAGAATGTTTCTGAATGCTGCTTGTTTTTCTCTTTAACTCATTAGTAGAAGAGAGTTGGAAGATACTCTAAGGAAAATAAGTCTGTTTATTTAGATATGATATTTCTTTCACTCTGAGGAATAACACATTAAATATTAGGCAATATATTTTACTAGTATAGATGTGAGGAAGATAATTCCTTTCTATGGCAATAACTGCCAATATTAAAAACTATTGTCATCGCCTGTTTTAAAACATTTCATATGTGGTTTAAAGAAGTCAAAATGAACTAAAATCAGTTCCTTTTTTTTAAGAGTATTACAGTAAGAAGTAGCAAAAAGAATTTGAAGTCTGAGATAGTATTTATATTCTGATTTGGTACTTATAATAAAAGGTGTTTACTGAGACAGAAAATGAACACAAATAAATGTGGGTAATAAAAAAAAACAGAAAAAACTGTCAAATATGAGGAAGTTAGAGTGAAGTGATCTGAACTGAGCCAGAAATAATGACATTTTGTGTTTTAATAATTAACTAAGGAAGGTTTTCAAATCTCTTCTCTAGATTGGGCTGGGAAGGTTGGTCTAGGAGTTGGAGTCTGGGTATATTTTCATTTAGTTAAATTTTTCTGTGACTTTTTTCCCCCAGTGGTAATTTGGACAGTATATACAGGTAAATAATACGAAAAATTCACAAAACTGAGGTCTGGATTCAGCTCTGACATTTAGCAGTTATGCATGCTTCAGCAAGGTCTTTCACCTCTGAATTTCTCTTTCCTCAGCTATAAAATCAGGGTTTTAGACTAAACCTTTAAGGTACTTCCCTTCTTGAAACGCCAACTAAAACAACCGTAAGGCCTATCTGCAGAAGATAGGATAACTCAATTATGGTATGTCCAGATAATAGGGTACTATGCAGCTGTTAAAATAAATGAGGTAAGTCTATAAGTACATATGGGATATAATTCATTTATTCGTTCATCCAAGAAATTTTGAGTCCTGTATGCCAGGTGCTATTCTTTTTTTTTTTTTTTAATTTATTTATTTATTTTTGGCTGTGTTGGGTCTTTATTGCTGCGCGTGGGCTTTCTTTATTTGCGGTGAGCGGGGACTACTCTTCGTTGCGGTGCACGTGCTTCTCATTGTGGTGGCTCCTCTTGTTGCGGAGCACAGGCTCTAGGCACACAGCTTTCAGTAGTTTTGGCTCGCAGGCTCTAGAGCGCAGGCTCAGTAGTTGTGGCACACCAGCTTAGTTGCTCCATGGCATGTGGGATCTTCCCGGACCAGGGCTTGAACCCCTGTCCCCTGCATTGGCAGGCGGATTCTTAACCACCGTACCACCAGGGAAGCCCCAGGTGCTATTCTTGGTGTTAGGAATACAGAAAAGAACATACAGACATAGAGCTTACATTAAAGAGAGAGAGATCAGACAATTAATAAATAAGTTTATTTATTAATAAATAAGTTAATAAATATCATGGGGTCAGGGAGTGATAAATGCCATGAAGAAAAATAAAGTACTTTCTCTGATCTCTGAAACATGGTAAGGGGAAAAAGAAGATATGGAATGTATTTGGGACACTACTGTTAGAAATTTTTTTGTTGTTTTTTTTGTTTTGTTTTTTAATGTGTTAGAATTTTTTAAAGACTGGGTGTAGGTTGCCCTTGAAGATCTGGGTATGGTGTACCTCTAGAGAGAGGCTTACTTTGCATACCCTTTGTGCTGTTTTTTTCTCTTTTTTTGGATACGTGAGCGTGTATTACTTAAAAAGCAAAAACAAAAACCAGGCAACCAATTTCCTTAGTGCTGTGGGGAAATTTTTTTGATGATATATTTTACATGCTCTAGCCCAATCTGAACGTTTTTGTCTAAGTATGCTAGTCTTAATCTGTGTGTCCTGTGTCAGTAATGCTAAGATAATAAAGTTTTTTGGCTTTTGGTTTTATCAGAATTTTCTTTTTGATGTATACACTTTTTTGTGTGTGTGCATTAACTTTTACAATGATAAAATTTAAGTTTAACATATAGTTTTCTTTAATATGTTTCAAATACCATGAAAAGAAAATCTGTGTAAAAGTTCTAAATTTTTTCATAAGGACAGCTTGCTTACTCCATGTCTTCCTTAGATAAGAATTAAAGTTCTTAACATCTTGTTTTATGTGTCCCAACTTTTATTTCAGTTTTAGTATGTTTGCTTTTAGGTTCCAAATATCGATTGGACTGGAGAACTCAAATGAGGTCACTTCTTTTTTTTCCCCATAAAAAAATGAAAATGCTAAGCATCTTTTCTGATTTTTATCTCTGTTCTTTTCTAGTTGGATGAAAAATCTGACAAACAATATGCTGAAAATTACACAAGGGTGAGTATCTAAATTTCTAAGGAAATTAAGTTCTCAAGGTCAATAACTTACTGTCTACTACTATTTTATTCTCGATTTTACAACAGTTTAACTGATGGAGCTACTCTTCCTCTCTTCATCTACTTCCTGTCCTTGACCCCCGGATTCCTCTGTGGTTGAATCATGTGAAGCACTGGGAAGAGAAAAGACACTGCATTTTATTTCCTTGAATGTCACCTCTTAAACTTTTGGCTGCTCTTTTGATTTTCATTCCTCTAGAATTTAATCCTTAGAAGAAGCCATTAAACACTGAAAATGAAGACGTGTCTTTAGGAATGGTGGTGACAAACTCTGAGGGTTTTGTTTTTTTCCTATTATAGATAAATTATTCTTCGAAGTACAATAAAATAACTCCTTTCTAGGAGTTGCTTTGTGTTTAAAAAAATCTCTAATTTTCTTCTAGAAATATTTTTAGAACGTCATCTTAGGGAAATTATCAGGATTAATTTTGTGCTATGCCCCCAAAAGGTGTACCAGTTCTATCCAGCAGAAATACAGTGCAAGCCACAAATGTAAACCACATATGTAAGTTTAAATTTTCTAGCAGCCACGCTAAAATAGTAAAAAGAAACAGATAAAATTAATACAAATAATATATTTTATTTAACCCAAATGTCCAAAATATTTAAACATAATCAATATGAAAACTTATTAATGAAATATTTTACATTCTTTTTTCTACACTAAGCCTTCAAAATCTGGTGTGTATTTTACACCTAAAAAAAAAATTCTCAGTTTGGACTAACCACATTCCAAGTGCTCAATCACTGCATGTGGCTAGTTGGCTGCTGTATTGAATAGCACAAATCCCTGCCGTTTATTAATCCAGTAGCATGATGTCGCATTTAAACTCATTGTGGGAAGAGCAGTCTAAATTCATAGTGATACACGGTATTGTTGCTGTCAGCTGCAAATAGTATCTCCAACTTTATCAGCAAAGTATTAGGAAAAGAAAAGATTCTAAAGAAGCAGCTTCAGGAACTAAACAGGAGGACTGCTATCATACCAAGTATAACATTCTATAACTGTTTAAAATCAAGCAGATGTACTCACCCCAGTGCTGTTTACAATACAGCAAAGATAAACTTAGAAAACAGACAACTCTCACACGAACCATTTCCTTCTTAGTTATTATGAATTCTAGATTCCAGTAAAGCGAGCGAACACAGTTGTGCTTAGTATGCCTGGGCCCATCTCTGGGTACCCTCTCCCCAGAGCCAATCTAAATTGCCTGTGGATTGCATTCGGTAACTTCTCGTCACACTGTGTTAGATCTCTCCCCACCACCCTGGCCCACTTTTAGTTTCCACAGCAAATATATTTTTAAAGAAACAAGACTTAAAAGTGCCATATTTCTTTTTCTCTAGCCTTCATCTCGAAATTCTGCCTCAGCAACAACCCCTCTAAGTGGAAACTCATCCAGACGAGGAAGCGGGGACACGAGCAGCTTAATAGATCCAGACACCTCATTAAGTGAATTGCGGGTAAACCGCGATTTTTGGTTTGCTTTTTATAAACAATTTTTTGGCTTCTTTGTAGTCTAGTGGAACTATTTAACATTTAATGTGTCTTGGTAGGAAGAAAAAAGTATGGTATGAGTTCTTTAAAAAAAATTGTTAGTGCAGTTCAAGAATGTGACTAGGGTCTGAAGGGAAGGAGATTAGTTAATTCTTCCATTCTCTTTCCTGAACATTTGATGATATTGGAATGACTTCTGCTAATTTACAAATGCCAAAAAATCTTTCTAATGTATATAAAAGTAATTCTCTCAAATAATTGGCCATATTTTAAATGGAAAATATGTGGATGTACAAGGAACCGGATTTGGGGAATTATTAGTCTTTTGAGCCGTTATGGTGTTATTTGGCTGCCTGAATACAGTTATCTCTCAGTGTTTCATGATAAGACAAGTATAATAATATTTGGGATGACAGAAATACCTGAGTAATGTAAGCTCATTTAAATCATTAGTTGAGTCTCCATTCTTATTAATAACACTTTCAAAATGTATTTGAATGTCTATTTGCTGGACATGCTCTTTTTGAGGAACGAGGGAAGGGCAGTAATAAAAATTGCATTTATTCATTCGTTCAACGTTGTTGAGCACTTGGCCCCACAGAGTCAGGCAGTAAAGCACACTTTGGACTTAAAGAGTTCACTGTTTCATAGGGAAGACAAATGGATATAAACCAGTAAAACCAGGTGGTGTGATGCCATGGTAGTAGTAAGAATAGGGCTGTTAAGGGAATTCAGAGAAGCATCATCTAAATTAGACTAGAAGAAGAGATTTTAAAAAAGGCTTTTCGGTGGAGAGAGGGCGTGAAGGAAGAATAAAAATTAACCAGGCAAAGAAGCTGAAGGGTGAAGGCTTTCTCAGATAGTTAAATTCAGAGACCCACAAGATTATCTGTATAGCAAAGTTGCCAGAGGGTAGGATGAGAAGTGAGGATTCGTAGTGGGTGAGAGAGAAGGCTGGAGAAGTAGTGATGGGCCATATCACAAAGCACCTTGTATGGCAGGAATTCAGGTTTACCCTGACAACTAGGGGATATTAAATAGTGGAGCAGTACTATCTGATTTGCATTCCTAAAGATTGACCACAGACTGGAAGAAGCATTGGAGGCAAGGAGAAGAGTTACCCTGTGGTTGAACAATGGGGATGAGATGAGCAAGTCAAAACTGTGATGGGAGAAAATGTAGGCAACTTGCTCTGAAGAGAGTATTGGAGAATGGAAGTTGTTTGGTCAGTACAGAGAGAGAGGAAGTTAAGAGGTTTCTGTGTTCTTTTAAAGGCAGCATTAGTTGTTGTTTTCATTGGTTGGATTGAGCCAGTAGAGAGAGACTGTGAAGGTTAAGGAAGGAGAAGGGGTAGCTGACTGAGAAAGTGCCTGAGTGGGTGAGAGGAGGGTCCAGGGATCAGATGGATGGAAGGTGGCCGCCCCTTCCCACTGACACAGTAGAGGACGAGGGAGGGACCGGTGGGGACTGAGTAAGATTGTGGGCGGGGTAGGAGCAGGAGTCTGGCTTGTGAAATGGGCAGCTCGTAAAAGTGGGCTGAAGGTTAGGAGAGGGTGAGGATTGGAACAGCGGCAGCGGCACTGCAGAAGGAGGCCCAGGTCAGCCTGGTTCTGACTTTGAAGGGGTCAGTGTTATTGAACTCTTCCTAAGTACCAGGCATAAGCACGAGGGTGCAACGTTGAATAAGCTTAACTCTTGCCTTTAGGTGCTATTTTCTAGTGGGACAAAAGGATGGGGCATTCCAGCCTCAGACTGAGCTTGTGCTCGCTGTTTACTTGTATTTCTTCTTTGAGAGAACAACCTCCTTGAAGGAAATGAGATTTTTGTATCCTAGCATTTGGCTCCTAATAGGCACTTGATAAATGTCTGTCGAATGAACGAATGAATAAAAGACAAAACTACCAAGGAGGGAATGAAGGGGGCAGGGGAAATGTAATATAGAAACTCTGTGTAATGGGCCTTTGATAATTGATCCTGCCTGTAATTGTACAGTTATGTTCAGGGCCCTGTATCAGTTATTTCCCCCCTAAATCAACCATCCAGAATAGACCTCATGTAGCAAGGTCAGGTACAAGGGAAACAATATTTTCCATTTAAAATTTGGCCTGCTTCACTTTTCTTATAAGGATTATGGTAACATTTGGAGCAAAGGCTTTTCTCATCATTTAAATGATGTCCTCAGGATAGACTCTCTCATTTGACACTGTGTTTAAAATATTTGTTTAATACCCTTCCCTTTACCTGTCTTTCCCCCAAATTAATTGTGGTCAGTAACCAAGTCATTGAAAGACAACTTTGTTCATCTCTAGTTTTACATTTTTTAAAACTTCTGCATGACTCAGTAGAATCTTCAGCTTATAATTAATTTACTACATATTTTAGTAGCTATCGGTGGAGTGTTATGCTAAAAATTATTTGAATGATTGATACAGTTTTTTAAATTGTATTTTAAAAAATGTTATAACTTATATAGCTTTTGTACACAGCGCCAGCCCCATTTGCTAATGTTTTTTCCACAGGAGTTAATGTCAAGGAAGTATTTGATATGTTAGAATGATTACTCCAGGCCTTCCCCAGCCCCACCATCACTTGCCTGTTTGCCCCTTTTAGCAGTTTGCAGTGGCAGTTACGTTTGTGTACCTCAGTTTCTCTGCTTTTAGTCTGGAATATGCAAAAGTAATTCACATTTTCATCTGAATCCTTTGAGACTTTGTGTGTGGTTTTATGCAATGGTTCATTCCTATGTCCTGCAGGATATCTATGACCTTAAGGACCAGATACAGGATGTAGAAGGGAGATACATGCAGGGGCTTAAGGAACTAAAGGTATCAGGGCCCATTTTGCAGCCCAAGCATGTTCTCTGTACGCAGAAGTGTTGGTAATGGTGGTTTCACAAATTCTATTAACCCCACTGCACATAGCTTTACTAACAGTGTTTGTCTTTCAAGCATGTGCTTAACCTGCAATGCATAGGAAAGGCGAACTTCCAATCTCTGCTTATGTTTAAATGTGTACTGTAGTTTTTGGAATATTCAGGAAAAGATATTATGCCTTACAGTTTTTAAACCTTATAAAATACTTACGTATCCCTTGTGTCTTAGCCTTACAAAATTGAGTTGGGCAAAACCCTAAAAAGTGTTCTAAGAATATTTTTTATTGAGAATTAGACCTTAAAATTCTTCCAAGCTAAATGAAAGAGCATTGCCTGTTTCTGCCACCAAATTCAGTCAGTATTAGGAGTAGAAGGAAGAAGCATCTAAGAGAAAGAGCATTACTATAAATATTCCTTCTGGAGGAAGGACCCTGAAGCATGAGGACTGTGTTTTCTTTTTGTTTTGATTGTTTTTCACATAGATCAAAAAGAGTTACACAGATTCGGTGCCTTGAATCATTTGGAGGTAAATTTAAATGGGCCTTATTTCTTCCAGTCAAGGATGGCTACCAGTTTTCAGTAGAAGTGTCCATGTGAGGCAGACATTTTACTTGTAAATGGCACTTGATTTTCATGCTCTTCCCTATGTTTTCTTATGAAGTTCAAACCTAGTATTATGAATTACTCTTAAGTTTCTCTGAATACATGTAGGTCCCTATTTGAAATAGAAATACACACCAGGCCTCTAAAAATGCGTAAGCAGGGCATTCAGAAAGGTGACTCAGGATATGCTCAAAGGACAGAGTGTAGACCTGATGGTCAAGGCTTTGCTCAGCCGCCAAGCATGATTGGACTTAGCCCAGCTACCAGCCAGAAACTTCATGCAGGGGATTATGGTCCAGAAAGGGTGGGAAGGCCTGTGGAGAGCGCCCCCAGGAAGCCTGGACACTGCTGACAGCAGTGTGTGGTTGTTGGTAAACATCAGGAAGATCCCAGAGTTAGTGAGCTGATGTGCTCAGTTAGTCTTACTGCTCTCATCTTCAGGATTTAATCCCCCTTTTAAGGTTTTAGAGATATGACTTGGAAATATCTTAGATCAGTGGAACAAATCCAGTACCTTCAATAAATACATTCATTTTAAAGTCTCGTACGTAACATAATGTATCAGGAAAGCAAGTGATTCAAAGGCATTCTTACTCGTTTTTTATTTTATCTTAAACATTTTCCCCTTACCTTTTAGATCTACCATTTATTTCATTTTTTGAAAGATACAAAAAACAGATTAACCTTATTTGAGACTCTGAACAGATAAGTCCCCTTTTCTTAATTCATGGTTAGTGTATAATTGAACTTGACTTCAAATTATGTTTATCCTTGAAATGACTCTTTTAAATGGAAAAAAATCTTTTAAAAAATTACCTGGTTGGTGGTCAAAGCATGGTGGTGTGATATATCTATATTCTATTAAAAAAGGATGCTCAGTCATTGCTTATGACATTATTCTTAAGTATGTCTGCCTTTGAGGTGTTTTTTCCCCCCTCTACCCTCCCTCCACAGTCACCTGGGTCTTGTTATCACAGATTGCTGGACTCTACTCCCAGATTTTCTCATTCAGTAGGTCTAGGACGGAGTGGTTGAAAATTTGCGTTTTTAACCAGGTCCCAGATAATGCTGTTGCTTCTAGTCCAGCACCTACACTGAACATCGCGGCCTTAGACACCTTTAAGTAAAACTCATTCCTTATGGGTATCACTGTGTGAGCTAGATTAAAATCATTAAAACTACCTTGAGGGAATTTGCTGGCGGTCCAGTGGTAGGACTCCGATCTTTCACTGCTGAGGGTTCAGTCCCTGGTTGGGGAGCTAAGACCCTGCAAGCCGTGTGGCCAAAACAACAACAACAACAAACTACCTTGACGCTTAAGTTTAAAATAGTCTTCTGTGGTCTTTTGTTTAAAGGGAAAAGTACACTCCATACATTTTATGTCAGTTTTATTATGTTATATATTGTGTCCTTGCAGCTACTGCTTGAACTGTCTTAGATTCTGGTGTTCATGCAGTCATGCCCCATTTTGTATGGGACTGAGTTGTGAGGAGGACTTTTTTTTTTGCTATTAGTCTCTGAGATGGATGAGAATCATTCTAAATTCTGCATTGTGTTAAGATACCTACTATATTTGAACCATTATACAGTTAACTGGGCTTATATTCTTTATTTGGGTACATTTGTTCTCAATCATAATATAAATCCTACCTGTTAATACAGTCCTGGGTTGTGAAGAATTATTAAGTGTATGCATATGTGTTTGTGTGTATCTATTGAGATATAAATCACATACCATAAAATTTACCCATTTAAAGTGTACAATTCAGTGGGGTTTTTTTGCATAGTCACAGAATTGTGCAACCATCACCAATTTTAGAACATTTTCACTACCCCAAGAAGAAACCCCATACTAATCAGCAGATGTTCCCCACTCCTCCACTCCCACTCCTGCACCTAGCCCTGGGTAACCACTAGTCTATGTTGTCTTTCGTGATTGGCTTTTTTTTTTTTTTTTTTTTGCTGTACACGGGCCTCTCACTGTTGTGGCCTCTCCCGTTGCAGAGCAGTACAGGCCATGGGCCCAGCCGCTCCGCGGCATGTGGGATCTTCCTGGACCGGGGCATGAACCCATGTCCCCTGTATCGGCAGGTGGACTCTCAACCACTGTGCCACCAGGGAAGCCCGTGATTGGCTTTTTACTTAACGTAATGTTTTCAAGATTCATCCGTGTTATAAAACACATCAGTGTGTGTGTGTATATACACGTATACACACATATGTATACATATATATACATACACACGTGTGTGTGTGTGTGTATAAAATGGCTGAGTAGTATTCCACTATATGGATTTACTACATTTTGTTTATCCATTTGTGAGTTGATAGGCATTTGGATTGTTTCCAGTTTGGGGCTATTATGAATAATGCTGCTGTAAACATTTGTGTACAGCTGTTTGTATAGACATATCTTTTCATTTCTCTTGGGTAGATTACCTAGCAATAGAATTGTTGGGTCATATGGTAACTCTATGTTTAACATTTTGAAGTACTGCCAACCTGTTTTCCAAAGTAGCTGCAGTATTTTACCTTCTTCCCAGCAATGTATGAGTCGTCTAGTTTTTTCATATCCTCACCAACACTTATCTTGTTTCTCATTTTTTGATTATAGATAATAACCATCCTAGTAGATCTGAAGTAGTATCTCATTATAGTTTTGATATGCATTTCCCTAATCACTAATTATATTAAGAAAGTTTTTGTATTCTTATTGTCCATTTGTACACCATCTTTGGAGGAATATCTGGTCATATCCTTACCCATTTTAAAATCGAATGATGTGTCTTTTAATTATTGATTTCCAAGTGTTCTTTATATATTCTGGATACAAGTTCCTTATCAGATATAAGATTTACAAATATTTTCTCCCATTTTGTGGGTCGTCTTTTTACTTTCTTGGTGGTATTGTTTGTAGCATAAAAGATTTTGATAAAGTCTACTTTTTCTTTCATTGATAGTTTGGTATTGTATCTGAGAAACCATTGCCCACTCCAAAGTAATAAAGATTTACTCTGTGTTTTCTGGGAAGTGTTTTATAGTTTTAGCTTTTAATTTAGGTCTCTGATCCATTTTGAGTTAATTTTTGTGTTTGGTGTGAAGTAGGAGTCCAACTTTATTCGCTTGCATGTGGATCTCAGTTGTCCCAACACCATTTATTGAAAAAACTACTCTTTCCCCACTGAGTTGTCTGGGCACCCTTGTCAAATATCAGTTGATCATAAATGTAAGGATTCTGGACTCTCAGTTCTATATCACTGATCTTTTGTTAAACATTTGCATTAATATTTTAAAATTTTATTTCCAGGGATTTCCCTGGCTGTCCAGTGGTTAAGACTCTGCACTTCCACTGCAGGGGTGTGGGTTCAATTCCTGGTTGGGGAACTGAGATCCTGCATGCCGCATGGCGAAAAATTTTTTTTAAATAAAATAAAAATTTACTTCCAGAAGTGATGACTTTTTCTATGTGAAATGTTTTTCTTTTTAGTTTTAAAAATACTGCTAGGTAGTAGTAATCTACCAAAATAGATGTAGTTATTAAGAAACAGGCTGTAAGCTATTTTAGGCAGAAAACTTTGAAGTATATAAAAATTTAGGCATTGAGTGGTAGCTCTTTTTTCTTAAATAATAGTTTTTATATTGCTTACTTATTTAAAAATGGCTAATATTTGAAGTTGCTAGACAAAATGTTTATACATTTACATTAATGTTATGCAGACCAAGAAAGTACTGAAAACACAGGTCCAGGAAGTGGTGCAATTCAAATAAGTATGAAATTTACTTGAGTAAAGAGAGGCTGTCTTCTGTTGTATCTGTATTCTGTTGCAAATAGCTGTTGTTAAAAACTACAGGAGTAACATTTCTGAAACCATTAATGATTCTGTATTTTATGATTTTTACACTATGACTCTTATATGTTGTCTGCACACCTCTTCATCTTTCAGAGGCTGCACTGCTGCTTGAATTTGTTTTGGATAGCAGAGAGCCCATAAAGTGCTTATAATGATGCGTCCTTGGCTTCTTGTCATCCTCCTGTTTTATGTGCATGTTACTAAACAAAGGGTTCCCCAAACTGCTTTTATTTTGCAAAAATGCATCTTCATGTGTTTGTGCCAGTGCTATAGTTTCCTGTTATATGGCATATAGGCAATGAACATATTTTAGATATTAGGCTGATGACTTTGACTTTCATTTAGGAGTCTTTGTCTGAAGTGGAAGAAAAATACAAGAAAGCCATGGTTTCCAATGCACAGTTAGACAATGAGAAGAACAATTTGATATACCAAGTAGATACCCTCAAGGATGTTATTGAAGAGCAGGAGGAACAGATGGCAGAATTTTATAGAGAAAATGAAGAAAAATCAAAGGTAATTGCTCATCTTACATCATGCCTTTCTCTGGGGTCAGAAAATTAAAACCTGCCATTTAAGAAGTACTGGGTTTGACGAAAGAGCACAGCATCCCCGGGAATGATAGTTCCATCACAACTGATTGGTGCAAGGAAATTGACAGAACGTAAGATTGCAGGTCCTGAAATATTTTCCTTTCTTAATTTTTATAAGATTTAACTTATTTTCATAAGGGGAAGCTTATGACCTCCTTTAGTTTCTGAAAATAGAATACAACTCAAATTTTATCTTTATCTCTTAATTGGGACAATTACAGTGAATTACTTCTTCCTGCTATAACTGGCTGGAACTGCCCAAAGCTCCAGAGGCTTTCAGTGAGGTGGTTCATTTTATTCTTTCTTTTCTTCTCTTCTCTTCTCTTTTCTTCTCTTCTCTTTTCTTTTCTTCTCTCATTTTTCAAGAGAACCTGTTTTCTAAATGGTTGGAGAGACATCTTTAACCAGTTATTTAAAAACTGCAGTGTGGAGATGTGGGTCAAAAATCAACAGATGTTTTCTTTAGAGGTTTGTAAGCTATATTGTTAAAATGTGCAGATGGAAAATAAAAGCCACTGCCCAAGGCCTGGATTTGCCTTTTGACAACTGCAGAAAACAAGTTGGGTTCTCTTAAAAGCTTACTGGATTTTTAAAAGCGTTTTAGTCAGTCCAAGCAGAGGACAAGTGGATATTACTGTCAAGAAATGCGTTGCCAGTACATTGCAAAAGTTTTAAAAATAATAATAATAATTTAGGAAATAAGCTTTGGTGAATTGTTAGCAACAACAACAATCTGTATCTGTACATAATAAAGGGAGAAAAGCTGTTAATATAACTTCTAAGGGACCAGCATTATTACTGTAGACACTGTAGGAATTTCTTTCCTTGAGGACCAAAAATGCTCATTCCAGCCTGTTTTGGTCACTTTTAAAGTATTAGGAAGTATTTGTAGTGGGTTTGGGGAAAGGAGGGATGAAGAGGTAGAGTGCAGGAGATTTTTAGGGCAGCAGTACTATTCTGTATCATAGTGTAATGGTAGATACATTATACATTTATCAAAACTCATAGAATGTACAGCACTGAGAGTGAACCCTAATGTAAACGGTGGGCTTTAGGTGACAATGATGTGTCAATGTAGGTTCATTGATTGTAACAAATGTACCACTCTGGTTTGGGATGTTAATAGTGGGGGAAGGCTGTTCCTGAGGGGCGGGGAGAGGAGTGGGAGTATATGGAAACACAACTTTCTGCTCCATTTTGCTGTAAATCTAAAACTCCTCGGAAAAAAATAGTGTCTATTAACAAAAATGTTAAAGTAAGAAAACTTGTGTCTAGATAAAGTGACAAAGAGGCCTCTGGGTATTTTCATATTGATGACAGTGGCTCATTGAAGATTTGGTGACAATAGATGTTTCCTCTTTGATTCTTCCTGTATCTCATAGGCCAATTGTGGAGTGTCTGAGCTGTCATACTTTTCTTAGTCCTTGGACTCCTTTTCTGCCTTCCCACACATTTTTCTTAGCTATTTCTGGCTCTTTGCTTCTAACAGATTAGAAGAAAATCTCATGCTAAGTATTTAATGATCAGTCCTAAAACGAGTTCTTATCTTTCCATCTCCTCAAATGTCCTTGAGCATTTTAAAAATAAAAAAAAAGTCCTTATGATAAGCTATTTTAACCAACTTCATTTTTCCCTCCTATAATTTTCTAAGATGCAGAGATGTCTTAGTATACAGAGAGTTGTGGCTTTTCAGTTTGTTTTTGTTTTTAAATCATGTGCTTTGTGATTCTGAAAAATCTGTATGCTTTTTTTAATACCCTGGGGATCTGCTTCAGGTACTGTGATGCAGAAGACTTTGTGGCTGTGTCTCTCTCTGCTGTACCTTCACCCTGAGCTCTCTTCTCCTAAACAGATATTGCCTCGTGCAGTAGATGTTCCTGTTCAGAGTCATACAAAGAGGTCAGGCACTCTGGTATGTTTCATTATAGCAGCAGATTGTGAGGGTAGAGAATGATATTCATACCATTTTTCAAAATGTCTTTAGTGTTTCCTGCTGGAATTATGGTAACTGCATCTTAAATATTGTCTCTATACCTACTTCAGGGACAGAATGCCTGATTAGGAATGTCTCAGGTGTATTATTCTTTTCTTAATAGCTATTCATTATAGTAGGGAATTTTTTTCCTTTTTTTTTTTTAAGCTTATCTGAGATTTAATAAAATCTTTTATGGCAGATTTTAAACATACAAAAAAAAAAAAAAAAGAAGAGTATAACAAACTCTCCTGAACCCATTACCTACCCCTAACAAACCATCAGTGTATGGCCAATTTTGCCCTGTCTACTTCCCCCACTCACATTATTTGAAGCAAGTCCTAAATACCCCATATTTTAATATGAATTTAATATGAATTTAAATGATATGGACTTTCTTTTTTTTAAATATAACAAGACCATTTCACATCTGAAAAATTAATAATAATTCTTTCATATTACATATCCTGTCATTGTTAAAATTTCAGTTGTCTCAATGTCATAAATGATTGTTCTTTTTCGCACTTAAAAAAACAATCAGGATCTAGATAAGTTCCACACATTGGAATTAGTTGTCATGTCTTATAAGTCTGTTTTTATTTATAGGTTTCCTATCATCTCTTTTTTTCCCTTGCAATTTATGTGTTGAAGAAACTGGATTGCTTTTCTTTTAACAGTTTCTGACAGTCTTGGGGATTTTGCTGTTTCATTACTGTCGTTCTTTACCATGCTCCTTTTTCCTCTGTATTTCCTGTAAATAGTTAGTTAGGTTTAGAGGTTTAATCAAATACAGGTTTAGTCTACTTCATAGAGAAGTAGACTAAACCCTTCAGGAGGCCCAGATGTATGGCTCCTCTCTCTGTGATGCTGTAGCTGGATACTTATATCCATTAGTTGATTAGGGGTTGCAAAATGAGATATTCTAATTTTATCATTACTGTTTTCTTTCATTTTCTTTTATTGTTTTAAAACAGCTTTATTGAGATATAATTCACATACCATACACTTCATCCATCTTAACTGTACAGTTCAGTGGCTTTTTGGTATCTTCACAGACAAATTCAACCATCACCACAATTTTAGAATATTTCATCACGTCAGAAAGCAATCCTGTACCCTTTAGCTGTCTCTCACTCCCCTCAGCCCTGAGTAACCACTATTCTACTTTCTGTCTCTATAGGTTTCCCTTTTCTAGACTTTCATATTAATGGAATCATATAATTTGTAGTCTTTTATAATTGGCTTCTTTCACTTTGGTTAATATTTTCAAGTTCACCTGTGTGATGCATGCATCAGTACTTCATTCCTATTTATGACCTAATAATAGTCCATTGTATAGGTATACCACATTTTGTTTATCCATTCATGTGTTGATGGACATCTGGTGTTTTTTCACTTTTTGTCTATGATGAATAATGCTGCTGTAAACATTTGTGTACAAGTTGTTGTGTGGACATAAGTCTTTCTTTCTTTTAAATATACACCTAGGAGTGGAATTGCTGGGTCATATGACAACTCTATGTTTAACCATTTGAGGAATAACCAGACCCTTTTCCAAAGCAGCTGCACCATTCCCTCCAGCAAGTGTGTGCAAGTGTAAGCAGGTTCTGATTTCTCCACATCCTCACCAACACTTGTTTTTATCTGAGTTTTTTCCTAGCCATTCTAGCAGGTGCGGTTTTGCTTTGCATCTCCCTGATGACTAATGATTTCAAGTATGTTTTGATATGCTTACTGATTCTTTGTACATCTTCTTTGGAGAAATGTCTGTTCAGATCCTTTGCGCATTTTTAAATTGTATTATCTTTGTGTTACTGCATTGTTAGAGTTTGTATATTCTAGATACAAGTTCCTTATCAGATACATGGTTGGCAAATATTTTCTGCCATTCCATGGGTTGTCTTTTCACTTTCCTATGCTTTATTTATTACTGTAAGTCCATCTTTAAAGAGAAATTTCCCCTCATCTCTTATTACTCAATGAGACAGTTTACATAGGAAAGGCAGGATTAAAACTTGATTCTTTTCCTTTGTTTACAAGTTTTCAAAATAAGGAATTGGTTGTTTGGCATCTTCTCATAGTGCCCAATTATTTTTTAAAAAATCATGATGAAGGCAAGAATTCAAGCATTTGATGATTTCAATCCATTGTAGCTTTTATTCTTATTGATTTTCAGGTTGTCCCACCTTTAACTAATGTAAACATCTTCAGGTTGATTCCCAAGTAATTTTGATCTGAGTCTAATTGGTTGTGATAGCTTCTTTGCTGTCTAGCACAAGAAAGTGTTCTGGACTCGTCTGGTACATTTCCTGCTCCAGACCTGAAATCAGCTGTTAGTACAAGGACCCCTGGTTCTCTTTTAGTGGAGCAGTGTGGGTGCTAAGGGTGTACTTGCCACCAAGATGGTAACTGTTTATAGACCTTTTTAGTGGTTATATCAGGGAAATATGTATATGGGGTATTTTTTTTTGTTTTTAAAGTCAAAATATGTTATGCTTATAGTTCTAGTTTATATTCAGGATGTAGGGCTTTTACTTGACCTCCTTTCTCTTATATATGTGTATCTCCTTCTTCCCACACTACCACTCCCAGGTCTCAGAGTCACTAGGGACGCTAGTAATTATGTTATAGTCTATTTTCATTGCTTTATCCCACAATACCTAGAATAGCAATACCAACATTACCACCAACAGTATAATTACTGAAAATAGTTAAAAGTTTTTTTGTTTTTTTTCTTTTTGGTTGTTATTTTGCTTCTAGGTTATGTATAGTACAACCATTGTTTTTAAAAGTTACTTTAAGTAGTTTCTCTGTGCTTATACTACTAACTGGACGTATATAGCTAGGTTCGCTATGTTTTATTTTCAATACTTAGGAATTGCTTTTTAAATTTTTATTACGAAATTACTTTTAATTCTGGTAAAAGCATATAACAAAATCTACCACCTTAACCATTTTAAAGTGCACATTTCAGTAAAGTTTATTCACATCGTTGTCTAAGAGATCTCCAGAACTTTTCATCTTGCAAAACTGAAACTCTGTCCCCATTACACACCTCCCCATTCCTCCTCCTCCAGCTCCTCACAACCACCATTCTACTCTCTGGCTCTGTGAGTTTGACTCTTATAGGTACCTAATATAAGCAGAATCATATAATATTTGTCTTTTTGTTACTGGTTTATGTAACTTACCATAATGTCCTCAGCGTTCATTCATGTTGTAGCATGTGTCAGAATTTCCTTCCTGAATACTATTCCACTGTATTTATGTACCACATTTTGTTTATCCATTCATCTGTTGATGGAAACTTGGGTTGCTTCCACAATGAATTGCTTTTAAATTTACTTTTGTTTTACAATTTTGTGAATTATTTACACAGATCTGAATCAAATCAATAAAGAAAATATATTCAAAGAAGTCAGTCTTTTGTCTCTTTCTCTTCATCCCGATTTCTTCCTTCCTTAAGGAAATTTTTTTAACATATTTATTGGAATATAATTGCTTTACAATGGTGTGGTAGTTTCTGCTTTATAACAAAGTGAATCAGCTATACGTATACATATATCCCCATATCCCCTCTCTCTTGCATCTCCCTCCCACCCTCCCTATCCCACCCCTCTAGGTGGTCACAAAGCACCGAGCTGATCTCCCTGTGCTATGTGGCTGCTTCCCACTAGCTATCTGTTTTACATTTGGTAGTGTATATATGTCCATGCCACTCTCTCACTTCGTCCCAGCTTACCCTTCCCCCTCCCCATGTCCTCAAGTCCATGCTCTATGTCTGCATCTTTATTCCTGTCCTGCCCTTAGGTTCTTCAGAACTGATTTTTTTTTTTTTTTTAGATTCCATATATATGTGTTAGCATACAGTATTTGTTTTTCTCTTTCTGACTGACTTCACTCTGTATGAAAGTCTCTAGGTCTATGCACCTCACTACAAATAACTCAATTTCATTTCTTTTTGTGGCTGAGTAATATTCCATTGTATATATGTGCCACATCTTTATGCATTCCTCTGTCGATGGACACTTAGGTTGCTTCCATGTCCTGGCTATTGTAAATAGAGCTGCAATGAACACTGTGGTACATGACTCTTTTTGAATTATGGTTTTCTTAGGGTATATGCCCAGTAGTGGGATTGCTGGGTCGTATAGTAGTTCTATTTTTAGTTTTTTAACTGGTCTCCATAGTGGCTGTATCAATTTACATTCCCACCAACAGTACAAGAGGGTTCCAGCATTTATTGTTTGTAGATTTTTTGATGATGGCCATTCTGACTGGTGTGAGGTGATACCTCATTGTAGTTGGGTTTTTTTTTGTTTTTGGAATTTTATTTTATTTTTTATACAGCAGGTTCTTACTAGTCATCACTTTTATACACATCAGTGTATACATGTCAATCCAATCTCCCAATTCATCACACCACCACCCCTACCCCCCCCCCCCCCCCCCGCTTTCCCTGCTTGGTGTCCATACGTTTCTTCTCTACATCTGTGTCAATTTCTGCCCTGCAAACTGGTTCATCTGTACCATTTTTCTAGGTTCCATATATATGTGTTAATATACTATATTTGTTTTTCTCTTTCTGACTTACTTCACTCTGTATGACAGTCTCTAGATCCATCCACGTCTCTACAGATGACCCAATTTCGTTCCTTTTTGTGGCTGAGTGATATTCCATTGTATATATGTACCACGTCATTTTCCATTCGTCTGTCGATGGGCATTTACGTTGCTTCCATGACCTGGCTATTGTAAATAGTGCTGCAGTGAACATTGGGGTGCATGTGTCTTTTTGAATTATGGTTTTCTCTGGGTATATGCCCAGTAGTGGGATTGCTGGATCATATGGTAATTCTATTTTTAGTTTTTTAAGGAACGTCCATACTGTTCTCCATAGTGGCTGTATCAGTTTACATTCCCACCAACAGTGCAAGAGGGTTCCCTTTTCTCCACACTCTCTCGAGCATTTGTTGTTTGTAGATTTTCTGATGATGCCCATTCTAACTGGTGTGAGGTGATACCTCATTGTTGTTTTGATTTACATTTCTCTAATAATTAGTGATGTTCAGCAGCTTTTCATGTGCCTCTTGGCCATCTGTATGTCTGGAGAAATGTCTATTTAGGTCTCCTGCCCAATTTTGGATTGGGTTGTTTGTTTTTTTAATATTGAGCCGCATGAGCTGTTTATGTATTTTGGAGATTAATCCTTTGTCCGTTGATTCGTTTGCAAATATTTTCTACCATTCTGAGAGTTGTCTTTTTGTCTTGTTTATGGTTTCCTTTGCTGTGCAAAAGCTTTGAAATTTCATTAGGTCCCATTTGTTTATTTTTGTTTTCAGTTCCATTACTCTAGGAGGTGGGTCAAAAAAGATCTTGCTGTGATTTATGTCAAAGAGTGTTCTTCCTATGTTTTCGTCTAAGAGTTTTATAGTGTCTGGTCTTACATTTAGGTCTCTAATCCATTTGGAGTTTATTTTTGTGTATGGTTTTAGGGAGTGTTCTAATTTCATTCTTTTACATGTATCTGTCCAGTTTTCCCAGCACCACTAATTGAAGACACTGTCTTTTCTCCATTGTATATCCTTGACTCCTTTGTCATAGATTAGTTAACCATAGGTGCGTGGGTTTATCTCTGGGCTTTCTCTCCTGTTCCATTGATCTGTATTTCTGTTTTTGTGCCAGTACCTTATTGTCTTGATTACTGTAGCTTCGTAGTATAGTCTGAAGTCAGGGGGTCTGATTCCTCCAGCTCCGTTTTTTTCCTCAAGACTACTTTGGCTATTCGGGGTCTTTTGTGTCTCCATACAAATTTTAAGATTTTTTGTTCTAGTTCCGTAAAAAACTGCCATTGGTAATTTGATAGGGATTGCATTGAATCTCTAGATTGCTTTGGGTAGTATAGTCATTTTCACAATATTGATTCTTCCAATCCAAGAACATGGTATATCTCTCCATCTGTTGGTATCATCTTTAATTTCTTTCATCAGTGTCTTATAGTTTTCTGCATACAGGTCTTTTGTCTCCCTAGGTAGGTTTATTCCTAGGTATTTTATTCTTTTTGTTGCAGTGGTAAATGGGAGTGTTTCCTTAATTTCTCTTTCAGGTTTTTCGTCATTAGTATATAGGAATGCAAGAGATTTCTGTGCATTAATTTTGTATCCTGCAACTTTACCCAATTCATTGATTAGCTCAAATATTTTCTGGTGGCATTTTTAGGATTCTCTATGTATAGTATCATGTCATCTGCAAACAGTGACAGTTTTACTTCTTTTTTTCCAATTTGTATTCCTTTTATTTCTTTATCTTCTCTGATTGCCATGGCTAGGACTCCAAAACTATGTTGAATAATAGTGGTGAGAGTAGACATCCTTGTTTTGTTCCTGATCTTAGAGGAAATGCTTTCAGTTTTTCACCATTGAGAATGATGTTTGCTGTGGGTTTGTCATATATGGCCTTTATTATGTTGAGGTAGGTTCCCTCTATGCCCACTTTCTGGAGAGTTTTTATCATAAATGGGTGTTGAATTTTGTCAAAAGCTTTTTCTGCATCTATTGAGATGGTCATATGGTTTTTATTCTTCAGTTTGTTAATATGGTGTATCACATTGATTGATTTGCGTATATTGAAGAATCCTTGCATCCTGGAATAAATCCCACTTGATCATGGTGTATGATCCTTTTAATGTGTTGTTGGATTCTGTTTGCTAGTATTTTGTTGAGAATTTTTGCATCTATGTTCATCAGTGATATTGGTCTGTAATTTTCTTCTTTAGTAGTATCTTTATTTGGTTTTGGTATCAGGGTGATGGTGGGCTCATAGAATGAGTTTGGGAGTTTTCCTTCCTCTGCAATTTTTTGGAAGAGTTTGAGAAGGATGGGTGTTAGCTCTTCTTAAATGTTTGATAGAATCCACCTGTGAAGCCATCTGGTCCTGGACTTTTGTTTGTTGGAAGATTTTTAATCACAGTTTCAATTTCATTTCTTGTGATTGGTCTGTTCATATTTTCTATTTCTTCCTGGTTCAGTCTTGGAAGGTTATACCTTTCTAAGAATTTGTCCGTTTCTTCCAGGTTGTCCATTTTATAGGCATTGAATTGCTTGTAGTAGTCTCTTAGGATGCTTTGTATTTCTGCGGTGTCGTAACTTCTCCTTTTTCATTTCTAATTTTATGGATTTGAGTCCTCTCCCTCTTTTTCTTGATGAGTATGGCTAATGGTTTATCAATTTTGTTTATCTTCTCAAAGAACCAGCTTTTAGTTTTATTGATCTTTGCTATTGTTTTCTTTGTTTCTATTTCATTATTTCTGCTCTGATCTTTATGATTTCTTTCCTTCCGCTAACTTTGGGTTTTGTTTTTTCTTCTTTCTCTAATTGCTTTAGGTGTAAAGTTAGGTCGTTTATTTGAGATGTTTCTTGTTTCTTGAGGTAGGATTGTATAGCTATAAACTTCCCTCTTAGAACTGCTTTTGCTGCATCCCGTAGGTTTTGGATCGTCATGTTTTCATTGTCATTTGTTTCTAGGTATTTTTTGATTTCCTTTTTGATTTCTTCAGTGTCTCTTGGTTATTTAGTAGTGTATTGTTTAACCTCCATGTGTTTGTATTTTTTACATATTTTTTTTTGTAATTGATATCTAGTCTCATAACGTTGTGGTCAGAAAAGATACTTGATATGATTTCAATTTTCTTAAATTTACCAAGGCTTGATTTATGACCCAAGATACGATCTATCCTGGAGAATGTTCCATGAGCACTTGAGAAGAAAGCATATTCTGTTGTTTTTGGATGGAATGTCTATAAATATCAAGTCCATCTTGTTTAATGTATCATTTCAAGCTTGTGTTTCCTTATTTATTTTCATTTTGGATGATCTGTCCAATGGTGTAAGTGGGGTGTTAACGTCCCCTACTATGATTGTGTTACTCTCGATTTCCCCTTTTATGGCTGTTAGCATTTGCCTTATGTATTGAGGTGTTCCTATGTTGGGTGCGTAAATATTTACAATTATTGTATTTTCTTCTTGGATTGATCCCTTGATCATTATGTAGTGTCCTTCTCTGTCTCTTGTAATAGTCTATTTTAAAGTCTATTTTGTCTGATACGAGAATTGCTACTCCAGCTTTCTTTTGATTTCCATTTGCATGGAATATCTTTTTCCATCCCCTCACTTTCAGTCTGTATGTGTCCCTGGGTCTGAAGTGGGTCTCTTGTAGACAGCATATATATGGGTCTTGTTTTTGTATCCATTCAGCCAGTCTATGTCTTTTGGTTGGAGCATTTAATCCATTTACATTTAAGGTAGTTATCGACATGTATGTTCCTATTACCATTTTCTTAATTGTTTTGGGTTTGTTTTTGTAGGTCTTTTACTCCTCTTGTGTTTCCTGCCTAGAGAAGTTCCTTTAGCTTTTGTCATAAGCTGGTTTGGTGGTGCTGAATTCTCTTAGCTTTTGCTTGTCTATAAAGGTTTTCATTTTCCATCAAATCTGATGAGATTCTTGCTGGACAGAGTAATCTTGGTTGTAGCTTTTTCCCTTTCATCACTTTAAGTATGTCCCGCCACTCCCTTCTGGCTTGCAGTTTCTGCTGAAAGATCAGCTGATAGCCTTATGGGGATTCCCTTGTATGTTATTTGTTGCTTTTCCCTTACTGCTTTTAATATTTTTTCTTTGTATTTAATTTTTGATAGTTTGATTAATATGTGTCTTGGCATGTTTCTCCTTGGATTTATCCTGTCTGGGACTCTCTGTGCTTCCTGGACTTGACTATTTCCTTTCCCATGTTAGGGAAGTTTTCAACTGTAATCTGTTCAAATATTTTCTCAGTCCCTTTCTTTTTCTCTTCTTCTTCTGGGACCCCTATAATTCAAATGTTGGTGCATTTAATGTTGTCCCAGAGGTCTCTGAGACTGTCTGAATTCTTTTCATTCTTTTTCCTTTATTCACTCTGCAGTAGTTATTTCCACTGTTTTATCTTCCAGGTCACTTATTTGTTCTTCTGCCTCAGTTATTCTGTGATTGATTCCTTCTAGAGAATTTTTAATTTCACTTATTGTGTTGTTCATCATTGTTTGTTTGCTCTTTAGTTCTTCTAGGTCCTTGTGAAACGTTTCTTGTATTTTCTCCATTCTGTTTCCAAGATTTTGGATCATCTTTACTATCATTACTCTGAATACTTTTTCAGGTAGACTGCCTAAGGAAATTTTTTTAATTAAATGGTTTATCCTTCCATTTTTTTTGAATCTTAAGAAGACATTTTTTTGCCATTCAAAAATATGTATGTGTGTGTGTATATATATATGTGTGTATATACACACACACAGACACACATATTTGTATCCCTCCATTCTCAGCATATTATATTGTTCTGCATCTGGGTTTCATCACCTGATGATTGTAGTATAGAGAGCTCTTCCTCGTTCTTTTCTTATAACTGTACACTTATTCCATTGTACTATAGTTTATTCCACCAGTTCCCTGTTAATGGACGTTGGAGTTGTTTGCAGTCTTTTGCTGTTAAAGATAGTCCTACAAAGACGAATGTACTGCATAGGTCTTTCTGTGTTTTTGCTGGTGTCTATGGGAGTCAGAAAAGTAAGTTTGCCGGGTCAAAAGGTGTGGTAATCCTGCTATATGTAACAAATTCTCCTTTGTAGGGATTATATAATTTTGCATTCCCACAAATGAGAGGGTCTGTTTCCTTCTCCACACTACTTTTCCCTGAGTATATTGTCAAGTTTTTGGACTCTTACTGGTGTTTCAGTGAGAAATACAGTTTTAATTTACATTTCCCTTAGTATGGGCATCTTTTCATATTCAAAGCAATTTGTTTCTCTGTGAACTGTCCATTTTTTTAGCCTACTGTTCTACATAATAGTGGGTTTTTTCCTCTTTATTTCTAATTTTAGAGGCTCTCTATATGGAAAGAAAGTAAATATAAATTGTAAAAATTTTTTATAGTCATTTGTCTTTTTGCCTTGCTTATCGTGTTTTTTGCCATTCAAAAGTTTTCATTTCTATGTAGTCTTATTTGTTACCCCTTTCCCCTTCTTGCTTGTGGATTTTTGAGTCATTTTTGGGTAATTTTTACCTGCTCCTTGGTTATAGCAGTTCACTCATCTTTTCTCTAGTAACTGTATGTACTTACTTCCTTTCTTCTTTCTCTGTCTCTCTCTCTGCCTGTCTTTCTCTCTCTCTTTTCCTTCTGTGCATTTGTTCTGGTGTATGGTACAAAATTTGGTTCCAATTTTCTTTTTCCATGTGTATATCCAGTTATGCCAACATTTCATTTAAAAGTCTATCTTTTCTCATTGATTTTAGCTGCTCTTTTTTTTGTTGTTGTTGTTGTTTAATGTACTTGTATATGTAATTGGGTCTATTTATGGATTTTCTATTCTACTCCATTGGTCTGTATTCATGAGCCATTACAACATTGTTTTAATTGTATAAGCCTTATGTTTTAATATCTAGTAAGATTAGCTTTCTTCGTTTTCGTTTTGTGTTTTTCTAGCTTTTTTTTTTCTTGTTTTTCTTCCAAATAAACTTTATAATCATCTTGTCTTACTCTGATGAGAAAAAAACCTGATGGTATTTTTATTTGGACTGCATTAAATGTATAGATTAATTTAGGGCATAACATGTATTTTTGTGATGCTGAGTCTTTTCATCCAAGAAGATGCCTTTCCTTTTGTTCAGTCCTACTTCCCTGTCTTCCAGGAATGTTTTATATAATTTTCCTCATATTGATTTTGGGTATATCTTGTAATTTTACATGTATGTATTTACTTTATTTTTTGATATTGTGTTTATTATATCTTCTCTCTAGGTTTTATTTTGATCTGTGATGATTATTGAATTTTGTATGTTAATTTTATAACCTGTTACTTTACCAAGTCATTTCATTGTTCATAGTAATTTTGCCATTGATTAGTTTGGGTTGTCTAGATGTATAATCGTATGAGATGAAAATTGAGAATTTTCTGAGCCTTTCCAAAGAATACAGAATTTTTCTAAGTTAACGATACATGGGCAGTGCAGGTGTGTTTCTGGAGATAACACTTAGCTGCTTAATGGTATATTGTAGATGTTCCAGTCTGTCATGTGCCATGATCTGTGTTAACTGTATCATTTGTTTAATAACAGGAGTTAGAAAGGCAGAAACATATGTGTAGTGTGCTACAGCATAAGATGGATGAACTTAAAGAAGGCCTCCGACAAAGAGATGAGCTTATTGAGGTATGTACATGAACTGTGGAAATACTTAATTTTGGAAAAAAATGCACTGAATTGGATGAGGGCATGTGTGTTGGGAGGGAAGGGAGTTAAAATGCCACAAACTTGTCTCTTCACATTTGGCTGTACCCTAAAATCTTACAAACGTGAAACATGAAGGCAGGCTTAAAAAATTAATACTGTGAACCCTATAAATATTTCGCCTGTTAATAGCAGAAGCTTTTATAATTGTCTTTTATTCCTAAGCACATTGTTTCCTAAAGATATCTTAGGAAATGGGCAAAAGTACCATGATTCTTTGGAATGTAGTGAATGCTATATTTGGGGACATGATTCTTGGGGAATAAGAATTTTGATCGTCAGGTAGGTGCATTTCTGAGATGGCTAAATGAAAAGAAGAAATTGTGTCAAGACGCCTGGTAGTAGACAAGAGGTGAAGGTTGCCTGGGGCTGTGACTCAGGTTCCTGGGGTGGAGGAGCTCTGAGGGCCACAGCAATATCCTAGGAGGGAAGGAGGAGTGTGGGCCTCCAAGGAATCTTTGAAAGCATGTATCATCCTTTTGTGCCTGCCAGCTTGCATGCATCTCTGTTTTTCTTTAAATGTGGTTTTCCTCTTGAGGTTGTCATTTTTTATAAATATGGGGTGAGGTTTGTTGGGAAGGGGTCATGCTCACTTTCTTGGTGAGGTTATCAAGCACGTCTAATGTTAACTTAGTGTTGATCCCGTGGTGATATCAGGAAGGCAGCTTTTTTTTTAAAAAAAAATAATCTATTTGTTTCATTTTTTAAATTATTTTTTATTTTTTGGCTGCATCAGGTCTTCACTGCGGCACACAGGCTCTTTGTTGTGGCGCGTGGGCTTCTCTCTAGTTGTGGCACGCAGGTTTTCTCTCTCTAGTGTGGCACGCGGGCTCCAGGGTGCATGGGCTCAGTAGTTGTGGCACGTGGGCTTAGTTGCCCCAGGCATGTGGGATCTTAGTATCCTGACCAGGGATCGAACCCATGTCCCCTGCATTGGAAGGCGGATTCTTTACCACTGGACCACCAGGGAAGTCCCAGAAAGGCCAGCTCTTGACAACCCCGGAGATGCCACATGCATCACAGTCAACTCAGCCCGGCCCCTCGTCCTTCAGAACCACCCCCCCTTCCTTCCCTCTTTTTCTCTTCCCCCATGGGCCTGCCTCACTTAATCTCTCCCCCTATAAATGACTTTAAAAACCATTTAATAGAAGAAAAGAAGTGACTCTTTTTGTGGATTTGTGTTACTTTTTTTGTCATTCTTGGGAATAATTGAATTGAACATAGCCTGCTGAAAGCAGATAGAATTTGTGAATTCTAAATGCAAACACAGAACCCTTTGAATATCAGATTACATGTGAAGTTAATTGCCTTAGTTTTTCCATATATGGCAAGAAGCATATTATCCAAACTCTGTATCCTGCTGGCAGTTAAAAATCACGTGAATTCTTCTCCCTTTTTGTCCTCTTTTTTATGTGTGTCAATATGCCAGCCACTTGTTATTTCTTTTTCTAATTAAAATATGTACTTTTCCCCATATGGTTTCCAAAGAATAATAAAACTAGTTTGGGAGCTGCTTCTCAAATTCAGTAACTTATGTTAGAATTGGTTAAGTGTTCTAGTTTTTAGTTTGTTGATTGCATTTAAGAGCTATTTTAATGCTTGATTTTTACAATTTGTCAGTATGGTTTCCAATTTAAAAGCCCAGGGTGCAGGGTATACAAACTTTAAAAACCTTAGTTTTAAGAGTTTTTTTGTTTTTTTTTTTTTGCGGTACGCGTGCCTCTCACTGTTGTGGCCTCTCCCATTGCGGAGCACAGGCTCCGGACGCGCAGGCTCAGCGGCCATGGCTCACAGGCCCAGCCGGTCCACAGCATGTGGGATCTTCCCGGACCGGGGCACGAACCTGTGTCCCCTGCATCGGCAGGCGGACTCTCAACCACTGCGCCACCAGGGAAGCCCTTAAGTACTTTTTATGTTTAGAATTAACATCCTTCAGATGTTAATATGCACATTTACTTATAACTGAAGAATCCTGACTTTGCCAAAATAATGTTTTTTGGTCTTTAGAATGGAGAACCACGTGGTAAAGTAGATGAGAAATGTATGAGTAGGGAAAGTGGAAGATGATAATTTACCAATAATGCATAAAAGAACCTGCTAAATATAAGAGAGTATAAATTGAGCATCAGTGCCTAGTCAGAAGAGTTAAGAATTGCTAAATGCTAGAAATCTAGTTTTTCTAAAAACTGATGTGAAATGTGTAATTTATGATGTTCTTGCTATCATAGATTCTGCTAACAGGAATTCAAAATGATTGAGCTATGTCCCTCTTGTAGTTTTTTAGTTCTTCTTAAAAAAATAGGGTTCAAAACTACTGCTTGTTGTCTGTGATAAGGATCATTTGTTCATAAGAAAATCTGAATTTCCCTCTCTAAAAGTGTAAGTTGTCCCATGTTTGGGGGAAAGGCACTTATGAGAGGAAGAGTACATGTGTGGAGCTGGGTGTACACAGAAGCCCCAGCTGGCTTGCTGCCTCATAGCTGTGGCTGGAGCAGCTGCCCCCAGTCCTCTCACTTGCTGTCATACCGACACAGCGCCAAGACGCTGGATGTCATCTTTCCTTCTAAGACACTGGATGCCATCTTTCCTGTTGATCACAGACTTTCTGCTTTTGTTAAGTTTCTTTATTGGCTTTATTTTTGTTCTGTTTTCCTCCCTCTAACCCCGTCCCCTTTTTCTTTGTGCTCTTTTATTACTTCTCTTCCCCTCTTCCTCTGCAGGAGAATCAGCGTATGCAGCAGAGAGTAGACACCATGACAAAAGAGGTGTTTGAACTCCAGGAGACACTGCTTTGGAAAGATAAAAACATTAGGGTATGAGATCAAATTGGGCTTTGGCCCAAAGCTCATTGATGAGGAATAGACCAATGTAAATTTAACGTAGAGATTCCTAAAATTCTGTCCTTTGACTATTTTTAGAGCATTTATACAGAGTGAAATATGAATAAGCAGAAGACAGAAACTTCCATGGGAAAACCTACTCCTATGCCTGGAAAGAACTCTTCTCTCCAGCTGACTCTGGGCTTGTAAAACCTACAAGTAGGAACTTTCTAAGGAAGTTGTTCTTTATTTCCCCAGGATTTTTATGCAGAAACAGCCACAGGCATTTAATTCAAACTCTGTGGGTAATTTGATATCCTTACATTGTAAGAATTTGGATAAGAAGCAAAAGGATAGGGGGTGGGGGAAAAGTTATTAGCATCCCATAAATCTTTGGTGAATAAAATAGGAAGAGATTAAAATCATTTTAATTACGGAAGTGGATAGGAATGTAAGATTTGCTGGAGCTGCCAGACTATGATGTCACCTCTAATCATATCCTTGCAACTCCCTAAAGCAGGGGCCCAGATAAGGAAAAAGTCTTCAGTGCCTTTTTGCTAAGCCCTTCAGGTAGATTCCAAGGACACTGGAGCTGAAAAAATCCCTGCCAGTTCATCCCATGTGGCCTTTTGACTGGCAGCCACGTACACCTCATGGCATATGAGCTCTCTGTTCCACAGAGGCTTAACTTGTCAGGGAAGGGCAGCGTGGAGGGAAAAGAGAGAAGGAAACCCTTGGCCTGAAGACATAGTTAGGAAGCCTCCGTTCTACCAGAGGTTAGGTGGGGTAGGGAAAAGCTGGCCAAAATCCCCGAGAGCACCTGTGGTGGACAGGCGTGGATGTGAAGCCCTCCGGATCACACCCTCCATAGTTAGGGGCATTCTGGTATCCAGGTCATTTCACACCTCCAAGGACCCTATCCTCTCAATAGACACTTGGGAAACAAAATTACTTGTTAAAGTGTGGTAGACCAAGCAGTTTTAAAGAAAGAAAGCTACCTTTTAGAGTTTCTGCTGCTAAAATACCAAGTTCCTGTAATTCTGTCTAAAGCTGGAAAAACCTTCTGAGGTATTAATTAACAACTCGGTTAAAAGTTTTGAATTGTGACTGTGAACTACTGATTCTATTTAAATTTTTTACTTGGGAAATTTAAAATGAGACGTGAAAACTGTATAGCAAAAGCAGGTAGTTTGTAAAGTTAAGTTGAAATCTGGTCACTATTTAGAATGGGCTTCTTTTAGGATTTTACATAATTTTCTTCAGCACAGATCTGCAGCTCCATGATTTCTATTTTGTATAATTATCTTAGCATATTAAACTGATTATTTTGGACCAGCCATAGAAAACCCCCAAATCTCTCAGTCCAATAGCTATTCAAAATAAAACAAAAATTATTTTCTACCCAAAAGATGTACTGATGGTTACAGTATAAATAATTTGACTTTTAAATTTTCGTGCTATTATTGAGTGAATGAGTGGGTATCTTCTTTCTGTGTAGCATATAATAACATGTTCTTTTGGCTTTTGTTGTTGTTGTTGGCACCATTTTTCCAACAGCATTTGCTTATTAGTGTCTGTGTCACATTTATTTTAATTTTTTTTATTTTTTTATACAGCAGGTTCTTATTACTCATGAATTTGATACACATCAGTGTATACATGTCAATCCCAATCGCCCAATTCATCACACCACCACCACCACCACCCTGCTTTCCCCGATTGGTGTCCATACGTTTCTTTTCTACATCTGTGTCTCAATTCTGCCCTGCAAACTGGTTCATCTGTACCATTTTTCTAGGTTCCACGTATATGTGTTAATATACTATATTTGTTTTTCTCTTTCTGACTTACTTCACTCTATATGACAGTCTCTAGATCCATCCACGTCTCTACAAATGACCCAATTTTGTTCCTTTTTATGGCTGAGTAATATTCCATTGTATATATGTACCACATCTTTATTCATTCGTCTGTTGATGGGCATTTACGTTGCTTCCGTGACCTGGCTATTGTAAATAGTGCTGCAGTGAACATTGGGGTGCATGTGTCTTTTTGAATTATGGTTTTCTCTGGGTATATGCCCAGTAGTGGGATTGCTGGATCATATGGTAATTCTATTTTTAGTTTTTTAAGGAACCTCCATACTGTTCTCCATAGTGGCTGTATCAGTTTACATTGCCACCAGCAGTGTAAGAGGCTTCCATTTTCTCCACACCCTCTCCAGCATTTATTGTTTGTAGATTTTCTGTTGATGCCCATTCTAACTGGTGTGAGGTCTCACCTCATTGTAGTTTTGATTTGCATTTCTCTAATAATTAGTGATGTTGAGCTGCTTTTCATGTGCTTCTTAGCCATCTGTATGTCTTCTTTGGAGAAATGTCTATTTAGGTCTTCTGCCCATTTTTGGATTGGGTTGTTTGTTTTTTAAATATTGAGCTTCATGAGCTGTTTATATATTTTGGAGATTAATCCTTTGTCCATTGATTCGTTAGCAAATATTTTCTACCATTCTGAGGGTTGTCTTTTTGTCTTGTTTATGGTTTCCTTTGCTGTGCAAAAGCTTTGAAGTTTCATTAGGTCCCATTTGTTTATTTTTGTTTTTATTTCCATTACTCTAGGAGGTGGATCAAAAAAGATCTTGCTGTGATTTATGTCAAAGAGTGTTCTTCCTATGTTTTCCTCTAAGAGTTTTATAGTGTCTGGTCTTACATTTAGGTCTCAAATCCATTTGGAGTTTATTTTTGTGTATGGTGTTAGGGAGTGTCCTAATTTCATTCTTTTACATGTATCTGTCCAGTTTTCCCAGCACCACTTATTGAAGAAGCTGTCTTTTCTCCACTGTATATCCTTGACTCCTTTGTCATAGATTAGTTAACCATAGGTGCGTGGGTTTATCTCTGGGCTTTCTCTCCTGTTCCATTGATCTATATTTCTGTGTTTGTGCCAGTACCATATTGTCTTGATTACTGTAGCTTATAGTATAGTCTGAAGTCAGGGAGTCTGATTCCTCCAGCTCCATTTTTTTCCCTCAAGACTGCTTTGACTATTTGACACACACTATTTTGTGTCTCCATACAAATTTTAAGATTTTTTTGTTCTAGTTCCGTAAAACATGCCATTGATAATTTGATAGGGATTGCATTAAATCTCTAGATTGCTTTGGGTAGTATAGTCATTTTCACAATATTGATTCTTCCAATCCAAGAACATGGTATATCTCTCCATCTGTTGGTATCATCTTTAATTTCTTTCATCAGTGTCTTATAGTTTTCTGCATACAGGTCTTTTGTCTCCCTAGGTAGGTTTATTCCTAGGTATTATTCTTTTTGTTGCAGTGGTAAATGGGAGTGTTTCCTTAATTTCTTTCAGATGTTTCATCATTAGTATATAGGAATGCAAGAGATTTCTGTGCATTAATTTTGTATCCTGCAACTTTACCCAATTCATTGATTAGCTCTAATAGTTTTCTGGTGGCATCTTTAGGATTCTCTATGTAGTGTTTCATATCATCTGCAAACAGTGTCAGTTTTACTTCTTCTTTTCCAATTTGTATTCCTTTTATTTCTTTATCTTCTCTGATTGCCATGGCTAGGACTTCCAAAACTATGTTGAATAATGATGGCGAGGGTGGACATCCTTGTCTTGTTCCTGATCTTAGAGGAAATGCTTTCAGTTTTTAACCATTGAGAATGATGTTTGCTGTGGGTTTGTCATATATGGCCTTTATTATGTTGAGGTAGGTTCCCTCTATGCCTACTTTCTGGAGAATTTTTATCATAAATGGGTGTTGAATTTTGTGAAAAACGTTTTCTGCGTGTATTGAGATGGTCATACGGTTTTTATTCTTCAGTTTGTTAATATGATGTATCACATTGATTGATTTGTGTATATTGAGGAATCCTTGCATCCCTGGGATAAGTCCCACTTGATCATGGTGTATGATCCTTTTAACGTGTTGTTGGATTCTGTTTGCTAGTATTTTGTTGAGGATTTTTGCATCTACATTCATCAGTGATATTGGTCTGTAATTTTCTTTTTTTGTAGTATCTTTGTCTGGTTTTGGTATCACGGTGATGGTGGCCTCATAGAATGAGTTAGGGAGTGTTCCTTCCTCTGCGATTTTTTGGAAGAGTTTGAGAGGGATGGGTGTTAGCTCTTCTCTAAATGTTTGATAGAATTCACCTGTGAAGCCATCTGGTCCTGGACTTTTGTTTGTTGGAAGATTTTTAATCACAGTTTCAATTTCATTACTTGTGATTGGTCTGTTCATATTTTCTATTTCTTCCTGGTTCAGTCTTGGAAGGTTATACCTTTCTAAGAATTTGTCCATTTCTTCCAGGTTGTCCATTTTATTGGCATAGAGTTGCTTGTAGTAGTCTCTTAGGATGCTTCATATTTCTGTGGTGTCGTAACTTCTCCGTTTTCATTTCAATTTTATGAATTTCAGTTCTCTCCCTCTTTTTCTTGATGAGTCTGGCTAATGGCTTATCAATTTTGTTTATCTTCTCAAAGAACCAGCTTTTAGTTTTATTGATCTTTGCTATTGTTTTCTTTGTTTCTATTTCATTTATTTCTGCTCTGATCTTTATGATTTCTTTCCTTCCGCTAACTTTGGGTTTTGTTTTTTCTTCTTTCTCTAATTGCTTTAGGTGTAAAGTTAGGTCGTTTATTTGAGATGTTTCTTGTTTCTTGAGGTAGGATTGTATAGCTATAAACTTCCCTCTTAGAACTGCTTTTGCTGCATCCCGTAGGTTTTGGATCGTCATGTTTTCATTGTCATTTGTCTCTAGGTATTTTTTGATTTCCTCTTTGATTTCTTCAGTGATCTCTTGGTTATTTAGTAACGTATTGTTTAGCCTCCATGTGTTTGTGTTTTTTACATTTTTTCCCTGTAATTCATTTCTAATCTCATAGCATTGTGGTCAGAAAAGATGCTTAATATGATTTCAGTTTTCTTAAATTTACTGAGGCTTGATTTGTGACCCAAGATGTGATCTATCCTAGAGAATGTTCCGTGCGCACTTGAGAAGAATGTGTAATCTGTTTTTGGATGGAATTCTTATAAATATTAATTAAATCTGTCTGGTCTATTGTGTCATTTAAAGCTTGTGTTTCCTTATTTTCATTTTGGATGATCTGTCCATTGGTGTAAGTGAGGTGTTAAAGTCCCCCACTATTATTGTGTTACTGTCGATTTCCTCTTTTATCGCTGGTAGCAGTTGCCTTATGTATTGAGGTGCTCCTATGTTGGGTGCATATATATTTATAATTGTTATATCTTCTTTGTGGATTGATTCCTTGATCATTAAGTAGTGTCCTTCCTTGTTTCTTCATTTTAAAATCTATTTTATCTGATATGAGTATTGCTACTCCAGCTTTCTTTTGATTTCCATTTGCATGGAATATCTTTTTCCATCCCCTCACTTTCAGTCTGTATGTGTCCCTAGGTCTGAAGTGGGTCTCTTGTAGACAGCATATATATGGGTCTTGTTTTTGTATCCATTCAGCAAGCCTGTGTCTTTTGGTTGGAGCATTTAATCCATTCACATTTAAGGTTGTTATCAATATGTATGTTCCTATGACCATTTCCTTAATTGTTTTGGGTTTGGTTTTGTAGGTCCTTTTCTTCTCTTGTGTTTCCCACTTAGAGAAGTTCCTTTAGAATTTGTTGTAGAGCTGGTTTGGTGGTGCTGAATTCTCTTAGCTTTTGCTTGTCTGTAAAGCTTTTGATTTCTCCATCGAATCTGAATGAGATCCTTGCTGGGTAGAGTAATCTTGGTTGTAGGTTCTTCCCTTTGATCACTTTAAGTATATCGTGCCACTCCCTTTTGGCTTGTAGAGTTTCTGCTGAGAGATCAGCTGTTAACCTTATGGGAGTTCCCTTGTATGTTATTTGTCGTTTTTCCCTTGCTGCTTTTAATAATTTTTCTTTGTCTTTAATTCTTGCCAATTTGATTACTATGTGTCTCGGCGTGTTTCTCCTTGGGTTTATCCTGTATGGGACTCTCTGCGCTTCCTGGACTTGGGTGGCTATTTCCTTTCCCATGTTAGGGAAGTTTTCAACTATAATCCCCTCAAATATTTTCTCTTGTCCTTTCTCTCTCTCTTCTCCTTCTGGGACCCCTATAATGTGAATGTTGTTGCATTTAATGTTGTCCCAGAGGTCTCTTTGGCTGTCTTCATTTCTTTTCATTCTTTTTTCTGTTCCGCAGCAGTGAATTCCACCATTCTGTCTTCCAGGTCACTTATCCGTTCTTCTCCCTCAGTTATTCTGCTATTGATTCCTTCTAGTGTAGTTTTCATTTCAGTTATTGTATTGCTCATCTCTGTTTGTTCTTTAATTCTTCTAGGTCTTTGTTAAACATTTTTTGCCTCTTCTCAATCTTTGCCTCCATTGTTTTTCCAAGGTCCTGGATCACCTTCACTATCATTATTCTGAATTCTTTTTCTGGAAGGTTGCCTATCTCCACTTCATTTAGTTGTTTTTCTGGGGGTTTATCTTGCTCCTTCATCTGATACATAGTCCTCTGCCTTTTCATCTTGTCTACCTTTCTGTGAATGTGGTTTTTGTTCCACAGGCTGCAGGATTGTAGTTCTTCTCTCTTCTGCTGTCTGCCCTTGGTGGATGAGGCTATCTACTTGGCTTTTTTTTTTTTTTTTTTTTTTTGGTTCCGGGGGCCTCTCCCTTTTGTGGCCTCTCCCGTTGTGGAGCCTCTCCCGTGTCTCTCCAGACACGCAGGCTCAGCAGCGACAGCTCACGGGCCTAGCTGCTCCACGGCATGTGGGATCTTCCCGGACCAGAGCACAAACCCGTGTCCCTTGCATCGGCAGGCAGACTCTCAACCACTGCGCCACCAGGGAAGCCCTAGGCTTTTTTTTTAAATTAAACTTTTAAAAAATGTTTGAGGTCATTGTAGGTTCACATGCAATTGTAAGAAATAATACAGAGATCTTGTATGCCCTTTATCCAGTTTTCCCAAAATGTAACATCTTGTAAAACTATAGTACAACAAGTGTATTGACCTTGATATAATCAAGATGCAGAACCTTTTCATCACCATAAGGGGTCCCTCCTGTTGCCCTTTTGCAGCCATATCTACTGCCTCCCCTTCACCATCCCAGGTGCTGACAACTGCTAATCTGTTCTCCATTGGTATAATTTTGTCATCTTAAGAATGTTGTATATGGGATCATATATATGCAGCCCTTTGGAGTTACATTTTTTTCACTCAGAATAATTCCCCTTAAGATTCATCCAAGTTGTTTCATGCATCAGTAGTTTGTCCCTCCTTTGACTTAAAAGAAATTTTTTTAATTGTGGTAAAGTCCAAAAAAATAACAGAAAATTGACCATTTAAATTTAAATGTAGAGTTTGGTGGTATTAAGTCCATTGACATCATTGTGCTACCTCACCATCATCCATCCATAGAAACCTTTGCATCTTGCAGAACTGAAACTGCCCATTAAATAGCAACTCCCCAATTTCCCCTCCTCCAGCCCCTGGCAGCCACCCTTCCACTTTCGTTTCTATGAATTTGACTACTCTTGGTACCTCATAAAGTGGAATCATACAGTATTTGTCTTTTTGTAACTAGCTTATTTCACTTAGCATATATCCTCAGGGTTCAGACATGTTGTAGCATGTGTCAGAAGTCCTTCCTTTTTAAGAATGGATAATATTCCAGTGTTTGCTTGTACCACATTTTGTTTATCTGTTCATCTGGACGCTTGGTTGCTTCCACCTTTTTACTATTGTGAGTAATGCTGCCGTGAACATGAGTTTGCAAAACTCTCTTGGTGATTTCTTTTGGGTATGTACCCAGGAGGGGAATTGCTATATTATATGGTAATTCTATGTTTAATTTTTTGAAGAACAGCCATACCGTGTTCCATAGCAGCTGCACCATTTTATCTTTCCACCAGCACTGTACAAGGGTTCAAGTTTCTCTACATCCTTGACAACACTTGTTTCCTCTTTTTTTCTTTCTTTTTTTTTTTTTTTGATAGTAGCCATCCTAATGTGTGTGAGGTGGTCCTCCCTTGACTTTTAAAAGACACATTTTTAAATATGATCTGTGACTGCCTAATATATCACTTGTCTCTAGTAGCTTCATTATCAAGATTTAAATTTAGTAACTCCATGAAGGAACATGGCCATTATTCTCATATTAAAGTTCAGTTTTCTTTAGTTCTTTCATTGATCCTAGTGGTCGTACCTCTAGCACCGGTGTAGTTCTGAGCACCCAGTGGTCATGCGTATAATCAGTACATATGAAGGGCTTGTATATCCCTATAGCCCAGAACAAGGCTCACTCCCATTCTGACTGAAGATATTTGTGCCTGTATGTAATTATAACCTGTTGTCCAAAAGTTCAGCCTTTAGGCTTCTTGACACTAGAATTTGAGGTTAGGTCAGGGGTAAAGAATTACTTAGATCTCCACAAGCATGTACTTTTTACCCTAAAAAAAAAAATCTCTAGGAACAATTATGGAATACAAACACAAGGGTAGTGATTATATGGTCAGGTAATACAGAGGATTTCAGATCCAGTGTGAATACATTTGGTCCAATTATAAGGTACTTCAGTAGTCCTCAAAGTTTGTGGTGAAATGGAAGGATTTGCAGGATGTATTTTATTTTCCCATCCATAATTATGGGAAGATGAAATTTAAAAGTCCAAAAGTAAAGATAAAATCTGCTATTAGATTGGGAAGAGGAACAAATGGCATGTACTAGCATTTGCTAGAATTCTGGGTTTCAAATTGGTCTGTTCCTAACGGGTCTTTTATCTCCAATGGTGTTTCTACAGAGCATGTTGTGACAGTGGTTGCTGACCCAGTTACATGTGGTGACGCATGGCACGACTATGCACACAGATACCATAACCCAAAATAGCCAACGCAGCAGAGATGAGAGTGGCTGTCAGTAGATGGGAGAGTATTGCTTGGGCTTTGCTGTCCTAATGTTACACTTGCTAGTAATGTAATGGAGTGTTAATATTAGCTTGGAGTGGTAGAGTAAATGCCTTATGGTGCTAGAAATGCAGATTGTTAACTTACACACAGACTGTAGACACACAGTATGAATGTAAATTGTTGAAAGGAAGTTAGATGTTCATGTTGCAGTTTGGGCAGGTAAGGAATAGGACTTGCCCTGTGAACTACTTTTCCAGTACTATCTGGGATGACAATAAGGGAACATAATTGTGGCCTTCATGGGGCGACGATAGATAAAGAGTACGCAAGGGCTTTGGAACCAAAAAGAACTGGATTCATTTTCTGGCTTTACCAGTTACTGTGACTTTGGGTGAAAACGTAGCCTCTCTGAACCTCAGTTTTCTGATCTGTGAAATGGGCATAAGGAAAGTACAGGGTATATAAGGGAGAAATTAAGTTAAAAATATATGAGAAATTATATGTATATTTAACACCTGGAGCTACACAAATGACAGTTGCTATCATCCATTATTTACTTATTGGTTGGAAAATAGGATTATAATGATTTAAAAAGTTGTCCAGCTATTCAGCAGTCAGTAACTAAGCAGTTAGCCCACTTCTAAACTCTGTAAACCAAGAGGAAAGTTACCTGTTGTAGTTTAACTTCTTAGATTAATGGGAATGCTGGTAGAAAACATTAAATATAGGAACAAATGTGCAGATAAAGGCTTTTTCAAATAGCGCAGCTGTCAGATACCTGCACAGACTGCTTATCCTGGGTGGGTTCTGAAGTATGGGGTATTTTATTACACAGAGTAACAGTATGTCATTGTTGACCAAACGTGTGTTCCTGCTTCTGCACCACTGTCCTGAGCTCTGACAGTGTGAGATTTAGGCAATGGTGGGAAAAATGGAACCCAGTCTGGCTTTTCCTGAGCCTTGCTTGCATCTTACACACTGCAGGCAGGGTGCTTGACACTGAGTACTCCTTTCAGCCTGTGCCCATAGGATGCTGCTGTTATTTATCCCCTTTTCCAGTGAGGAAACTGAGGCATAGGTCAGTTAATAGGTGCCAGGACTCAACGTCCTGTTTCCAAACCCATATTCTGCTACCTGCCATAGGTGGACTGTATTTATTTTGTCAGTATTTTTTTTTGGTTTTTCACATTTTGAAGGTATATCAGAAAACCAAATAACCCTTAGTTATTATTTTGTTAATTAAATTAACAAAAACAGATCCTTGAGAATTTTGGGGGGGGAGATTAGCTTTTTTTTTTTTTTTTGCGGTACACGGGCCTCTCACTGTTGTGGCCTCTCCCGTTGCGGAGCACAGGCTCTGGACGCGCAGGCTCAGCGGCCATGGCTCACGGGCCCAGCCGCTCCGCGGCATGTGGGATCTTCCCAGACCGGGGCACGAACCTGTGTCCCCTGCATCGGCAGGCGGACTCTCAACCACTGTGCCACCAGGGAAGCCTGAGATTAGCTATTTTTAATTAAGCAGTATCTGAGGAATATTTTACCATACTCCTGGAGAACGACTACTACGGCCAGTATTTAATTAAAATACCTTGTATATATACTGGTTGTTTTCCTCCAGAACTAATTTTTATTTTTTAAAAAATCAGGTATATTCTTGAATATACTTTAGTTTAACATGAAACGTGGGTTTTTTGGTCTACCAAACAAACGTACTTAGGAGGTTTGTAAGGAAGACTTTATTTTAGTATTACTAAATGACTGAAAAAGAAAGATTTGTTTTCTTGCCTGATGTGATAAGCATGTTTTGCCAAATTTATGCACGATTAACCACTTACTATTAAAACTTTCTTCTGGAGATAGATACCCGTATAACTGTGTATTTCCTCCCATATCTAACTGCTTGTTTCCAAAGCTTTTAATGCTTCCTTGTCTCCTATGCCTTTATCTTTTTTGAATTTGAATTAGGTACTTCTCTGCTACCTTTCACTTGCTCTTTTTCTGTGCCGTTCTTTCTCTTGCTACCCTGTCTAAACCAGGCCCTAGAGAAACAGAAAGAATACATTGGCTGCCTTAGGAGTGAGCGGGACTCGCTCAGAGAGGAGCTGGCCGAGCTGAAGGCAGCAGTGGAGACGGGAGAGGTACGTGAGCTCCCCCGCGCGCCAGGCCCTCACTGCTTTGTTCCTCCTTCCTTCCGTCCTGTCCTCTTTCCAGCCTGAATACAAAGCACAGTGTTCACTCTTCAGCCCAGATTTGGTAGGTGTGAGTCCTGTCTCTGCAGAGCTAGATTCCGTGTAGCTAGTGCTGACCAAGTGTTCCCGTGGCAGGCATGTGTTGTCGCAGGGTCAGTCGCCTCACTGCCATGTCCTCCTTCCCTGGGGGCCGTTTTTTGTGATGGTGGGTTTCTTCCTCTCTGCAGAAACATGGCTTAGTCATCATCCCCGACGGCACTCCCAACGGCGACGTCCACCAGGAGCCAGTGGTCGGAGCCATCACTGTTGTGTCTCAGGAAGCCGCTCAGGTCTTGGAGTCGGCAGGAGAAGGGCCACTGGGTAAGACACCGCCACTGTATTGACTTGGATCAATGCTGTCCTCTTGGACTTCCAGCTTGTTCACATCCTCTCTTGAAAAACAAAAACACACCAGGTCTGTCTGAGCCTTATCTAGATCCCTAACGGGAAGAAATCTGGGCACACTGTCTTCAGACATCCTTGACCTTGGGAAACCAGCATTGGGGTCATTGACAGGCAGTAAGTGTAACTGTAAGGCCCCTGGTTGGAAGCACTGTGAGTGTATACATGTTGCTTTTTCACTTAAATACAACCTTCTGCAAAGAGATAATCCAGCACATCCGTCCGGGGGAACCAGTGGGCTGGTCGGCAGCTTCCAGAGTACGTGTAAGTTTCTTCTTCCTGGAGCATCTGGTTTTCTGTCCTGCTACTCATGCCAGGATTCTGTAGCTCTTTGCCACTGCATTTCTTAAGGCAAAAAACAGACGACCAAGAAGATATCAGAGGAGTGTTATTCCAGAGCAGGGCTTCTGAGCCTCTTAAGGGCTAAGCCTCTTAAATTTGACCCCTTGAGAACCTAATGACACCTGTCTCAGGAAACCACTCAGATGCCCATCTATTGCCTCCACTAAGATTCCTATTCTAGAGAAGAAGAATGGCACAAGTAGATACTGTATCATCAGCTCACTTTTATATTAAAAAATGATCGTTTTTTCTTCTTTGTCTTATTTTCATATATATGTAGGTTTCCTAGAAGAATAGATATAATATAAAGGGGGGCGGGCAGCCAAAAAACGTTTTAAAGGGCACATTCTCTAACGTACAGAATTCTGGAAGTGTAACTGTCGAGAACTTTGATAAAGCAGAGGATGCCGGCGAGGTGAGTGAGAGCTGCCGTGGGGAATAGACTGAGTGTACAGCCACGGGCAGCTCAGATGGTTTTCTCTGCCTGATGGGAGGTGCGGAAACATTTGGCCATGACCTTGGTGGATTGTGGGGAGTGCTGGCTGGGTGTCAGGTGCTTTTGTAAAAAACTCATCTGTAGGTGTCCCCTCAGTCCAAGGGGCCTTTTTTTTTTTTTTTTTTGTTTTGGAGCACAGGCTCCGCACACGCAGGCTCAGCAGCCATGGCTCACGGGCCCAGGCGCTCCGCAGCATGTGGGATCCTCCCGGACCGGGGCACGAACCCGCGTCCCCTGCATCGGCAGGCGGACTCTCAACCACTGCGCCACCAGGGAAGCCCCAAGGGGCCTATTTTAATGCATGTTGGGAAGAAGCAGCCCTCCCCTCAGGCCAGGAGCAAGCCCTAGCAGTCCTGCTACCAAGCCTCAGATGGCTCTTTTGGGGTTTTTTTTTTTTTTTGGTTTGTTTGTCTTTTTAAGATGTTGGGGGTAGGAGTTTATTAATTAGTTAATTTATCTTTGCTGTGTTGGGTCTTCGTTTCTGTGCGAGGGCTTTCTCTAGTTGCGGCAAGCGGGGGCCACTCTTCATCGCGATGTGCGCGCCTCTCACTATCGCGGCCCCTCCTGCCACGGAGCACAGGCTCCAGACACGCCGGCTCAGTAGTTGTGGCGCACGGGCCTAGTTGCTCCGCGGCATGTGGTATCCTCCCAGACCAGGGCTCGAACCCATGTCCCCCGCATTAGCAGGCAGACTCTCAACCACTGCGCCACCAGGGAAGCCCCTCAGATGGCTCTTGACGGCACACATCTTAGAGTTGGTCCCCTTCCCTCCCCCAACTAGCTTTGTGGGCCTCTGCTTCTTCCATCATTGTGTTCCTCTGTTTTCTTTGCTCTAGCACCCCTCTCAGGCCCATTCTTAGTCCCTGCCTTCTCTCCCATAGTTTGTTTTCTCCTGCTAAGGGCTTAAGAGCCTGTGGGAGTACCCTTGGCTTTGAGTTGTCTATCTACTGGTAAAACTTGGAAATTTTTGAAACAAGGAAATGATCTTTGTACTTCATTTTGTCTTCAGATGGAAAATCACTGCTCTTGGGAGCAAATGTTGTATTTAGTGCCCTGATAAATATCAGTTGTGTGGAAATATGTGTTGAATAATTAAGTACTTTTCCTTTCACCATTAAAGCCTTCATGTCTTGATATTCAGAGCTATGAACTGTTTATCAGATGTTTGCCATTTGTGAATTTGAAGAATTGTTTTAAATTGTTTATGTACTACAACATTACAAATTTTTCATTTGTTTTAGATGTAAGGCTACGAAAACTTGCTGGAGAAAAGGAAGAGCTACTATCACAGGTAAAGGTATTCTTCTCATTGGAAGGGGATGTTAATTGTAACTGACTAAATCATATGGTAAAATGTTAGCAAACTAAAATGTACACTAGAAAGAAATGTGCTTGTTTCAAACATCATTACTCAAGTAAGAGTTGAAGGATAAAAAGATAATTCATCTTTGTTGTCTCCTGTTCTTTAAAAAAAAAATTAAAGGACACGAAGTTTAAGGAGTCAAATAGTTTTAAAAGCCTGTTCTGAAGACAGAAGTGCCCTGCCCTGCCCTCTCCCCACCTCCAGCCCCGACCATCCCTTTTGCTTCTTTTAGCTGATTCTTGTGGTGTGTACCGCCCTTGTATGCTTCTATATAACATGGTTATGTTGCTTCTTGATTGTTCTGTTTAAGGCTACTCTGTTGACATCCCTCTATGGGACGTAAGGATTTATCTTTCCTTTATCCCCTCTCCCTACCACACGCATGTATACTTTCCATTCCCACATCCTCCTAATAAAGGAGCAGTGAGATTCCAGTCTGTTTACGTTATCAGGACTCTGTAAACACTGCTCACAGTGGAGCCATGGAACATTCTAGGATTCATCTCCTTCACAACTCCTTAGTTCGCCTGAAGTTAGTATTGTGGTTTTTCTTGTCATTTGCTTGGTTTCCTATGTATTTGTTACTAATCTAGCTGCAGACTCTCCAATAGTCGTTTCAGTCCACTCTTGGTGTTTTCAGATGCATCAGGTATTCCCTCAGTTCCATCTCTTTTGGTTCTTGGTGCATCTGACTCGCCCCTTGTGAACTTAGAGGCTCGCTCCCCCCGGGACAGAGACGTGACCACCTTTCACCATCATCTAGAGTTTCCTTTGCCTGTGCTTCAGGCTGGAGCAGCATCTTATGCCTCCCTCCTTCTGTGTCCATTCTCTTATTCTGGTACCTCCCCCAGTAGCTTCCTGAGGAAAGAGTTTTGGGGCTGTAAATTTTTCTTAACTTTGCAGGACTGAAATGTCTTCATTTTGTCCTCTTACTTGATTAACAGTTTGATGGGGGTATAGAATTCCTCATTGTAATCATTTTCATTCTTTTTTTTTTAACTTCTTTATTGGAGTATAATTGCTTTACAATGGTGTGTTAGTTTCTGCTTTATAACAAAGTGAATCAGCTATACATATACATATGTCCCCATATCCCCTCCCTCTTGTGTCTCCCTCCCACCCTCCCTTATTCCACCCCTCTAGGTGGTCACAAAGCACCAAGCTGATCTCCCTGTGCTATGCGGCTGCTTCCCACTAGCTATCTGTTTTACATTTGGTAGTGTATATATGTCCATGCCACTCTCTTACTTCGTCCCAGCTTACCCTTCCCCCTCCCCACGTCCTCAAGTCCATTCTCTACATCTGCATCTTTATTCCTATCCTGGCCCTAGGTTCTTCAGAACTTTTTTTTTTTTTAATAAATTGCTTCGTTGTCTTCTGGCCTCCTGCACGGCTATTGAGAATTTCAAGGACATTTTGATTTTTGATCTTTTGTCTATGACCCGTTTTTCCCTCTTGTACCATACTCTCCTTTCTCCCTAGGGTTCTCAGATTTCAGTGATGTGGTTTGGAGTTTTGCGTGAATGCATTTATTGTGTGTGCTTCTCCAGGCACATGTAGCTGCATAGATATAGGCATGGAGTGGGTAGAGAGATTCTACCAGGTGAGCATAATAGGGCAGAGGAGGTGAGGGCTTGTGCGAGAGAGTGATGATGACGGACCTGGAGATTAAACTGGGTAAGGAGGTTTGAGGGAAATCCAGGAAGATATCAAGGCACAGCAGAGAGAAGATGGAAACAGTGGACTATAGGTGCCAGTGGGGTTGAAGGATTTTTGGAGTTGGGTCCAGAGGGAATGAGCTGGAAAGATCAAGAGTAGTGGTTAGAGAAGAAGATACATGGAACTGAATTCAGTAGGGACTGCTGTTGTCTAGTGGTGAGATCTAGTATATGACAGTGGGAGTGAGAGGCTGAGGGCAAGGTGGGATACGTGGCAAGATCCTTGCTCCAGAAACTAGAGATCCGTTGTAGGAGAGATCACACTTAGATGTATTTTGAATTTGCCAACAATTAAGGCAGGAGTAGCCTGGAGATCATGTGAGTTAGGAGCTAAAATGGTGACGAAAGAGTGGGGAGATGGCAATGATGAGGTGGGGTTAGTACTTATAATCTGAAGCGATGCGATTAGGAACTGCATTAGGAATTCAGGGAGGCTAGAGGGAGAAGAGTTTGTGACAGCAAGGAACGCAAGAAGACACCTGATCCATTCTCAGGCTCAGGGAGAGGTGGGCTGAAAGGACAGCCAGGCTGCAGAGGAAGCAGGCCCCTCAGGGGAGGGCAGGTCTCTATTAGAGCACCGATGGGGTAATGGGGATGCACAGAGAGGGTGGAGGATAGTCCAGAGGGTGCAGTGCAAGAGTGTCAGGCTTTGGGAAAGGTTAGGAGATGAAGACAGAGTAGGGCTTGTACCGGGCCTTTTGGGAAGGAGTGCAGGAAAAGGGACGACAAGCCTTTTCGAGATGGACATTGAACAGGAATGATTGAACAGGAATGATGGGGATGATGAGATTAGTCCCGGTTGACCCGAGGCAGATAGTGATGTCATGGTTGAAAGGGCAGAGTTGTCTGGGAAGCACAGATTTAGTCCCAGTGCCGAGCTCACCCTTTCTCCATCAGGGGAGGGGCAGACCTGGTCCGAGTGCTGAGCTTTCCCTTTGACCCCTGTGGATGGAGCCGAGGACAGCTGGGGAAGCCACCTGGAACTCTGAGCACGCAGACTCACCTTTGACCCCTGATGATGAAGGACGCAGGAGGCGTGGGGACGCTTGGTCTTGGTCCGGAGGTGGCCCGCTGTAGGAGAGGGCAGACTTGCTCTGATTTGTGCTCCTTCCTGGATCTCTGACGATAAGAGTTGTAGGCATTTGGAGAAACACGACTTTGATTTGATTTGGGGGTGGCGAGGGGGATGAGACCTCGGGACAGATAATGTTTCTCTCCTGTTTTTCCATCCCTTTTCGTCTCATTTGTTCTGCTTTCTAAAAGATATTCTCACCGTTATCTTCTCATTTTTATGAGTTTCTATTTCTGCAGTCATTTCAAGGATGCAGATATTTTCCCTTATCTCAGAGGGTATTGATAGGCTGGTTGGTTTGCTTCCTGATTCTTTTTTTCTATCTGCATAGTTTGTTTCCTTCCAGATGTTCTTTTATGTACACTTAGTTGGTCTTCAGTTTAAAAGCAGAGGACTAAAAAGCTGGTGGGCAGCTCTGAGCCTGTGGGTAGGGCTCGTCCAAGTTTCTGTGAAGCCTGATGTGGCTGGGTGTCTTATTGGGAACCTTAGATGTGGTTATGTTGGTCTTTTATTTTAGGCTAGTCAGAGAGTTCTAAAGAGAGAGATCCCCGTCCTGTAAAGAGAGAGATCCCGTCCTGTGCCTGAGCTACAGTCCTAGCTGGGTGTGCAGTTTGGGAACTGAGGGTGGACCAGAGGCCTCAGCATGCAGTTCATTTCTGTCCGTCTAATCTTACTTTTCACATGTGAGACTCTTGTCTCCACCTGGGCCTTCTTTTCTCCCAACCCAAAGTCCCTCCTAATTTTATTTTTTAGTTTATTTTGTAAATTAAAAAAAAACCTTTATTAGGTTATAACTGGCATAAAGTAAGCTGCACATACTTAAAGTGTACAGATGTACATACCTATATTAGTTTCCAAGGGCCGCCATAACAAAACACCACAAACCGGGTGGCGTAGAATAACAGAATGTCCTCTCACCTCACAGTCTGGAGGTGAGAAGCTCTGTGTCAACAGTGTGGGTTCCTTCTGAGGCCTGTGACGGGAAGTCAGTTCCAGGCCTCTCTTCTAGCTTCTGGCATTTTGCTGCCCATCTTTGGGGTCCCTTGGCTTGTAGATGACATTCTCTGTCTTAGCACATCTTCCCTCTGTGCCTGTCTGTCTCTTCGTGTGGCATTCTTCTTATAAGGACACCAGTCATATTGGACTAGGGGACTAGGGGCCCACCCTATTCCAGTGTAACTTCATCTCAACTAAGTGCCTCTGCCGTGACTGTTTCCAAATAAGGTCACATTCTGAGGTACTGGGGCTTAGGACTGCAAAATACAAATTTGGGGGGACAGTTTAACTCACAGCAATACCTGTGAAACCATCACCACCATCAAGATGGTGAAAATATCCATAACTTCGCCAAAGTTCCTGTGTCCCTTTGTAAACCTTCCTTCCCCTCCCACCTCCCTCCCTCTCTCCAGGCAACCACTGACCTGCTTTTTGTCCCTTCAGTTTGCATTTTCTGGAGTTTTTCACACAGCATATACTCAGTTTGAGATTCACCTTGTTGCTGCACGTATTAGTAGTATGTTCCCTTCTTTGGCTGAGTAGTAATTCCATTGTATAAATCGACCGCAATTTACTTATCCTTCTCTTGATGGACATTTCAGTTGTTTCTTGTTTGGGGCTATTAATGAATAAGCTGCTATGAATGTCCTTTATTTTGGGTAAAATAAGGTAGATTATGTAGCTGAACTCAAAAATAAATTTCCAATTATTTCTGTATACAGTTTTTCTAAATAAGAATATTTAACCTAACTCTAAACAAGAAACCTCTAACTGCCCATGAATTTTCCATTTTTAATAAAAAATAACAAAAAGAAACTCCTAAGATGTACTTTTCCACAGACCTGCACAAATAATAAAATATGGCTGTTTTAACTGGGACACCTGGTCCTGGAGCTTGCTCCTTTTGATAATTAGCTCATAGCTGATCTCCAGCACCTGAGCACAGCGTGCCCCATGGCAGGCACTCCAGGAAACAGTTTCTGAATGAATGATTTGTGACCTTATTCTAAGATGTGGACACCAGGCCAAGCATCTGTTTCATTTGAGAGACTGGATCTCACGCATAAGCCTTTACTTCCTCTTCAGATTAGAAAACTGAAGCTGCAGTTGGAGGAGGAACAGCAGAAGTGCTCCAGGAACGATGGCACAGCAGGTGACCTGGCGGGACTGCAGAATGGCTCGGACCTGCAGCTCATCGAAATGCAGAGTAAGGCTGGGGCCGGGCCTCCACTGACCCGCGTGGGGCTGGGGCCGGGACGTGGTTGTGAGCAGGCTGTTAGAGCCTGCAGTTCTGAAGACTGGTTAGTTCTCAGCTGGACTAGAAAAGCCATCCTGGTCAGTCATGGAACTGAAGAGGTTTCTACTAGGCTGTGTGCTTCCTGGGGTGACAAGGCCTGAGAGGTAATGCTCTCCCCGCTTCCTGGCAAAGTGATTTCTAGAACATTTTGCAAATGGTGACATCATGACACTATCCTTTTCCACATCCCCGGGTCATCTGTAAGCACCCTTCCTAATGACATGTTTTTCTATGGAATTTATCTTAGATAACTGGAGGGGAATATATTTGGAACTAACTCACACTACTCTGGAGTAGTTTCAGAATTTTCCCAGAAGTAGTCTTGTTAACCCAAATTAATCTTTATTAGATGGAATTTAAACCAAGGCCACAAAGTAAGCCTACTCAGTTTACCCAAATTATTTCAGTTGTTCTGCCTTTTTACTTTTGACCCCATATTATTTTAAAGTGCCTACGGTATTCAGAGTAATCCCCACAGCGGGGAGATTTTAGCAGCCATTCATATACAGTTAGATAATGTATAATCACACAGGGGAGACACTTATTTTTCCAATTTGAATAAGGCTTTTCTGATAACTTATTTTAAAATAGTGGTTATTCCATGGCCCTTTTATCTAAATATTCTGAGTTAGGGCAAATAGACAAGCTTTTTGAACCAGGCTTATTAAAACTAACTTATTACTATTAACTTTTGAGGTTAGTATCATTTCCTCTATTGGATATCAGTTGGAACCCTTGTGATATAGTTCAAATATTTTGTTCTAGAAATACCGATTTGGAGTGGAGGGTAGATGAAAAGAGGGGCATAACAAAAGGTAGGTTGACTAGTTAGGAGGTTGTGATAGTGACCAAAACAGTCCAGTGGCCGCCAACAGTCTTAGAAAGAGGGCAGTGCACAGATTTGTAAGAGTTTGACCTAAAACAGCAAATTCAAAAGGAATCATATTGAGGAGGAATGGGTGTGCATTGATGTGTGACATCTTCCCAGAGCAGGCACCACGACAGAGCTGCCGTCTGTGGCAAGCAGGGCAAGTGACCGGGGTGGGGCTGTGACCCAGGTGAGCATAGCAGGGCCGGGCAGGGCTGGGCTGGGCTGGGCCTGGCATGTAGCGACAGAAGCAGGCAGCTCCCCTGCACCGGAGGCCTGGACAGGAACCTGGTGACTCTCAGTTCTGGACAGCTGCCTTGTCTGTAAGCATGGTGTTTGGGGATGGAATTTCAGAACACGCATGAAATAAATGGCTGAGACCAGGGATTTATACTTTTGAAAACAGGAAGGAATGAGTGGTTTGGTGAGAAGGAAGCAGCACATTTTGATAATAAGTTGCTGGAGTTAAGAATTAAAAAACAGTATCCTAAAGCTTCAGTTTTAGGCCCAGAAATGGGAGTAGTTCTCTTTCACTACCAGGAATGGCTTTTGGGGAGAGGCTTTTATAACCACATTAATTTTAGGGTGACAGTAATTATCCAATTAGAAAAACCTTTTGCATTAAAGATTATGTAGGTAGTTTTAACCTTAGTTTTATGGAAAAGTAGAAAAGTTCTTAAGTAGGGTAGATTTGGTTTATCTCCTGCAAACCTTATGATTCCTATTACAATGTAATTAGTTCAGAGTGATTTTTGTTAAATTTGGATTGCTGGAATTTTTCTCCCCCAGCATTTCTAAGCTTCTCATTTTAAATGGTTTGCTTCTTAGGTCAGATATACGGCTAATGATTTATAGCTCTATCCTTAACACATTATCACAACATATTACTGAAAAGCATTTATTTTCAGTAAATATTAAGCATACATTACGTGCAAAGCACTTGGCTAGAAACAGAGGTAGATTCAAGAAGCCAAAACAGGGCCCCTGTCCTTACATATCTATATAATGTTAGGAAAGCATGATGTCATGAAAGAGAGTCCAAAAAAATGCAACAAAGGAAGGAGAAGCTCTAGTTAACTAAGGAGAGTCATGAAGGAGGTGAAAATTCAGCAGGACCTTGAGCAGGACCTTAAAGGTTGGTTAGACTTAGATCAGAGGTGGGGAGAAAAGGGCACTTGGGCTGTGGGGGGGAGCAGGATACCTGGGGAGATGGGAAGGTGTAGGGCTGGGGGCAGGGAAACTGGAGCGGGGGGGGGGGGGCCTGGTCCCGTGGGCACAGAGGCTCCCTGGGCCCTGGGGCTGCAGGTAAGGTTGGCAGGGGCCCTGCTGCGCTGACAGGGCTCCTTGCTTCAACCTCTACCTGCACACATCATGGTGTGAAGAGAGAATTTTCTTCTAAAATGCTTGCAACACAAGTGCTAGAGCTTCTCATAGCATAGATGCGCCAGAACCTGTGCTGCAGGAGATACCGCAGTTGCCTGTGTGCATGTGTGCTTTGTCTTCTTCCTCTGCACAGTCCTCTCCTGTACTGCAGGGGGCCTCACTGCCTCACGTTCACACCTTCACCTCTGTGAGATGGTTTATTATTCTCTTCTGTTCTAGGAGATGCCAACAGACAAATTAGTGAGTACAAGTTTAAGCTTTCAAAAGCAGAACAGGATATAACCACCTTGGAGCAAAGTGTAAGTCCTTCTTGTGTACGGTACCAACACATCTGCTTCCTGCATCTCAGTGATTAGCCCCATGAATGCCTAGGTTTTTTGAGCTGCCTTTGCAGTTGAATCTCTATAAAAGCTCTAAAGTGGAAAAGCCAGCGGAGAACACCTGATAGGGCATTTCAGCCTTTTCTATGAATGAATGAGACTGAAGCTATAATTGTTTCTTGTAGCTATTTCAAGAGCCTTCAAGAAGATTGTAGTTTATAACATAATCCCTTATTGTATATTTCAGAAAGTCTATCGGGGAGTCTCCTCCTGCGATGTTACTATGGCTTTTAAACAATATGGTTGTCGTAAAGCTTAACGTGGGAAATTGGCCCTATTATGACACTACAGCTGTCATCCTCTCTAGGGACAGTTCTAAATGTATAAATAGCAGTCGAGTTCTGAGAGGACCTCTGACTCCCCCTGAGGGGACTTGTTAGTGTTAGATTCTTGGAATCTGTCATGACATTGTATTTCCATCTTGGCTTCAAAAAAGTGGTGGTTCCTAGTGCCAGCACCAGAGGCCTGTGTTCTCATATTTACAGATCAGCCGCCTGGAGGGGCAGGTGCTGAGATATAAAACCGCTGCTGAGAATGCAGAGAAAGTCGAGGATGAACTGAAAGCAGAAAAGAGGAAGCTACAACGAGAGGTACTTGCTTTTATTATGCTTCTTGGAATACTTTCCTAAAAAGAAAAAATCCTTTGGAGATAAATTCTTTGCTGCATAAGGAATTTAATCTTGGCTCCAATCTTAGTGAACAGCAGTGGAATCACTGTTCTGTGTTGGTTTCTGACCTACACAGTGACTGCCATTTACTTTTATGTTTTGGTCAGTTAGATAATAAGAAAAAGGAGAGTTTTTATTTTTGTTTTAGATGAGGTCTGTTTCTCCAGCTTCTCTATGTCCTCTCTGTGATTAATATTCAGCACCGTTGGTTAACACCTCTGGCTGCCTGAAAAACAACGCAACTGCAGGATCGCAATGCAGTGCTTCCACTTCCCAGAAACTGGACAGGAAAGTAGCGCTGGGTTTCGTTTTTGACCATGTGAAGTGACCAAGCTCTTCCTGTCTCCAGTTACGAACAGCACTGGACAAGATCGAGGAGATGGAGATGACCAACAGCCATCTGGCCAAGCGGCTGGAGAAGATGAAGGCCAACAGGACAGCACTGCTGGCCCAGCAATAGGGAGGCCGCCCTGCTGCCTGGGCCCCGCCTGGAAGGACTGATCTTTCGTCCACTCAAACCCCTTTCAGGACTGTTTGAGCTTTGTCATTAAAATAGCCACCTTTGTATTTTATAATTTATGAGAGAATGAAACAGGTTTGAATCTTCATGAATGAACACTTTGGATTTTGTTGGTAGTTTGATTCTAGACTAAGAATTGGTCCATGCCGTTGTTATTTTTTATTTCCATAATTTTAGAATCAAGTTTACTCACCATTTTTCCCCAGCTGCCTCAGTGACTGGGCACTCGGAGGCTTTGGCACGGGTTCTGGAGGACAGCGATTCAGCGCTCACCGAGGTACTTCCTGGAGACCTCAGAAAACACAAGTGCCTTCTCCACAGTGCAATTCAGACTTCAGTGATCTCCAGTGGTCAAAAGACATTTACCCTTAATATCAGGTAGCATTTATATTTTAGTGAAGACACAAGTTCACAGGTGGGGAATATACGTTTCACTCAAATTTATATGTTTGGAGGAAAAAGCCTTTTTTTGTAAGATATTTAAATTTATATAAGAAAATGTTAGAAAAAGATATGGGGAGTGTATATAAAACTTGCTTTATTGCATGGGGCAGGGGAAGTCCAAGGCCTGTACTCTTAAAGTAAGAGTAGGGTCCTTAGTCTTCACATCAACTGTGCTGTATCTTGAAAAGTATTTCATCTGCTGCTCATCTGTGGAATGAAACCTCAGACCAGCCCGATGAGGGAGGGAGGGAGGGCAGGCCAGGCCAGGCAGGTGGGAAGTCAGCCTGAAGATTCTATTAAATATACCCTTTTGCTGACTACAGTTGGCTACTGACACATTCATTTTCTTAGAGGAGCCTTTAAAACTAGTCATTGGCAATCATGCCCGCCTAGCTCACCCCTCTTTTCTCTCCTTAAGGAAAAATAATCTGGAATATAGAATTTCTTTTAAGAACTTCAGTTTCATCTTTAAAGGCACCCAGTTTGAGGATTTTATCATCGAGTCGTAGCCATGTTACAGTATTTGTAATTCTCTCTTTTGCGCTCAGAATTGAGGTGGTTTTATGGAAATGATTATTGTATCTTCAATGTGTTTACACGGAAAAAATATGGGGGAAAGTCTAATGAATTAAGGCCACATAAGATAAAATTAGACTTGAAACTAGGTAATAAAGTTAACTTAAATATGAATAAAATCTCTAATAATTATTCCCTTCTTTAGAATAATTAGCTCTTTGTGTTTAAAACATGGAAACCAGGGGCTTCCCTGGTGGTGCAGTGCTTAAGAATCCACCTGCCAATGCAGGGGACACAGGTTCGAGCCCTGGTCCAGGAAGATCCCACATACCGCAGAGAACCTAAGCCCATGCGCCAGAACTACTGAAGCCCACGCACCTAGAGCCCATGCTCCGCAACAAGAGAAGCCACTGCAAGGAGAAGCCCACGCACCGCAACGAAGAGTAGCCCCCGCTCGCTGCAACTAGCGAAAGCCCACAAGCAGCAACAAAGACCCAACACAGCCAAAAATAAATAAATTTTAAAAAATAAAATAATTCAGGAAATTGGTTTCCATATTTTGAGATGATTTCCTATAAGTTTTCTTTCAGTTGATGTGTGGGAGTGGGCAGTGACGAGGCATGTTCTGAAATGCAGATTTATCCTAGAATCCCATACATACCTGGAACTGAAACATCGTGTAGTCCACCTCTTGAGGCCTTGGAAATCCCTCTTCCTCTCCACCCACGGCCACTCAGCCTGTGCTCCTCCTGGAGCTGTTTTGTTGTCAGTCTTTTCCAAATGGAATGGTTCCACTTCTCGTAAAATAGACTCTTCTCTTCTTTTCCACAGAACTTTCTTCACTGAGCCTTGTAATCTGGACTTTACCTCAAAACTATAGGCATTCTTCCTCCCTGTGCTGACTGCACATTTCTATTAATGCAGGCTAATATTAAGGTAGCTTATTTTAATGGTACTTACAGTTTCAGTTTGTATTTTTACAACACCCTTCAAACAAGAATACCTAGAAATTCCTTTATCTTAAGCTGGTAGTATTGATAGCCATTAACAAAGTGAGCTAACTTAAAAACTCATGCCTGTTTTGGATTGGATAAGAACTATTTTCTTCAAATTTTTAAATTAAGAATAAATTAATTAGCTTTGGTTACTGAAGGTACTAATAGAGTGACTACGCAGAAAGCTGAATTGACAATGTCATCAGCACCTCTTATAGGTTCAGGACCTCTTTTTTAAAAAGGCACCTGAACCAACATAATATTTATCACATGATATTAGAAATTCACTAGAACACAGAAAGAATCGAATCAATGCATGATCTATAAAGTCTTTAAGGCCCTTTTAGAATTCTTATCAGACGTCCAGGAGGCTTTCAAACTACTTTTGGGATTCTTCAACACAATCAGTATACACTAGGTGAAAATGGATCTAGGAAAATTTCAAGTGTAATGAAATTAAATAAAAAACCATGTTAGGACAAATTTGACTATTTATTTATAGTCAATCCACCATGCATGAAGGAGTGCTACTAGTTAAAATGCAAGTGTGAGTTCAACCTACCAATGTCGGGATACAGAGGAAGAACGACCCATCCCAGAGGCCATAGACGACCATAGTTAACACCTCTCGAAGACTTTATATAGATCGGGCAGGTTAGCAAGCTGCAGGATGTTTCCATCTTCTGTGAAATGTTTCGGAGGCAGAAGGTGTGAGCGGAAGGCTTTATAGACGACATGCTCCACAGTCCACTTCCAGGGGTTTGGAGTAGAGCTGGGCACTTCACTCTGAAAGAGACATGTTAGATGTTCACATCCCAGTCTACACTGGTTTCCTGGCTGATGTGCACTGGGCCTGGAGAGTCTTGGTGGCTTATAATAGGCTGTGTGACCTAATGCTTGTGAAGTATCTTTTCTAGGCCAGCCTCTCAGGGATCCTACAGGCCTGAGCAGAGAGACGAGATGGAAGAAAAGAATCAGTCGTGGCTTTCGTGACGCTTCCTCCCATGGAAACTTACCATTCAGGGAGAGTGTGTTTACTCTAGCAGGATCTAACATAATGTTTGGATGGCAGTAGTAGGAAGTACATTCTGTAATTACCACTAAATTTGGAGTCTCAATGTAGTTCTATTTCCCAAAAAGCTCCACAGGTAAGAAATGAAAAAATAAATGAGGATTATTTTAGTCCACCCTTCCCCTCCTACATCTAAGCCTTAGGCTGCCTCATGTAAAAGAAGATGTTCTTTCCCATCCATCCTTCCTCACCTTGAAGTCAGTGTTTCCAATCAAACGGGATACTCTCAGCACAGTTTGGTAAGTGTGCTATCTTGCCACCTCCATTGGAATGAGATGGTTCCAGGGGCTCTGGCCAACACGACCTGGGACTGGATCTCCGCTCCACCACCCACAGGCTCTGGGAACCCTTGAGCACCCGCTGAAACTGTCCCTTAGCTTCCTCACCCATGAAGCTGGAGCAACAGCATGTCATCTCAGAGGAGGACTAGGAGCAATCACCGAGCCAGTTACGTGTATCAAGTACCCACCCTTCCATTCTTACACTGCAGGCAGGCTTCAGTTTACTGCACTTTGCAGACTGTTGCGGGTTTTTTTTTTTCTTTTCTTTTTAAACACAAATTGAACGTTTGTGGCAACCCTGCATTGAGCAAGCCTACTGGCTCCATTTTTCTAACAGCATTTTTTAATTTAGGTATATACACTGGCTTTTTATTAGAGACAGTGCTATATACTGTACACTTAACAGACTACAGTATATAGTATAAACATAACTTTTATATGCACTGGGAAACAAAAAAATTTGCGCAACTAGCTTTACTGCAGTGGTCTGAAACGGAACCAATAAAACCTCTGAGGTACTCCTGTATTTCAAAGCCCCCTCTCCCCCACCCAGCCAAACCCTCCGAAATAGTTGTGGATTGAAAGAGCACTGTCATCTGACACAGAAACATGAGGAACCCAGGCTGACCTTCCATAAGAGCTGGGGCCCTGACCCAAGTACAGCCGTGTCCTCCTGGCACAGCAGTGGTCAGAGGCAGAGTGAGGCACAAGCTGAAAGAGACTGGGGAGACTGACCCAGAACCTGAAGGCTAAGGCTACACACTTCTGGGCTCACAATGGGAGATACAGTCCACCCACTAGCCCTGAAACTTCCCATTTCTCACTGCGATGGCTTGTGCTTGTACATCTGACAGTGAGGTCACTCTGGAGGCACCTTCTATATTTCAGAAGGAAATAAAACTCGTAAGAGCTGACCACTGTGTTTGAAGCTTATATGCAGCGGATCCTAGGAATTTAGAGAGGGCAAGATTGTGCCCCCAGTCCCGGGCACCAGTGCACACCCTCATACCTGCTGGCCTGAGAGCGTCGACTCCTCAGACACATACTGCTTCCGGATGGAGTAAAACATCGCACATTCTTTACCAAGGCTTTCAAAACATTCCTTTTCGTCATCCCAGTTCACCTGCTCCAAAGAGAGAATTCAATACCTCAACATAGGTACGTGCTTTAAACACATTTCATTTCTAAATGGAGATAACAGACAACTTAAAAACTAAACGTGACTTTTTAGGCATTAAAGCTGTAAGTTGGAACTACTGAGTATTGCTGGGGTGGGCAGGGATGAGAGGGACCTTAGCCATGCTACCCTTTTTCTCTTCATCATTACAGACGACGGCAGGGCCATGTGCCCTCCCCGCCCCCCCACACACACACACTCACACACCCACAGGACTGTCATCAGGATTGGCTCCATCACTTGCCTCAGTGGCCAGTCGGAGAATGAAGATAGGCAGACCCTCCAAGGGGGGCACATAGTTGTCGATCAGAAGGGGTAATCCAACCAGGTTCCCTTCCTGCTTGTGGAAAAAGGCCAGGACGGGATAAGAAATCATGCCGTTACAGTTTAAACAAATTCTCCCTGGTGCTTCCTCCAGGTCTTGTCCTCAGACCAGCCGTTCTGGGCAACCAGGTGCTTGACCAGGCTGGGCACTGGGGGCAGCAGAACTAAGCACTTAGAGCTTTCTGTCCTGACATGTAGCAGAGCCACCTTCTCTTTGGATCTGCTCACCAACCAAAGAACACATCAAGGAAAGCCCCAGAAATCAAGGGGTAAGAGGAAGAAACCTCTTAGGAGAGCAAGTGGCAAAGCATCATTTCCTTCACTGGGGCCTGCAGGGACAGTGGGATTCAGCTCTCCCTCCTGCCTGGGTCCTGCACCCTGGGGACAGGAATGGGCACGAATGGATGATAAAAGTTGTGAAACCTAGAAATGCAAATAGGGAGTGAAGATGTCACAGAGGTCACAGGCTGCTTCTGAGAGGGGGCCCAGCCTTCTTGTCCTGATCCTGGACCAACTACAGAACTTGACTCTTATCTGAAGAATACAATGGAGGTATAAAAATGACCGTCGCCCACCTCATCAATCTCCAAAGAGAAGTAGTCTGCAAGCATCTCAGCCTTCTTTTTCAGAAACTCAACAATGTATTCGGCAAGTCCTTCTTTGGGACCATCTTCCTCTGTCCAGCCACTCTCAGGACTATCTAAGGCAAGCATGGCGAGGTCAAAGAGTGGTGCTGGCTCCTATGACGGATCAAAAACATTAGGGATGAGCATAACAGGGCATCCAACGCAGCCTGAATTCCCACAAAACCATCTTCACAACAGCAGGTGAGAAGCGACAAATCTAACACTCATTCTGCAGTTCCCCCAAAGAAAACACCTGAAAATCCACAACAGAAGCTCATCCTCCTCCTCACCAATGGCCATTGCAACAGAGAAGGTGTGACCAACAAAAAGACCTGCTGAACAGGTGGGAAAGGCGAGGCCGTGAGGCGGCACTTTCCTTCTGTGTAGCTTTAAGGACCCCAATTTTGTATTTCTAGAAAATCACAAGGCAGACACGAAGCAGATCATTCATTTCTTCCTACTGCCTTACCCATAACTAAAGCAAGGGGGAGGGAGAGTGAGTTAAATCGAATGACATTTCAGGTAAATCATCTGATTAGGAAGAAGACTGTAATCTATTGTGAAAAATAAGATGCCTAAATTTTCTTCCATTGCTCTCCTTCAGACATTGTAACTGTTGTCATACATTTTACATATTATAAACTCACAATACACTGTTCTTACTTTTTCATAACAACAGAGGAGTCAATTAACAAAAAGACCTAACAATCCTACATGTTTATGCACTCAATAACAGAGCTTTAAAATATATGAAGGATAAAACAGAACTGTGAAGAGAAATAGACACAACTACATGGAGGCTTCAATATCCTTTCCCCAATAACTGACAGAACAAGTAGACAGAAAATCAGGATACAGAAGATTTGAGCATCACTATCAACTTGATACACCTGCCATTTATAGAATATTCTACTCAACAAGCCCATTTTCAAGTGCACATAAAGTATTTACCAACATAGACTATATTCTGGGCCACAAAACAAGTCTTAATAAGTGTAAAAGGATTCCAATATGTTCTCTGCAAAAATGGAATTAAGGGGTTCCCTGGTGGCGCAGTGGTTGAGAATCCACCTACCAACACAGGGGACATGGGTTCGAGTCCTGGTCCGGGAAGATCCCACATGCCAAGGAGCAACTAAGACTGTGCGCCACAACTACTGAGCCTGCGCTCTAGAGCCCGCAAGCCACAACTACTGAAGCCTGTGCACCTAGAGCCCGTGCTCCGCAACAAGAAAAGCAACCGCAATGAGAAGCCCACACACCATAACGAAGAGTGGCCCCTGCTTGAGCAACTACAGAAAGCCCACGTTCAGCAACGAAGCCTCAATGCAGCCAAAAAATAAAATGAAATAACTTTTTTTAAATGGAATTAAATTAGAAATCAATACCAGATCTCTGGAAAATCCCCAAGTAATTAGAAACTAAGTAATATACTTCTAAATAATGTGAGGGTCAAAGAAAAAAATCAAAAGGGAATTTAGAAAGTATTCTGAACTGAATGAAAATGAAAACAACTTATCAAAATGTGTGGGAAGCTGCTAAAGCAGCACTTGAGAAATTTATAGTACTTAACACCTATACTAGAAAAGAAAGATCTCAAATCAGTGACCTCAGCTTCTGAAACAGAAAAACAAATTAAACTTAAAGTAAGTAGAGAAAAGGAAATATAAAGATCAGAGCAGGTAGCAATGAAATAGAAATCAGAAAATTAACAGAAAAATCAATGAAACAAAAAATCAGTTGAGATCAAACCCTCAGCCAGACTGATCAAGTTAAAAAGATATAAATTACCAATATTAGGAATGACAGAGTACAGTACATCAGTACAGATCTACAGACATTAAAAGAATAAAAAATATTCTGAACTTTATGGCAATAAATTTGAAAACTTAAACGGACAAATTCCTTGAAAGAAACCAAATACCAAGGCTCACTCAAGAAAAAGCTAACATGAATAGCTCTATATCTATGAAAGAAATTGAATTTTTAGTTAAAAATCTTCCTGTGAGGAAATCTCCAGGCCCAGATGGCTTCACTGATGAATTTTACCAAACATTTAAGGAATAAACAATTCTACACAAACTCTTTTGGAAGATGGAAAAGGAAGAAGTATTTCCCAACTCATTCTATGAGGCCAGCATTACCCCATACCAAAACCAGACAAAGACAATACAAGAAAACTACACACCAATATCATTCGTGAATGCAGATGTTACGAGTTGTAAACAAGGGACTTCCCTGGTGGTCCAGTGGTTAGGACTCCACACTTTCACTGCCGGGGCCCGGGTTTAATCCCTGATCAGGGAACTAAGATCCCACAAGACGCGCAGCCCAGCCAAAAAAAGAAGTTGTAAGCGAAATTTTGACAAATCAATTCCAGTAATATATAAAAAGGATAATACATCATGTACAAGCAGGGTTCACCCCAGGAATGCAAGACTGGTTTAAAATATGAAAATCAATCAATGTAATTTGCTATAGTAACAAACTAAAAAAAGGAAAACCATACAATTATCTGAACAGATACAGAGGAAGCATCTGAAAAAATTCAGCATCCATTCCTGAATAAAAACTCTGAGCAAACAAGGAATAGAAGGGAACTTCCTCAACCACCTAAGGGTCATCTACAAAAAACCTACCGATGGCAGAAAGCATACTTCATAGTCAAAAACTGAATGCTTCTCCCAAGATCAGGAATAAGAGAAGGATTTCCATTCTCACCACTACTGTTCAACCTTGTACTAAGCTTCTTGCCAGTGTAATCAAGCAAGAGAAAGTAAGAAAAGGCATCCAGATTGGAAAGGAAGGAATAAAACTGTCTTTACTCACAGATGCTATGATCATCTACGTAGAAAATCTGCTGGAGTCAATAAAAAAGCTACTAGAACTACTAAGTGAGTTTAACTAGGTCACAAGATATAAGATTAATGTACCAAAACACTTGTATTTCTAGATACTAGCAACAAATGATTGACAATTTATAAAAATGTCACAATAGTATCCAAAAAATATGAAATATTAAGGGATAAATTAACAAAAGATTTTCTCCCCAAATTGATCCATAGATTCAACACAATCCCAATAAAAATTTCAGAGGGTTTTTTGTAGAGTATGTCAGATGTAAAAAGAAGACATGAAACTACATAGTATGATTTTTAACTCTAAATTAAAATTAGGCAATGACAAGGTCTTGAAAGAAATGGACTAAACTTGTTAGCTGGAGTTGTGTTTGGGTCATGGGCTTTAAAGAATGTTTACTTCTATTTTTATCTCTTTCCAAGTTTTCTTAAGTAGATATGTATTAATTTCTATAATAATAATAATAAACATTTAAGTTGGCTACCAAATGACTGTTCTGCTTTGTATAAAACTATATGAAGATACCTCCATATGCAAATCATACAATAAACTATTCTAAGCATATTTAGAAAAATTTAATATACTACAAATAAGATAATAAGGCAGAGCTATTTTCAGAAATGACCAGTTGTTGAAGTTTCAGAAATGAGAACCAGGAAATAAACTTACCGATAACCTCAGAACACCAAAATTGGCAAAATCATAAATGAGAATCTGGTAGAACAGTTCTTCACTGAAAATAAAAATGAAGTGACATTAAGGAAAAGCTGAATCCATGCTTCAGAGCCAAGCAGTAGGGACAAAATGGGAGAGATAACCCGAGACGGGCAGGACAGAGATGTGCTGCTTCGCGGTGGCCTTTCTAACAGTCCTGGGATCTCCTGCTCCACCAGGGCTTTGGTGGCCGGCCTCTGCACAAAGGTCAGACCACTAAGACCATCTGCCTTGTCATCACCCGTGCTCTGTCCCCACCCCTCTGGTGCTGTAAAAGGTTCTAACACTCAGTAGTGATAAAGTTAAGGAGTTTTTGTTTGCTCACCTTTTCCCCACTTGCAAAGAATCCTATAAATCACTTCTTTTACAACTCACCATTTAAAAAATATGGGCTGTATAGGGAGGGCAGGGACGTGACCCCGGTTTTAAATCCAATCAGTTGGATTTAAAGGGCTGAGAGTGGGCGGTGCAGCAGACGTCCGCCAGAGCATCTCCCACAGTACCCTGCTGTACAGAGCACACGCTGCGATGCTCCACCAGCACTAAGCCCTTAGCACCCAGTTCACAGCAGCCAACTTTTATTGCGCACTGGGCATCTACCAAACCCAGGCATCTCATGTAATTTTACCTTCACAAAACCCTGCAAGTTAAGTAGTAATAACCCAAATTTCTCATCTTACAGATGAGAAATCCGAGACACAGATTAGGAAAGTGACTTGTCCATGGTCACATAAATGGTAAATGGTTGAGCCCGGATGTGAAACAACATGTGACTCTAAAGCCAGGGCCCTTTCCAACTATGTCATCCTGCTCTCCCTGGCTTTTCCTGCCTCTGCCTCCAGGACTACTCTTCTAGCAGCTCTGCTTTTTTCACATTCGCACCGATTTACCTAAGTTTGGTGGTGTTGAGAAGGTATAACTTGGTCTGATGCTGTGCCAAGGCCCACTGAGGATTCACACAGCCCACAAATGAGTGGTTACGCAGCACCTCCCGGAGAGCTGGAAAACAAGACACAGGTCAGTAACTGCACCCCACCAACACCTCTGCAGCCCAAAGCACCAGAACTAGAGACAACAAACAGGTACCTGAATGGAACCTCTTGCTGAAAGTACACACAAAGAAGGAATAAGACAGAACTAGTCTTTCAAAATGCAACAAGGAATTGCCAAAAGATTTAGGAATACTCAAAGATCACCATCCAAGACAAAGCAGGAAGCCAGAGAAGTAACAAGAGCTCTGAAACCAGCTTTATCCAAAGACACTGGAGGAACTGCAGGTATCAACAACTTCAGTTTTTGCAGGCTCTGAGGTGTAGAGAAAGAAAAACAGAAGCCTAGGAATGTTGCGAAATGTGGACTGTAACAGGAGGCCACTTCCCCTCTTTTGCAGCCAGGATTCACACTAAGCAGGTTGCTTGACAACTTAAAGTGGAGATTTTAGTTTAAACTGATTCCAGGGCTGACTGTTCCTCCAGGTTCCTGATAGAATCAAATGCAAATTCTCTCTGGAGAAATTCATCTTCAACCCAGACTTCAAATAATTCCTCACAGATAAAGTACCAGGACTTAGTGGTCAAAAAGTTACAAAATACACAAAGAAACTAGGCACCAAGAATTAGAATCCAGAAGAAATCACGGAATCACATCTGCCAAGTTTTAGAGACTGGAAATACTGGCAAAGATGATAAAATAATAAGCATGTTCAGTATGCTTAAGAGGTATTAAAACATTGAGTAAGTGACAGGAGACTATCAAAACTGATCAAGGAAAGACAAATATATGATATCACTTACATGTGGAATCTAAAAAATAATACAAATAAACTTATTTACAAAACAGAAACAGACTCACACACAAAGAAAACAAATTTATGGTTACCAAAGAGGAAAGCAGGTGGGGATTAATTAGGATTATGGGATTAACAGATATACACTACTATATATAAAACAAGGACCTACTGCATACCACAGCGAACTATATTCAATATCTTGTAATAACCTAGAATGGAAAAGAATCTGAAAAAGAATATGTGTGTGTGTGTGTGTGTGTGTGTGTGTAACTGAATGACTGCTGTATATCTGAAACTAACAATATTGTAAATCAACTATAGTGCAATTTAAAAAATAAATAGAAAAAGGAAACAGAAATAACACCAATCTTACATAAACTCTTTCAAAAAAGAAAGGAAGAATAATTCCTACCTCACAAGGTTAGCATAACCCTAATACCAAACCTGAGAAGACATTGAAAAAAGGAAAATTTTAGACCAATATCCTTTACAGTCATAGGTGCAAAAATCCTAAACAAAACATCAGCAAATTAAATCCAGCAATATATTAAAAAAAAAAATAAGAATAATACAATCAAGAAGAGATAAGCCCAGGAAAGCAAGGTGATTTAGCGTCTGGAAAATCTCACCATATTAACAGAATAAATGAGAAACACGTGATCATTTTAGATATAGAAAGAGTATTAGACAACAATTTATAATTAAAAACTCTCAACAAACTAGGAACAGAAAATAACTTCCTTAATCTGAAAAGGGCATCTATGAAAAACCTCCAGCTAACATCATGTTTAATGGTGAAATACTGAATGTGTTCTTTCCACAATGGAGAACAAGATAATTAACACCCATGCTCACTCATCCTATTTGACGTTGTACTGGGGGTCCTAACCACTGTAGTGAGGCAAGGAAACAGTATAAAAATATGAAAGGAAAAAAGTAGAACTGTCTCTATCTGCACCTTTGGCAAGGCCACGTGATACAACATCTTTTGTATTTTAATATGCTAACAGGTGGGGGTCAAAATACCATGGTAAACAATGGGGAAAATGATTTTATTCTGACTCAATCTTAAAAATTTAAACCAAAGTTAATAAAAATAAGTTTATATTAAAAATGATCAAGGAGATTTCAAAAAAAACAAATAAAATTTCTAAAAATAAAAAATATAATAACTGAAATTAAAAATCAAGATAGACTGGGGCTTCCCTGGTGGCGCAGTGGTTGAGAATCTGCCTGCTAATGCAGGGGACACGGGTTCGAGCCCTGGTCTGGGAGGATCCCACATGCCGCGGAGCAACTAGGCCCGTGAGCCACAACTACTAAGCCTGTGTGTCTGGAGCCTGTGCTCCGCAACAAGAGAGGCCGCGATAGTGAGAGGCCCGCGCACCGCAATGAAGCGTGGCCCCCGCTTGCCACAACTAGAGAAAGCCCTTGCACAGAAACGAAGACCCAACACAGCCAAAATTAAATAAATTGTCTAAAAAAAAAAAATGGCATGAACGTTACCACAATAAAGGGGGAAAATACTCTTTAAAAAAAAAATCAAGATAGACTGAACAGAGTGGACAAAGTTGGCAAGGTAATTAATGGTAAGGTAGATCTAAAAAAATTATCCGAAGTGCAGCACAGAGAGACAAAGAAATGGAAAATATGAAAGACAGCTTATGCAATATGGAGAAGAATAAATATGTAAGTAAGTCCCGGAAGGGGCGGGGGACAGGGAGAGACAGTAACTGGAGACTCTCAAGACAAAAGATCAGAGAATATCCCAGAAGTGATGAAAGACACCAAACCTCAGCTCCAGGAAGCCCAACAAAATCCACACCTGAGATAAGCAGGACACTAAAGAGATCTTAAAAGCTCTCAGAGAGAAAAGAGAGAATACCCACAAAGTATTAAAATATAAGACTGACAGCTGAATTTTCAACAACAACAATAGAAGCCAACGACTGATAAAATAACACCTTCAATGCATTGAGAAAAAAATAATTGCCAATCTGGAATTTTAAGCCCAGCAAAGAAACTTATCAAAATAAAGATGGATTAGACAAAGCAAAACTCAGCTTGCCATCTCAGGCCCCACAGAAGGAGGTGCTTAGGGCAGACCATGAAAGGTCTGAGGAAAAGAATTATGAGCAGAAAATATTGGCTAAACCCAAACAAACTGACAGTAACAACATAATATGGAACAATGAGATATACACATGGAAACTGTGACTATAACACCATATACCAAAAATTAATTCCAGGATTTAAGTATAAGCATTTTAGGAGACAATATAAGAATATAGATTTAATTATCCCAGAGATAGAAAGAATTTCCTAAATAAGATTAAAAGGCCAATGTGTGGTAGAGGAGTGATCAAGATGGCAGAGTACTAGGACATGAAGCTCACCTCCTCCCACAAATACAACAAAAATACATCTACATGTGAACAATTCTCACAGGATACCTACTGAACACTGGCAGAAGACCTTAGACCTCTGAAAGGGCAAGAAAATCTCCAAGTAACCAAGTGGGGCAAAAAATAAATAAATAAATAAGAAAGCGAGAAAGGAATCGGGACAGGACCTGCATCCCTGGGCTGAAGCTGTAGAAGAGGAAAGGTTCCTGTACCCTGGGAAGTCCCGTCACCAGTGGGGAATCAACCAGGACAGAGGGAGAGGTTCAGAACCTCAGAGAACACAGCAACCAGTTTGCAGCAGTTAGAACAGAAAAAGACATGCACAGACAGTCAGTACCACAGCTCTGCACTTCTGAGCCTGAGACACCTATCTGCCGATACAGGCAGGGGCTGGGTGCGGAAGCTTGAGCTTCAGAGATCAGACCCAGAGAGAGGACTGGGATGGACTGCACGGAAACAGCCTGAAGGGGCTGGAGCCTGGTGCAACCACACCTGATGGTGTATGCAGAGGAAGCCTGGGCTGCCTTAGAGGCCAGGTGCCATTGTGTCAGTAGTGCGTGAGGGGAGGGGCGGGAACCACCACTACAGCCTTTCTACCCGCAAGAGCTCTAAGGCAGCAAGACACTGCCTACACGAGCTCCAGGAGCAGTCACGAGTCGCTGCTGTTCCCGGGACTTCAGGAGCAGTCTCGAGCTGCGCACCTTGCCCTCCTAGACTCCAGGAGCAGTCCCGAGCCACCTCCATTCTAATCATGCGCTCTGGGGGCACACGTGAGCTGCCACTGCCACTGAGAACTCCACGACCAGGCACCAGCCACAATATCTGCACATCCACTATCAAGAGGTAACAGCCAGCACACACTAAGGAAAGAGGTAGCAGACATCCAGACTAAAAACAGCCCTCACACCAAAAACTCTTAAACCCACACAAGCTACACAGGGAGGCTTCCACATATAAATAGCCCTCCAAGACCACAGCAGATAATTGTTTCTCCTAAACTCATAGAGCAAGAGAACTATAAGTAAAATGAAGAAGCAGAGGAACCACTCCCAATTAAAAAACCAAGAGAATTCCCCTGAAATAACAAACAATGAAACAGACCTCTTCAGTCTAAGAGACACTGAGTTCAAAAAGGAGATAATGAAAATACTGAAGGAATTTAGAAAGGCTATTGACAGAAATGCAGAGTACGGTAAAAAGGAACTAGAAGCTATAAAGAGGGACCAAGAAAAATTAGAAAACTCATTTGCTGAGATGAAAACTGAACCAAAGACAATGAATAGCAGAATAAGTAATGCAGAAGAATGAATAAGTAACCAGGAAGATAGAATAATGGAAATGACCCAATCAGAACAGCAGACAGAAAGCCAAATGAAAAAAAAAAAAAAAAAAATGAAAGCAACATAAGAGACCTATGGGATAATATAAATTGTGCCAATGTATGCGTAATAAGGATTCCAGAAGGGGAAGAAAGAGAAAAGGGGATCAAAAATGTATTTGAAGAAATTATGGCTGAAAACTTCCCAAACCTAAAGAAGGAAACAGATATCCAGGTACAGGAAGCACAGAGGATCCCAAACAAGGTAAACCCAAACAGACCTACACCAAGACATATTATAATAAAAATGGCAAAAGTTAAAGAGAGGATTCTAAAGGCAGCAAGAGAAAAACAAAGGAGGCAAGGGAACCCCCATAAGGCTATCAGCTGATTTCTCTACAGAAACACTGCAGGACAGAAGGGAGTGGAAAGATACATCCAAAGTCCTAAAAGGGAAACATCTGCAACCTAGGATACTCTACCCAGCAAGATTATCATTTAGAATAGAAGGAGGGATAAAGAATTTCTCAGACAAGCAAAAACTAAAAGAATACAGCAATACTAAACCTATCCTAAAGGAAATATTGAAAGGTTTTCTCTAAATAGAAAAGAATCCATAGGAAAGAGAAAATCACAATCAGAAAGCAAGTCACCTAAATAAGCCAGTACACAGATTAAAAAAAAAAAAATCTGTGAAACTAATAATAACCACAATGAAACAGCAAAAGGATGAACATGAAGATGTAAATAAGGAGATCAAAATCATAAAATGTGGAGGAGAAAAGTAAGAAAATGTAGATTTTTTTTTTCATTCCCTAGAATGTGTTTGAGCCTAAATGACTACCAGTCTAAGACAAGTAGATATAGGAAGGGGTTAATATACTTGAAAAATGGTAACCACAAATCAAAAACATACAATAGATTCACAAAAACCAAAAAGAAGAGAACATAAGCATAATACAAAAGAAAATCATCAAACCACAAAAGGAAAAACAAAAAAGGGACAAAGAAGAAATATAAAATCAAAGGGAAAACAAAGTTTAAAATGGCAATAAATACATATCTATCAATAATTACCTTAAATGTCAATGGACTAAACACTCCAATCAAAAGACAGAGTGGGAGATTGGATAAAAAAGCAAGAGCCTATAATATGCTGCCTACAAAAGACCCACTTTAGAGGAAAGGACACACATAGATTGAAAGTGAGGAGATGGAAATAGGTATTTCATGCAAACTGAAATGAAAAGAAAGCAGGGGTTGTAATATTCATATCAGACAAGATAGACTTTAAAACAAAAGCCACGAAGAAAAATCTAAGGACACTATGTAATAATAAAAGAATTAATACAAGAAGAGGATTATTACATTCATATATGCACCTAATACAGGTCAACATATATGCAACTAATACAGGAGCACCCAAATACATAAGATAAATACTAAAAGACATAAAGGGAGAAATTGACAAAAATACAATAACAGTAGGAAACTTTAACGTCCCACTCACATCAATGGACAGATATTCTGGACAGAAAATCAGTGAGGCAACAGAGATCCTAAATAATACAATAGAACAGTTAATTAGACTTAATTGATATTTTCAGGACATTACATCCAAAAAAAAAGAAATTCTTTCCAAGTGCATATGGAACATTTTCTAGGATTGACCACATACTAGGGCACAAAACAAGCCTCAACAAATTTAAGGATATAGAAATTGTCTCGAGCATCTTTTCTGACCACAACAGCATGAAACTAGAAATCAACCACAGAAATATGTGGAAAAAATGATTACATGTAGGGCTTCCCTGGTGGCACAGTGGTTGAGAGTTCACCTGCCGATGCAGGGGACACGGGTTCATGCCCCAGTCCAGGAAGATCCCACATGCCGTGGAGCGGCTAGGCCTGTGAGCCATGGCCACTGAGGCTGTGCGTCCGGAGCCTGTGCTCCGCAATGGGAGAGGCCACAACAGTGAGAGAAAAAAAAAAACAATTACATGGAGACTAAACAACATGCTACTAAAAAACCCAGCAGGTCAATAATGAAATCAAAGAAAATTTAAAAATACCTTGATATGAATGACAATAAAAATACAACCATACAAAATCTATGGGATGCAGCAAAACCCTTTCTTAGAGGGAAGTTCACAGCCATATAGACCTTCCTTCCTCAAAAAACAAGAAAAATCTCAAACAACATAATATACCACTTAAAAGAATTAGAAAAAGAAGAACAAAACCTAGTCAGCAGAAGGAAAGAAATACTCAAGATCAGAGAGGAAATAAATAAAATAGAGATTTAAAAAAAATAGAAAAAAATCAATAAACCAAGAGCTGGTTCTTTAAAAGGTTAAACAATATCGACAAACCTCTGGCCAGGCTCACCAAGAAGAAAAGAGAGAGAACCCAAATAAACAAGATAAGAAATGAAAAAGGAGACATAACAACCAACACCACAGAAGTACAAAAAACCGTAAGGGAATACTATGAACATGCCAACAAATTCAACAACCTAGAAGAAATAGACAAGTTTCTAGAAACATACAGCCCACCAAAACTGAATCAAGAAGAAACAAATAATTTGAACAGACCAATCACTACTAATGAAAGTCCACGACCAGATGGCTTCACAGGCAAATTCTACCAAACCTACAAAGAAGAATTTATACTGATCCTTCTCAAACTCTTCCAAAACATTGATGAGAACACTCCCAAAGACATTCTATGAAGCCACCATCACCCATGACACTAAAACCAAAGACACCACCAAAAAAGAAAATTAGAGGCCAATATCTTTGATGAATATAGATGTTAAAGTTCTCAAAAAAATATTAGCAAACCAAATCCAACAACACATAAAAAAGATCATACACCACAGTCAAGTGGGATTCATCCCAAGTTCACAAGAATGGTTCAACATTTGCAAATCAATCAATGTGATACACCACAGAAACAAAAGAAAAGACAAAAGCCACATGATCATTTCAATAGATGCAAAGAAAGCATTTGACAAAATTCTACATCCATTCATGATAAAAAAAACTCTTACAAAAGTGGGCATAGAGGAAACATATCTCAACATAATAAAAGCTATTTATGACAAATCCACAGCCCATATAACACTAAAAACAGTGAAAAGCTGAAAGCCTTCCCACTAAAATCTGGAAAAAGACAAGGATGCCCACTCTCGCCTCTTCTATTCAACATACTATTGCAAGACCTAGTCACTGCAATCAGATAAGAAAAAGAAATAAAAGGTATCCAAATTGGAAGGGAAGAGGTAAAATTGTCATTATATGCAGATAACATGATTCTATATACAGAAAACCCTAAAGACTCCACACAAAAACTACTAAAACTGATAAATGAATTCAACAAGGTAGCAGGATACAAGATTAACACACAGAAATTGGTTGCATTTCTTTACACTAACAATGAAATATCAGAAAGAGAATGTAAAAAAACAATACCTTTCAAAATCGCACCCCCCAAAATAAAATATTTAGGAATAAACCTGACCAAGGAGGTGAAAAACCTATACACTGAGAACTATAAAACATTAATAAAGGAAACTGAAGATTCAAAGAAGTGGAAACATATCCCATGCTCTTGGATTGGAAGAATTAATATTGTTAAAATAGCCATACTTCCCACAACAATCTACAAATTTAATGCAATCCCTATCAAATTACCCATATTTTTCACAGAACTAAAAAAAAAATTGTAAAATTCATATGGAACCATAAAAGACCCAGAATTGCCAAAGCAATCCTGAAGAAAAAGAACAAAGCAGGAGCCATGCCCTCCCAGACTTCAGACATACTACAAAGTGACAGTAATCAAAAGAGCGTGGTATGGGACTTCCCTGGTGGTCCAGTGGTTAAGACTCTGCACTTCCAATGCAGGGGGCCCAGGTTCGATCCCTGGTCAGGGAATTAGATCCTGCATGCCGCAACCAAGAGCCCACATGCCACAACTAAAGATCCCACATGTCGCAATGAAGATCCCACATGCTGCAACAAACACTCAGTGCAGCCAAATAAATAAATAAATAAATAAACACAGAACAGCAGCAACAAAAAAAAACAGCGTGGTATTGGGACAAAAACAGACATATGGATCAATGGATCAGAATAGAGAGCCCAGAAATAAACCCATACACCTATGGCCAATTAATCTTTGACAAAAAAAGCAAGCATATACTATGGGGAAAAGACAGTCTCTTCAGCAAGGATGCTGGGAAAACTGGACAGCTGCATGTAAATCGATGAAGTTAGAACACTCCCACTCACCATACACAAAAATAAACTCAAAATGGCTTAAAGGCTTAAACATTAAGACATGACACCATAAAACTCCTAGAAGAGCTCAAAGGCAAAACACTCTGACATAAATTGTACCAATGTTTTCTTAGGTCAGTGTCCCAAGGCAATAGAGATAAAAACAAAAATAAACAAATGGGACCTAATCAAACTTAGAAGTTTTTGCACAGCAAAGGAAACCATAAACAGAAGAAAGGTAAGCTACAAACAGGGAGAAAATATTTGCAAACAATGCAACCAATAGGCCTAGTATCCAAAATATACAAACAGCTCATACAGTTCAATAACAAAAAAACTAAACAACCCAATCAAAAAATGGGCAGAAGGGCTTCCCTGGTGGCGCAGTGGTTGAGAGTCCGCCTGCCAATGCAGGGGACACAGGTTCGTGCCCCAGTCCGGGAGGATCCCACATGCCACAGAGTGGCTGGGCCCGTGAGCCATGGCCGCTGAGCCTGCACGTCTGGAGCCTGTGCTCTGCAACGGGAGAGGCCACAACAGTGAGAGGCCTGCATACCGAAAAAAAAAAGGGGGCAGAAAACCTAAATAGACATTTCGCCAAAGAAGACATATATTTAGGTCTTTAACCCATTTTGAGTAAGACCAGATACTATAAAACTCTTAAAGGAAAACATAGGCAGAACACTCTGACATAAATCACAGCAATATCTTTTTTGATACATCTTCTAGAATAATGTAAATAAAAACAAAAATAAACTCAAAGGCTTTTGCACAGCAAAGAAAACTATAAACAAAACGAGAAGACAACCCACAGAATGGGAGAAAATATCTGCAAACAATGCGACTGACAAGGGATTAATCTCCAAAGTTTACAAACAGCTCATGCGGCTCAATATCAAAAAAAACACAAACAACCCAATCAAAAAATGGGCAGAAGACCGAAATAGACATTTCTTCAAAGAAGACATACAGATGGGCAACAGGCACATGAAAAGATGCTCAACATCACTAATTATTAAAGAAATGCAAATCAAAACTACAATGAGATATCACCTCACACCAGTCAGAATAGCCATCATCAAAAAGTCTACAAATACCAAATGCTGGAGAGGGTGTGGAGAAAAAGGAACCCTCCTATACTGCTGGTGGGAATGTAAATTGGTACAGCCACTATGGAGAACAGTATGGAGATTCGTTAAGAAACCAAAAACAGAGCTACCATATGATCTAGCTATCCTACTCCTGGGCATATATCTGGAAAAAAACATAGTTCAAAAGGATACATGCACCCCAATGTTTATAGCATCACTATTCACAATAGTCAAAACATGCAAGCAACCTAAATGTCCATTGAGAGATGAATGCATAAAGAAGATGTGGCACATACATACAGAGGAATATTACTCAGCCATTATAAAGAATGAAATAATGCCATTTGCAGCAACATGGATGCAACTAGAGATTATCATACTAAGTGAAGGAAGTTAGAGAAAAACAAATATCTTATCACTTATATACAGAATCTAAAAAAAATGATAAAAATGAACTTATTTACAAAATAGAAACAGACTCACAGGCTTAGAGAACAAACTTGGCAGGGAGGGATAGACTGGGAGTTTGGGATTGACATGCCCACACTGCTACATTTAAAATAAATAACTAATAAGGACCTACTGTATAGCACAGGGAACTCTGCTGAATACTCTGTAATAACCTAAATGGGAAAAAATTTTGAAAAAGACTAGATAAATATATCTATTCTTTAGATAGATATATATAACTGAATCACTTTGCTGTACACCTGAAACTAACATAACATTGTTAATCAACTATACTCCAATATAAAATAAAATGTTAAAAAATAATATTAAAAAGTTTAAAAAATATATATGGGGGGGAGCATTCATAAAAAAATACCACATGAGCCCCAAACTGAGGGAAGATATTTTCACGTAACTGATTACTGTCTAGAATAAACATATAAAGAACTTCTAAAATCAGTTAGAAAAGACCAAGCACCCAACAGAAACATGAGCAGAAAACTAGAACAGGCACTTAAGAGGAAATACACCGGCTCAGCTTTATCAGTGATCAGGGAAACACGAATGAAAACCACCATTAGACACCTTTTCACTAACACCAAACTGGTAAAAAGTCTGACAATATCAAATACCGGAGAAACAGTGGAGCAAAGCAACTCTTCACACTGCTGGTGGGACCACACACTTAGCGACCCGTTTGGAAAACAAGCTGTCACTTTACAAGCCAGCAGTAACCCTAAGTGTGTGTCTACTCTGCACAGAGCTTCCCGGCCAGTGTACCAAGCTCCTGATCTGCTCAGGTCCAGGAAAGGGGCTGGGGGCTGAGACGCAGGGGTGACACCCCTGGAGTCCTCCACATGTCCTTCCATAGCAGAATGAATGACTAAACATGTGGCAAAGTCAGGAAGTGGAATCTATTACAAGCACAAAAAGTAAACCAGAACGTAGCAAGATGGATGAATTTTAGGAATATGTGTACACTTATATACACTGCAGAAAAACAATATAATTCCCTTTATACAAAGTTTAAAATTTGTACAAGTAAACAATAAATTTTGTAGGGCTACAAATATGGGTGGTAAAACTATAATAAAAGAAAGGAAATAATAATCACAAAATGTAGGGTCACAGTTACCCTAAGGGAGGAGGGAAGGGGCTGGACAGGGAAAGAGCACACAGGGCTGCACAGGTGATGGCAACGAGCTGTTCCTTTAAGTTAGCGTTCATTTGTTTTCTCCTGTAGATCCTACTTATGTTTCATAAGCATGATTTTGCATCTACTAATTTATCTGAGTGTGTGTGTGTGTATGTATACATATATATATATTTAATGGAAAAAGTAAACATACCACCACAAAGGGGGACAGGGAAGGGGGTGGAGACAGCAGGGCAAGGGTCTGGGGACAGCCATAAGCCTGTACATCACATTTTTACTGTACTTTTTTTTTAAGCTTGGACACCACACATGAGTTCTCACATTGTTACATAAGTTCTGCAACACTCTCTGCTCCCCCCGCAGAAAGAGGCTTATTTTCCTCATTTTTAGAATAAGTGTTCCCCTCTGTTCCCACTGGAAACTCAATGTCTCTACAGGATGTTCTGCGTAGGTGGAAAATGATTATTTTAAAAGCTGGAGAACATCAAATAATCCTGAATAATGAGGCACTGGAGGAAAGAGAAGCAGTGTAATTCACTAAAAAAGGGTCAGAGATTTTTCCATACAGACTTTTCATCAATGCTCTGACGCATCCACAAGCCACCAAAGGCCCAGCCTGGGCAGGGGGCCGCGAGGGGGGCGTTGGCTCCCTGCAGGGGGCTCAAGCCAGGCAGGAGGTCGACAAGGAGGACAGGCAGGGCTTCTCCTCCCTGGGCTCCATGAGGCTGCTTGCACCCATTCCGGCCTCCTATCAGGACCTCTAGAACCTGTGCTTTATTCCTCTCCTAGTTAGGCCCACAGCACTGGAGGTCTGCGGGCGTTTCCCTGCCATTCTGCCAGCAGCAAAATAGGACCAAATGCTCTGTGCTTCAAAGCCAAACCACACATCCGAGTTCACAAGGGCAGCCTAGGGTCTCAGCACGTTCTCTGAGAAGCAAGTAAAGCCACCTGAAGGAAGGGTGTGCTGTCCTCTGGTTCCTAAGGGTCACATGTGGAACTTGCTTCCTGGCAGCCCCCGGGCGCCAGGGCCTCTGGCTGCTGCCTGAGCTTATCAAGCAGCCCTTCCAGGCAGATGTCACCCTGTCACCCTGTTGACACGGCCTCTGTCTCTGTTCCAGAACGTCCCTCATTCTACCTTATGTCACAGCTGGCGATTTACCAAACACCCGCCCCCCAACAGCGTAGACTCCTTTAAGACAGGGGTTTGAGTGCATTCAATGCATTTTCTGCCTCAGGGCTCAGCGCGGTGCAATGTCTGCTGAACTGACTTCTGGGGGGGGGGGGTAAAATTTTTTTAATATTTATTTTTATTAATTATCATTTATTTTTGGCTGCATTGGGTCTTCGTTGCTGCACATGGGCTTTCTCTAGTTGCAGTGAGCGGGGGCTACTCTTCGTTGCGGTGCATGGGCTTCTCATCGCAGTGGCTTCTCTTGTTGCAGAGCACAGGCTCTAGGCGTGCGGGCTTCAGTAGTTGTGGCACGGGGGCTTCAGTAGTTGCGGCGCACAGGCTCTAGAGCGCGCGCTCAGTAGTTGTGCGCACGGGCTTAGTTGCTCCGCGGCATGTGGGATCTTCCTGGACCAGGGCTCAAACCTGTGTCCCCTGAATTGGCAGGCGGATTCTGAACCAATGTGCCACCAGGGAAGCCCCCTGAACTGACTTCTTGAACAAAAAGAAGCTGTTACATGGTGACAAACCATAGAAGAGTGTGTACACTTAAACCCAGGACTGTTCACCAAACATCAAGAAAATAAAGTTGCGGATGAAAGGCTAAGCACATTTTCAGATTCAAGCGATAGCAAGTAACTTATGACATTCCTCATCCTCCTTAACAGATCAAAATTATGTGACTGGCAATAAGTAACTTAGTCATTATTAATCCAGGATAAGCCTAATTCCATGGAACACGTGACGGGATACCAGGCCAGAAATTATCCTCGTTGGTTGCTCGAAAGTGTACCCAGGAGGACTGGGTAAATCCAAAGACTCCAGAGTTGTCTGATGGAGCATTCAACTCTGACGTCCCTCAAAAATAGATTCCAGGGCTTCCCCTCTGAGGCAGCTCCTCCCAATCCCTCCTTCAGCAAAGATCTCCTGAGTCCCCGAGCCAGGCACTCTGCCAGGTACCGCGATGAAATAATCACACAAATAAGTGCAACTAAGAACATCGTTAAAGGAAAGCATCTTACTTCCTTCCTGGGCCAGGGTCACAGCTCTGTGGGGGCACAGCCAGGCTCTGGCCTGCCTCCCCAGATCTGAGCTTCAGAGAAATCCCCATAGGCATTCAACTCAGAGACAAGCAGCACCCCGGCCTGGGGCCGCATCAACAGACGCAGTGAGCAGGGCCCGAGGCAGCGGCACCCCACCCCCACCTTTGCACATGGCGTCTCAGGTGTTCACCACAACAGCCCGGTAAGGGCTGTAGCAGGAACACCATTTCACAGAGCAGGGAAAGGCCCCACAAAGGTGAACAGACTTCTGAGTGGCTACGGAATGGTGTAGCTGGCAGGGGCTTCAGCAGAGTCCTCCTGGCTCCAAAGTGCTCACCCCACTCCCCACACCAGGACTGGGACTCCCTCTGTAGACCCTACCCTGCATGTCTGAAAATAGCCTCAAGTCTGAGGGATCAGGGATCACATGCTGTGCTCATCCCAACATGTGATCTAGAGCAGCTGATCTAGTTTTGCACCTAAATACTGGGCTAGCATCTCTGATGCAAGCCACGCCAGTAACGACCCACCCTCCACAGGGCAGGCACCCAGGCCAGTTTTGCCTTGTAGGGATGTTCCAACTAATCTGTCCTCTCCATCTTCCATTTCCTTATCTTTAAAACAGAGATAACAGCATCTGCTCTGCCTCCCTCACAAGACTATTCTAGAATTAAATGAGGTAACACTCATGAACATACAATTTCAGAACATTTAGATTCATCAGCACTTCATCAATGAACTCCAAACCTGACCAAACCTGGTGCAGGTTAGCTTTGTACTGCACTGAAAACAGTTTGCAACTATTCAGAAATTTATTGAAATTGTAACTTTAAATAGCCTGCTTTGCATAAGGAATACAAATCCTTAAAGAAAACTCAGTAAATTCCAAATGTGAGGGAGTCTGTCAATTAAGCAACTGTGAGGAAGGCTGCTAAATAAATCAAGTCATGACCCAACCTCCTCTTAATTATTTAAAATGGTTTTAAAAGCTCCCAGCTTGAAGGCCAGTAACAGAGGGAAAGAGCAATGGGAGAAAATCTTAACGGAAACAGAAATCAGAAGCCAACTGGCAGTGCCGTCTGCAAGTTGCAAGGCCTTAGTCACAGGAAGCATATAGCCTTCCAAGGGAACAGGCCCCCTATGCCTTTCCCCACATGCAGACACACAAAGGCCCAGAGTGCGAAGAAAAGAAAGAACGGGCAAGGAAAGGCAAATTGAGGCCTTCCTGCATTCATTCAAACAAGCAGTACCTGAGAGAGAAGATGTAAGGGGCCTCTGAGTCAGAGCAGCTGTTTAGGAGGCTAACAGTCAGTGGGAACCGCACTAAATTGCTCCTTGGCCACGCCGCACAGCTTGTGAGATCTCAGGTCCCTGACCAGGGATCAAACCTGGGCCCTCAGCAGTGAAAGCGCAGAGTCCTAACCACTGGACTGACAGGGGATTCCTCACTCATTTCTTTTAGAAGTCCAGGTTGTCATATTTTAAGATAACTTTCAACACTGCTATAAAATGTTAACTTGTTTAATCAAGAAATGGGTAGTAGGGCTTCCCTGGTGGCGCAGTGGTTAAGAGTCCGCCTGCCGATGCAGGGGACACAGGTTCGTGCCCCGGTCCAGGAGGATCCCACATGCCGCGGAGCGGCTGGGCCCGTGAGCCATGGCCGCTGAGCCTGCACGTCCGGAGCCTGTGCTCCGCAACGGTAGAGGCCACAGCAGTGAGAGGCCCGTGTACTGCACAAAAAAAAAAAAAAAGAAAGAAAGAAATGTGTAGTAGATGAAAAATGGCAAGGCCAGGGCTAAACTGTGTAGACTCAAGTGCAGAGCCGCCCAGTGGAGCCCAGCAATGATGGCTCCACCTGGAGCACGACTGTAACTCATAACGTGGGGTCAGGACTGCTATTAGGGCCAAGTCACTATCACACACCTCAGTCCCTGTGTCAGTTCATCCCTGAGAGGTGACGAGCCCCCTTCCATTACTAAAACCATAAAGTTAGTTTTGGAGTAATGGGGACTCAAATGGAGTTTTATACTCAGGTGTTCTGAAAGCTATTTCTGAGGGATTTTTCACTTTATCTTTAGGATATAAAAATATCTATTGACTCCTTACTCTGTACCAAGTGTTTTACTTACATTTTCTCTCTAACCAGCAAAATAATCTTCAAGCGTGAAATTAATCTCATTTTACAAATGAGGAAAAACTGAGTCACAGAAAAGTTAGGTCATGAGTCTAAGGTCACACAACAGAAGCAGTAGTGCCCAGATACAAACTAGGGCCCTCCAGAGCCTGTGCACTTTCAGCAACAGCACACCCAGGGCAGGCCGTGCTGCTTTTAGCTAAGACAGAAATCAAACTGAAGATTATTTAAATGACCACTTTACTCTGACTCCTCTGGTTTAACGAGAGTACCAATTAATTCTAACTAAAACCAGAGACTACTTTTTCCCTTCTCTCCCAGTTGAAAATTATTTTTCAGCTGCTGCTGCTGTGGGTTACTAAAGGAAGCGAGGTTTGTTCAGCACACTGCAGAGGCTGTCCCAACACAAACGCTTCCTGAACTTCCCAAACCTTCACATTAGCAGTTCTGGCCCTGGGAGTCGCAGGCAGCCCTCAGCACTTACGTACTCTCATGTCCCCGCTCACTGATTTCTTCCTGGAGACTCAGAATGCTGGTAAGGTTAATGATCCTTCTCCGGGGGGTACAAGCTGCTGTCATTTCCTTTTGGGATGCATCCTCCACCATTTCCAAATCAGAGCCTTCCCGATGTCTCTTTCTGCAAAGTAAACGAGGAACTGGCAGCTCATAACTATCTTAAAAAAACTGTTTCAAACTCAGTCAAATTTTGCGCCTTGCATTTTGGAGAAGGGAGCAGCTTCTCTGTGCCGGCTCTCCACATCTGGGGAGGGCTCCCTGTGCTGGAGGCGGCCAGCCAGATCAGGATGTCCTCCCAGATACTGCTTCCCTGACACCCCTCAAGCCTTATTAGTGGCCACTGCAGGCAGCAGGGCTTTGGAGTCTGGCTCAGCCTGGAGACGTGCAGCGTCTTGATCAAGTGCGCTGACCTCACCACATCTCATTCATTCAGCCCTCCATCCATCCGTCCATCGGGCACTGTTATAGTACCAACCTCACACAGCCATGACAAAGTGCCTGCCCTCACCATGCTACCTTTCTAGTGGGAGAGTCAAACAGCAACCGAAGAAAGATCATTTTAAGTAGCAACAAATACTGTGAGGAAAATAACACAAGGTAACAGAATGAAGGGGAAGCAAGAGAACTTTAGATTAAATGGACAAAGAAGGTCTCTGGTGAGAGGCGACATCCGAGTTGAGACCTGGGTGACAAAAAGCCGGAGAGTTCCTGCACCGAGGGACCAGCAAGAGCAAAGGGGTGAGAGCTCAGGGAGGTCGGGTCAGCACTGGAGCAGCATGGTCAAAGCGCCACGAAGGGGAGGAGAGTGATGAGCTGGGGGCGGGCAGGCTGGTTTCACCCCAAGTGCCGCAGGAAGCACTGGTTTTCAGCAAGGAGTGAGACACCCTGGTTCCTGGTTCAGAAAGATTCCTCTGCTGTGTGGTAAATGGCTCGCAGCATTAAGTCCCCAAGTGATAAACAGAAATGTCACACTTCCCAGCAGGGCTGTTAAGAGCATTAACTGAGATAATGCATATTAAGTATCTGGCACACAGTGGATGCTCAGTGAACGTTAGCATCCTTTATTATTCTCTGAAAACAAATCCTTAGAAGCCATCTCCCTAGACTGACTTGGAAGTGAGCAAACCAGAGTTAAAAAACTCACCCAAGTTCCACTGGGCAATCAGAGCCAGGGTTTCAGTGGTCAGACACCAAGGGGATGTGCGGCCTCAGGCAAAGGACTTCACCCTGAGCTCCAGGGTCAGTACCCGCACACACTGAATAAGGAACATCCACCTTACAGATGTCAGTGAGATGTCCTTGAAGCACCCACAGAGTGTACACTGAAGATGCTCAAAATTAACTGACAGTCATTAGTACGGCTGTTCCTGCCCCCTCTAACTAGCTCATGCACTTCAGGGAGTTTCATAATTTGAACTGAGAAACTGTTCTTCTGAAAGGAGTGAAAGCAGCTTGCAGTAGGATGGAAGAATCCTCCAGATATTTTAGGCCCCACTTTCCAGCCACCTCTGCTGTTGAGGCTTTATCAAAATTCAATACTAAAATTAAAGGATAGATCTTCTGATTTTTTTTTTCTGATGTGTTTTTAAATAATGTTTGGAATCACGGACATTTAAGATATTTCAAAGGCCACTGTGATGGGTGACTCTAAAGCCATGGTCAAAGGCCAACAGTAGACCAGGCCAAAGCACCAACCCATTGGAGGGAGAGGGCAAATCAGGGAGAGAAAATGCAAGGGGTTTGTGACAGTCCAAGTTAGAAGGTAGTTTCATTAAAGAACGAAGGAGGACTTCCCTGGTGGCGCAGTGGTTAAGAATCCACCTGCCAACACAGGGGACACGGGTTCGAGCCCTGGTCTGGGAAGATCCCACATGCCGCGGAGCAACTAAGCCCGTGCGCCTCAACTACTGAGCCTGTGCTCTAGAGCCCGCGTGCCACAACTACTGAAGCCTGCATGCCTAGAGCCCGTGCTCCACAACAAGAGAAGCCACCGCAATAAGAAGCCCGCGCACCGCAACAAAGAGTAGCCCCTGCTCACAGTAACTAGAGAAAGCCTGCGCGCAGCAACAAAGACCCAATGCAGCCAAAAATAAAGTAAATAAAATAAATTTTTAAAAACAGTTTAAAATAATAATGATAATAACGAAGGAGGCAAGCTGTGCTTTCCCACAAGGCCATACCTGGGGTTCTCAGGGCTGGAAGAGGGCCCTCTCTTCTCTGACGAGTCTGCAGTCCTCTTTGCTGCATCCTCCTCCAAGCCCTGATTCTTGGCAGCCACTTCAGCAGGAGCTGAGAGTTCAAGCATTTCCTCATCCTGCTGCCTGGCCCCGCTACTAGAAGCAGCTGTCCTGTCCTCTACGACAACAGCCTGGGGCTGACTGGATAGGGCCTTGCTCACAGGCTGCACGAAGGCATCGAGTTTCTGTTCCCGGCAATCTGTGCGGACCATCTGGTGGGCATACACCTTGTCGCCACTTCCAGCAGTAGATGAGAGGGTCACACCTGTTGTGGATTTAACCACTTCCCCAGAGGGGCCAGTAAGACCTGGTAGTAAAGTCTGTGTCAAAAAAGATGACAGTGGGAAGAGTCAGTGTATGAAGGACAGAAGCACAGGTCCCAAAATGGAGTAAAAGCTAGAACCAGGTATATCATTACAGAATTATTATAGAAGCAATTCTGACCAAAATTTGAAGTATGAAATTAAAAATACACAAATATAAAATTCAGCTAAATCCTTATAATTTAAAAACTGGTTTGAGGGCTTTCCTGGTGACGGAGTGGTTAAGAATCCACCTGCCAATGCAGGGGACACGGGTTTGGGTCCTGGTCCGGGAAGATCCCACAAGCAACGGAGCAACTAAGCCCATGCACTGCAACTACTAAGCCTGTGCTCTAGAGCCCATTAGCCACAAGTATTGAGCCCACGTGCCACAACTACTGAAGTCCGCGTGCCTAGAGCCCATGCTCCACAACAAGAGAAGCCACTGCAATGAGAAGCCTGCGCACCGCAACAAAGAATAGCCCCCGCTCACTGCAACTAGAGAAAGCCCGCACGCAGCAATGAAGACCCAATGCAGCCAAAAATAAATTTATCAAAATAACCCTTAAAAAATAAAATAAAAACTGGTTTGATATAAAAATACTAGTGTAAAACGCTCATATTTTTGTCTACTTTTTATTTTTTTGCTGCCATAAGAGATTTTTTTTATTGTGGTAAAGTATACATAACATAAAATTTATCATTTAACCATTTTCAAGTGTACAGTCCTGTGGCATTAAGTACATTCACACTGTCGTGCAACCATCACCAACATCCACCCTCCCAAACGGAAACTCTCTACCCATTAAACAGTAACTCCCCATTCTCCCCTCCCCTCTAGCTCTGGCAACTACCTTCCTACTGACTATTTTTAAATATACATATTTCCTAGGTCTGTCCACTGGAAAGGCCTGAAAGCAATGACCACCCAGTAGCAATGAGGTCCCCCAATCCCAGATTATAGTGTCTAAATGCCATTCCCCACTAAAATAAACCAGAGTTCCTTGGAAAAGTGGCCAATTCCAGGGCATGGGCTGGGAAAGTATAGAGTGAGCCTACAAACATCCTGTCTCACCAGACACAAGGAAACTATCAAAAACTCATGGAATTGGGTCAAAAGGACAAGAGCCCCAGCCTGAATGGGCTTCTGCTGGCCAAAGATGGAATAATTTGACTACAACTGATTGAATTATGATGCTTGTTAACAACTATGACAAAATACTAAAAGAGAAAGGGAGAAAAATGGAGAAGCAAAAGAGGGAGGGAGAGAGGGAGAGACAGAAAAAAGTCATTAAATGTTACTGGACATTGCTAGGACACCGACCCATTTCCCTGCAAATTGATCATCAAAGGCATAGAACTCAGCATTTATCCTTACTTTCTGGTATGAACTGTATTTCAAGATAACCTGTTAGCTCTAACAAATGAGTGAAAATTATTCTGTACAGAAAATTATAGCTTATTAATAAAGAAGAAATGATAAAATCAGAAAATCATAATCTTGCAATCCTAATGAAATAACTGATGCAGGCAATCGTCATCAATGAATGGTGAAACCTTTAAGCTAATCACTAATAGTGAACTTCATGGTGAAGGAATCAGGCTGTCACCAGTTAAGCCTGCTGAGAAATCCTAACACCAGGATGATAGAACAAGCCATCACACACCTCCTGCTGGGATTTGATAGAAAGTACATGGCAGGGGCTTCCCTGGTGGCGCAGTGGTTAAGAATCTGCCTGCCAATGCAGGGGACACGGGTTCGAGCCCTAGTCCGGGAAGATCCCACATGCCACTTAGCAACTAAGCCCGTGCACCACAACGACTGAGCCTGTGCTCTAGAGCCCGCAAGCCACAACTGAGCCCACATGCCACAACTACTGAACCTGTGTGCCACAACTACTGAGCCTGCGTGCCACAACTACTGAGCCTGCGCACCTAGAGGCCATGCTCCACAACAAGAGAAGCCACCACGATGAGAAGGCTGCGCGCTGCAACAGAGTAGCCCCCACTCGCGGCAACTAGAGAAAGCCCATGTGCAGCAACGAAGACTCAATGCAGCCATAATAAATATTTTTTTAAAAGTACATGGCATCATCTATCACAAATTCTTACAAACATTTTTTTAATCTGAATATAATCATACCTCTAGATCTAATTTTCAGTTTATAGGAAATATGGAGGATTGAAACAAATTAAAGGACACTAAGAAGAAGCAATCGGCTAACCCAAAATGTGCATTTTTCTACAGGACACCTTCAAAATAAGCTAAAAAGAACTATAACCAAAAAAGGTAGGGTGATCTTTCTAGTTTCAAAGAGACATAACCAAATATAATGAGTGGAACTTGACTGGATACAGATTTGAACAAAGCTATTTTTTTTTTTTAGCCGTGCCACATAGCTTGCAGGATCTTAGTTCTGTGACCAGGGATCTAACCTGGGCCCATGGCAGTGAAAGCACCGAGTCCTAACCACTGGAGCGCCAGGGAATTCTGGAACAAAGCTACTTTTATAAAAAGATCTTTTTTTGAGCAATTAGGGTATTTGAACACAGACTGGATGTGAAATGGTATTATTACTATTAATTATATTAGGTGTAAAAGGACATTGTGATTGTATAAGGAAAAAAAATGTTTTTAGATGCATAATGCAGTACTAGGGGAAAAATAAGTGCCTGGAATCTGCTTTAAAATACTCCTCCCCAGGGACTTCCCCAGTGGTCCGGTGGTAAAGAATCCGCCTTCCAATGCAGGGGACTCGGGTTTGATCCCCACTCGGGGAACTAAGATCCCACATGCCATGGGCAACTAAGCCCACGCGCCACAACTACTGAGCCCGTGCACTTCAACTAGAGAGAGAAAACCCACATGCCACAACTAGAGAGAAGCCCGAGTACTGCAATGAAGATCCTGGGTGTCGCAACTAAGACCCAACGCAGCCAAATAAATAAATAAATAAATAATAAAAATTAAGAATTAATTAAAAAACACTCCTCCCCATCCCCCACCCTCAAGTGGGAGAGGGAGAGAGAAAACAAGATGGCCAAGTGTTGATGATCTGTTGAAATTGGGTGATAGGTACATGGAGATTTGCTGTATTACCTGCTTTTCTGTGTGTTTAGAAAGATTCAGTAATAGAGAGTTAAATAATAAAAAGTTACAGTAGCAACTCTGCTCAAAAAGGAAAAAGTCTCCTGGCACAGTTTAAAAAGGCCTTGCGATGCACTTACTTCATCTGCCTGTGCAATTTCCACAGGTGGATTTTGGGAGGCAGAAAGTAACATAACTACTCAGTAATTTTAAAGTCCTGAAAAGTGAAATACCTTGTCCAATATGACAGAGTCGGAACAAACTGCGAGAGCCGCCAGGGTTCCCGATTTCCATACCAAATGGCCTCACAGCAAACCAGGGCTCTTGCTGTACTGGCCCCTGGAGTAGAGTGCAAGGCACAAGCTGGGGAGCAGGACGAAGGCGACCCACAGCCAGAAGGTCAGGAGCCAGGGCAACCTGCTGTTGGCAGGGCAAGAAGGTGTTCTGATGACCCCACAGGAGCAGGGGCAATCTGAGTTTGGACCCCTCCATGCAGAGCAATGCACCAACAGAGGGAGGCCCTCTGATCCAGAAACCCACCTTCCTTCTAAAGACACACTGGTCAGGACCATGCAGAGTTCTTTTGGGAAATAAAATGTAATCTAACTAAATGAATCTGCCTCATGCAAGATGAGACAAAGAGGGAAACTGAGAGGTTCTTTTCCCAGTGGAGCGACAGACCCCTCCTGGATCTCTGGTGAACCCCTTCCTCTGGGTCTCTCCCCCAACTCCCTACCAGCCAACCTATGTCCAGATGCTGGTGATTCCAGATTTTTAACTATTAGTGAATGGAGCCACGTCCTCTGCTCAGATCCCCTCCCCACTTGTCCCAAGTCGCTGTGGATTTCCATCCACTCTCCAGGCCACAGCCAGAGAGCTCTTCATAAAATGCAAACCAGATCCCGTCAATTCCCATCAAGTCAAGGTCTAAACTCCTTAACTTACTGATAAAAACCTCTCGATCTGGCCTGAATTCTGCGGTGAGCGTAGGCCTTCAACACGCAGACTCCGCGTTGCTTAACCCCGGCTGCATATGCCAGCACCCAGCAAAGCTTTTAAAAACTACTGATGCCCAGTCCCCACCCCCTGAGATTGATTTATTGGTTTGGGGAGGGCCCAGGTATTATCTAAACGGTTCCCAGGTGATTCTAATGGCAGCCAGCATAGAGAACACTGACTCAGCACGCTGAGCATTCAGATCCTTAACACCTGTTCTCTTGCACCGCCCCCCACCCCTCCCCGAGGCCTGTTATCCTCATCCTTTCCTCGGCCAGAAACGCCCTGTGCACTCCTCGTCCCCTTCTGCCCACCTAATTCCTTCTCAGCCTTGGGGGCCCAGGCTCCATATCCCTTCTTTCACATCTCTGAGGCCCAAGCCCAGGACAGGAGCCCCCTCCTCCCTCCTCCCAAGTCTCTGTTTTTCTCTCTTGTGGGATGGGGACTCGAAGAGACCGTACCCAGCAGCACCTTGCCCATGGGGGAGCCTCAGCACATATTTGGGGAGGGAGCAGTAAAGGGTGCTGAGCAACAACAACGGATGAAAACCACCTGCCAGTTATGGAGCCCCCCCTGTGCAGCTCCTGTTCCAACGGCTCACACACACCCCACCCTCAGCTCCAGCAACCTCTAGGCGTGCGGGCCCCCGGGCTGCCCCAAGTGCGTTCATTTCACTGCTGGTCTCCCACCTAGGTTCTTTCCAGGTGGTAACTGTGAATACTCTTATGGGAAGCACTCATCTGCTTGGTCACTCTGAAAGTTTTCTGAGAAGCAGGGCTCACAGAAGCCCGCTCTCTGCTTGCAGGACCCAGTGTAATTTAACAGGGAAAATGTTTCCATTTCTGTAGTTTTGGTGTCTGCTGTGCTTCTGATGAACCCATCAGAACCCATCCTCACTATGAATACAGTACAGGACTGCCCAGAAATGATGTCATCTCAGAACTGGGACAGGACACTAGAGATCATATTACCAACCCACTATTTTACAGATGGGAAAACTAAGGCCCCAGAGAGGGGGAGCAGTTTATAATCAAAGAACTTAGAACCTGGATAATTGTAATAAGATGAATGGCTGGATATTTTCCATCTGCTGTTCACCAACCACTTGTAAACTTCCTTGAAAGTGGGGGTGACCACTTCCACCTTTACTGAGGGGGACATGGAGGCCAGGGAAGGTTAGTCACACGGCAGTAACCCAGGTCTGACACGAGAGGCCCCGCCCTTCCCCTGCCTCTCCAGAGCCTGGCCCCTGCACTCTGCCCTAGGTATGCGGAATCAGCCTCCTCTGAACGTCTGCAGTGGAGAACGCAGGGGAGCGGCGCCCTACTCTGTTTCAGACAGCTCATTTTCCTAGGAAGGCAGTCTTAGGTCAGAAGGAGGCAGAGAGAAGAACTCAGGGCTTGACTCCAGGCCCAGGAATAACACCGCAAAACCTTCACAGTTGGGTTCAAAGAAGGAAATGCTGCTGAAGGAAAGTCCTAAAGCAACCGTCAAAAACCTGGGCTCTCGTGTGACAGGGCACATTTAAGGTGGCAAAAGCACCAGAGAAAGAGCTGGGTGAAGCGCCCCACCTGGGTGAAATAGGTCCTGGAGGCGTTGGAGCCCAGGAGCCTGCTCTCAACGTGCTGCTGCACCCGCTCCAGGATGCTGTCCTCGTGCAGGAAGTGAACTTCGTGCTTCGTGGGGTGCACGTTGACATCCACATTCTGGGGGCTGATTTCTAAACTGGCAGGAAAAAAGAGAACAGTTATCTCACATGGTGAAGAATGGGGGCGGGCAGTTCACTCACGGTGTATGTGGTGGGTGGAAGACTTGAGGCCGAATGACACAGCGGTTAAGTCTTCAAGGTCAAGTCTGAGTGACCTGGGTTCAAATGCTGACTCTGCTACTTGAGAGCTGAGTGGCTGTGGGTAAGTTACAGCATCTTTCTATGCCTGTTTCCTCACTTGTGAACTGGACATAACACATGGTGGGGATTAAACTCGTGTAAAGCATTTTCCATGTACATGGCATGTTTATCATGCGTCAGCTGTTATTATCACCTCTCCAAACTAGTGGAATTTCTCATTACATAACCCAGGGCCAAGGCACTTAACTTCTCTGGACTGGTTCCCCCATCTGTAACCATGAACCTGTCCCTATTTAGTGCTCAGTATTACATGGAGATCAAAACAGTATATGTGAGAGAACTTTCTAACATTAAAATGTAATACAAAAGTCAGTTTAGAGGCTGTGCCAGCTATCAACTTATTGCCTCAGGCCAAATTCACCACTCACTGCTGGCTCTGATCTTTGTAGGTAGAGGGCACTGGACAGACCCTGGAGAAGGAAACGTTTCTCTGCCAGGTTCGGGCAGGTTCCTCCTGGGGCAGGGGCAAGACCTTATTCACCTTTGTTTCACTAACACACTGCCTGGCACAAGGGAGCCTCTCAGTGGGATTCTGCAGGAGTGAATAAAGGAAAACTGTGCCCTTTACCTGTGAAAAGGGAAAGAACAACCTGTGCCACTGGGGTATGGGATTCACTCTGACCAGGCTAATTAGCAAGTCCATCTCTTTCAAAAAGGACCACTGGACAGAATTACTCTTCCTTGTGAGTCTTGGGTAAGGAGTTCAGAGCTGCATTACCTGAGGTACAGGAACGGGTGTGTGTTTTTGGGCAAATATGCTGCATACACCGTTTCTATGGCTTTTCTTAAGGAAGTTGACTCTACCAGACGATCTAGAAAATAAAAGTAATTAGCTCAAATCTGTCCCAAGGGGTGAGGTGACAGGTGCACACCTATACTATGCCATGACATCAGCTCAGGAAGAACACCTCTGGGGTGACATCCACATCAGCCCCCTTTACCATTATGACTCCTCAGCATCTCACTGTGGGATTGGGGCTCTCCTCTCACCTGAGTAGCAGGAATACGACCGGGCAGTCAATTCTGCCTCCCTACTCCCTTCCCCCTGCCAGTCCAGGTGGACCACATGCCCTTGCTCAGAATTTCATTCTGCAAATACATCGTGGGGACCTACCACACGTGCCACAAGTTGGGAAACAAACTCTGGTAAATGAACCTAATTCCAACTCCCAGCGGTAAGGACCACAGGGGAGGGAGTGGCTACCTCTGCTCAGGGACCTCCAACAGTGGGGGAGCCAAAAGGAGTACTTAAGGTTAAGACTGTGTTTTCCAGGCATTTCAGGTAGTAGAAATATCTGAATGCACGTTGGAGGTAATTTAGGAACTGAGGCAGGCTTGAGGGGCTGGAAAACAATAAAAGCTGGGAGAGATAAGACTAAAATCAGGAGAGATAAGACTAAAATCAGGGCATTGGCAGGTGGATTCTTAACCACTGCACCACCAGGGTACACGCGTTCAAGCCCTGGTCCCGGAAGATCCCACATGCCATGGAGCAACTAAGCCAGTGCTCCAAAACTACTGAGCCTGCGCTCTAGAGCCCGTGCACCACAAATAACTGAGCCCACGTGCCACAACAACTGAAGCCCATGCACCTAGAGTCCATGCTCCACAACAAGAGAAGCCACCACAATGAGAAGCCTGCATGCCGCAACTAGAGAAAGCCCGTGTGCAACAACAAAGGCCCAATGCAGCCAAAGATAGAATAAATTTTTTTTAAAAAGGAGCTGCTTTCAAAAAAAAGACTAAAATCAGAGGAAGATCTTCATACAACACAGCTCTCTTTTCTCCTCAGACCGATGACCTGCTGATGACCTGCTGCCCTGCGTTGGTGGAGCCAAGGATATGCCACATCTTTTTATTTCCAATGAGAAGACCGGCCGTGATCTTAGCAATGAGGAGACTATTATTCTGAGTGCTCACTACATCACCCACAGCTGCCTCAATAATGCTGCTGTACTGTGTAATCTGACAAAAGGACAGCTGGAGCCCCTCAGCTGAGATTTCTGATCTTGAGATATGCCTAAGGAGTGTTCTTTGTCCCTGCCACCTGAGCGAGCCTGTCCAGTGTGTAGATAAGTGAATGACACACATAAGAGTCTGAACTAACCTCTAAAAAGTCTACAAATAACAAATGCTGGAGAGGGTGTGGCGAAAAGGGAACCCTCCTACACTGTTGGTGAGAATGTAAATTGATACAGCCACTATGGAGAACAGTATGGAGGTTCCTTAAAAAACTAAAAATAGAATTACCATATGATCCAACAATCCCACTCCTGGGCATATATCCGGAAAAGAAGAAAACTCTAACTCAAAAAGGTATATGCACCCCAACATTCACAGCAGCACTATTTATAACAGCAAAGACATGGAAGCAACCTAAACGTCCATCAACAGATGAGTGAATTAAGAAAATGTGGTTTAGGGACTTCCCTGGTGGTCCAGTGGCTAAGACTCTGCACTCCCAATGCAGGGGGCCCAGGTTCAATCCCTGGTCAGGGAACTAGATCCCACATGCTGCAACTAAGACCCAGCACAGCCAAATAAATAAATATTTTTTTAAAAAAAAAAAGAAAATGTGGTGTATATATGTATATACACAATATTACTCAATCATAAAAAAGAATGAAATACTGCCATTCGCAGCAACACAGATGGACCTAGAAATTACCGTACTAAGTGAAGTCAGAGAAAGACAAATATTATATGATATCACTTACATGTGGAATCTAAAAAATAATACAAATGCACTTATTTACAAAACAGAAAGACTCACAGACAGAAAACAAATTTATGGTTACCAATGGGGAAAGTGGGGAGAAGAATAGGAGCATGGGATTAACCAATACACACCACTATATATAAAACAAACAACAAGGATTTACTGTATAGCACAGGGAACTATATTCAGTATCTTGTAATAACCTATAACGAAAAAGAATCTGAAAATATATATATAGACGTGTAACTGATTCACTTTGCTGTGTACCTAAAACTAATACAATACTGTAAACCAACTATACTACTTCTTTTTTTGGGGGGCAGCTACACACAGCTTGCAGGATCTTAGTTCCCCAACCAGGGACTGAACCCAGGCCATGGCAGTGAAAGCGCTGAGTCCTAACCACTAGACCGCCAGGGAACTCCCAATCAACTATAGTTCAATTAAAAAAAACAAATACTGCCTGCACCTGAGATACCCCCTCCCTGTATCCTGCTGTGCAATTTCCAATGGTGGGCCTTGATATAAGGAGAGAACAAAGATCTGCCCAGGGCCTGCTGGTAAAGGCTCTGAGGCCAGCAGGCGAGCAGGCTGAACTGGCTCCCAGGGGCCTGGGATACCGTCTCCTGGGCGCCCTCTCACAGGCAAGAACCAGACTCCCCAACTGTCAGCCAACAATGAGCACATGTGAGAGGGCTGAGCAGACTAAGGGCAGAAATTAAACCACATTTCGTCATGAGGTTTTCCTGGGTGTAATCAAACCTGTCCACGAGGAATTTTTCCATGGCCCCCTAAGGTTCCCTGTGGATAGATTTCCCCACGTGGCTCTTTCTCACTTACGATTGATGAAGAGTAAGAAGATGCACTTCTTCACCGAGTAGTTTGCGTTGGATATGTAGCCATTCATTTTGAAGGCAAGGGTTTTATCCTCACACCCAACTTCTATCAATTCTCTGATTGGAAAAGAGAAATTTTGAGGCTTTGGAAAAAAAATGGAAAATTCAAACTTTCTAAAGAATCAGAGTTGGAAAAATCAGGGCTCCTTCCCATAAATTGACTGCCAAATGTGGACCCCTGTGACTTGGTTCATTGAGATCCCCGGGGCCCGCCCATTCATCCATCTGTCCACCCATCCACCCACCTACCCACCTAGCTAGTGTTTGCAAGCACTTATGTTACGTGCCAAGCGTCACCGTCACTGCTAGGACACAGCAAGTCCAGGCTCTGAGACCTTATTTTGCCGAAACTTTTATGCATCTTAGTAACTAAGTCCCAAAGATGAGATTCCAAAGAACTCATCTCTGCTGAATCCCTCACTCTGCTGATGGGCACCACGACGGGGCTCCTGTGTGGTGCTCCCCAGAGTGTGTTTATGGGGAGGGGAGGCTAATAGGTGAAAGGAGGTTCTCCCACAAGCCACACTCATTTCTGCCTGAGGGCCTCGCAAGTGCTGGTCCCTCTGCCTGGAAAGCTCCCACTGCTAGCTAATTAATTCCTCCTTATCCCCTGTAACTCGGGGACCACTTCCTCAAAGAGCCTTCTGTGACAATCCCTCTCCCCAACCACAGGAGATTCCCCCACCTTATACTTTTCCTTTGAGGCATATAGCACAGTCACTAATGAATGGAATAATTATTTCCTGTGTCTTTCCAACTAGAATATGAGTCCTCTGAGGGCAAGAATCCTTTCTGCTTTATTCCCTACTGAATATCTCTACCACACAGCACAGCACCCAGCAAGGAGCACTTGCTCATTAAGCACTTGCTGGATGGATGGAGGATGCTTTGCAGGCAGTGGTGTGTGCTCCCAATCTGAGTAGAGGGCACAGCTCGCCTTTCTTCCATCACACGGTGAACCATCAAATCCTCTCTTCCCCAAAAAAGAGGCTGGTGTTCTGGAAACATATTTTGGGAACTGCTGCTCTCTTACAGCCCCTAGGAATTTCATAACAACTAATTCTGAGTCTTAAAATTTTGTCAATGAGCTCTTAAAAGTTTCACTGTACAACACAGCTCTCTTTTTGCTCTGGGAGCACAGCTGAAAAAACAATTCCTTAATACTTAATTAGTAAGAAAAGGGTAATTAAAAGCAAATTGACTGTTCCCTAGCTAGGAACATGGTTTTATTCCAAGAGTGAGTAATTTGTCCTTCAAAGTAGAAAACTGAGTTCTAGGACTATTGCTCCTGCTTTTAAGATTATTGGAAAAAGTGAAGTCAGGGGCTATCTAGTTCATCTGTGTACCCCCAGCATCTGGTGCACACCTGGCATATAGAAGGCTCTTAGTATTTTTCCCCTCAGATTATGACACAGGCACTTTGGGCTTTGCAAAGTCCTGAGATTTAGCTATGGGTCTGTGATGGAAACAGTGGTTTTCACCCACAGAAGGGAGTGCCATGGAAAATCTATAATAATACAAGCAATTTTCCTGCTTAGGCTTTCTGTGACAAGATTTGGTGACACAAAACTGCTTGCCCCCAGACAGGCAAGTGTTTAAGGGCAGAAACATTTTATTTGTCTTTATATCCTAACTTCTGACACAAAGACTGGAATATGGGAGGCAATTAATAAATGTTGAATGATAATAAATGCAATCCTAAAGTGATGATAATGAAAATACAAGGACAAGAGGGAGCACTGGAAGATGACAGAATTCTCCTATACTGGAGATATTTTGAAGACAGAGACCTAGAGAGAACACACTGATTCATAGCCAGAGCATCTAGGAGATGTCATGCACCCAAGAAGGGTTGATTCCATGAAATAATCTGAAACATGACACTAAGCCTGAAGCATGAAAACAAGCCTGCATATTTGGTTAAAGCAAACTCTTAAGGCAGGTGTTAACAGATTCCAAAATAATGTGACGGAACGCAGATTTTTAAAAATATAAATTATCAACGTACCGGCTAACAGCATTTCCAAAAATGGAGCGAATGTTGTCCACAGTTGTGGCATTGGGTAGTGTCCTGACGTCGGCTACCGTCTCACCTTGCTGATAAACAGAACAGAAGATCCAACTTACTGTCTCACAGGGCTGACTGAAACACCATAACCTCGTCTCCATGGGCAACTATAAAAAAATCCTTTCTTCTTTTACAATACATAACCATCCCCTATAAATCAAGAACTTACTTTTTTAACCGAGAAACTAATGCCTGAATTGTGTATTGAATACCTGGCAGAGAAAAAAACAAAACAGTAAAAAAAGAGTGGTCAAATGCAGAGTACATGCCCCCTTTCAGTTAAACAAACTGGTGGAGTTAAGTAATCTAAACAAAGATATATACAAACAAAAATATCTTTAAATGTCATATTTTACCCACAGGAGAATAAGCCAACAGAGACGACATGAAGATATCAATGCTAAATGTGGCAGAATCGAATAAAAAACAAAAAACTTTGCTTCTATACGTTGCTGACTGGACTCAAGGATATTTCAATACAATCTCCTCCTTGCCTACAGTTTTATTTTCACAAACTCAAAAGATCTGGGTTGCCTCAAAGACATCTTGAGAATGTAGCCTGAACACCCCCTGCACTCTGTTGTTCTGTCTCAGAGTCCCCAACACACGCCCTCCCCACCCGCTTCTTCTCCCCTGAGGTCCTGTCCTAGTATCTCCCAGCCTTTTCTCGGTTGGCTATCATTTACTACTCCTCCCACCATGGGCCCCAGGACCTGGAGGATTGTGTCTAGCCAAACGCACTATTCAGTAACAATTAGTTCACTTATCACACCTAGAACTAAAACAGCCAACCAGAACTCCTCTATTTCCAGGAGCTAATTGATATTGTGATACTGATTCATACGATTCCAGGGGGAAAAAAGCAAAAAAACTTCATGTGTCTGTTCCACTTTAATAGAGGTAAATGTTTTACTGATTTTAATTTTTGTAGCAATACTGAGAAATAGTTAACACACTCAGTTACAATTCAAGGACACGCAGGCTCAGAGAGCCATGCTGGGGCCACTGTACTAGCGGGTTAAGTCAATCGTGGACATAACGTTTTCACCTGCCCTGAGTCCCTTCTCACTCTGTTAACAGGCCCTAGTCTTCCTTTGGGACACTACCTCTTCCCCATTTCACTTGATATATCCTTAGACTGCCAGTCAAGAAATCTTCTCCCCACAAATGTGGGCACACGATGGGGGGCCCAGGCTATGCCAGTAAGATGCACTCTCCTGGGAGACAGGCTCCGGAGCAGAGTCAGGAAAGGAATGAAAACAGTTGGAGCAGGGCCACTATATTAAATCCCTGAAGCCACCCTGCTTCTTGTTCTCCCCAAGGAGCAGCCATCCACACACTTCTTTCCACTTGCTGAGTCACTCCTCGCCTTTCAATAAACGTCTTTTGGGCTCAAGTTAGTACAGTCAGTTTGTTTTGCCTGCCACCAAAGGACCCTCACTGATACAGAGACCAACTCCTGCTCTCTCCTGGGGACATGAAAGACAACCCAGAATTGGTGACTAAACCTTGACCAGAAACAATCTGTAGGCTAGTACTGCTGCTTACCATCTAGCTCAGCAACTGTTCTCAATTTCTAAGCAGCAGAACACATTCCTTTGGTGAGAGAGTGGTTCAGAGACCCCCGCCCAGATTTTGGACTGTACCTGCCGACAACTTCCAGAATTTTCCCATACTCTTCACTTGGATTTTTTAAAGCTTTCCTCCTCGTGGATATGTTGTAGAAAAGGTCCTCTACCTGAACAGAAGATTGATTTTTCTTGTAAACTCACAGAAATAGATGGAAATAAAGCTGGGTCTTAAGGCAGAGAATCCAACTACATTTATCACCAGCACAGTTCTAAGCATTAGGAGAGGCAGCAAGAGATGGGGCAGTCTTAACAAAAGAAAGAAGGGATATTTCACCTGCCTCCCGCTTTACTCACTGATTTCTCAGATAGGTACTGGGGGCTACCTCCATGTCAGGCTCTTTGCCTTGTGCTGGGAATAAGAAGACAAATGAAGCACAGTACTGCCCAGAATAGCACAAGATTTAGTGGGGCAAACATAAACTTATAAACAATTACAATACCACATGGCATTCAAACCTATTTTGCAAACTAAGAATAATTATCAGATCTTTTAGGGGTTATTGGAAATTACACTGTGGTCCCAGGTACAGGATTCCCCCTTAACACGCACTACAAAGTACACATTCATTTTGGCCCCCACCCCCCACTCCACCTGCCTCATCAAGCCCAGGGCTCCGAACCTTCGAGGAGATGTGCTCTGGCTGGGGCTGAGGGTGGTAGGGTGGGATGTGTAACATGACAGTGGGGTGCTTTATGGGATCTCGGAACGGGAAGAGACCAAATGTGGCACCACAGAAATAAGGCAGTGTAACACTTTCTCCTAATTAATGATACAATCTGTTACTCAGAGCCCTTTGAGTGAGTGGCAGATATTCTTCGTTACATCCTTCCTTGATAGATGAGCAAAGTGACGTTAAGGGACATTAAACGACTTACCTCTGGACACACAACCACTGAGTGGCAAGGCTAAGACTCTGACTCCTCAACTGGAGCCAAGCTTAAGGTTCTTTCAATGCCAGCTACCCTGCCACAGAGTTCTGTGGTCTCAATAAAAGAAACTCCCAGCCTCTTAAAAAAAAAAAAAAAAAGGAGGCGGTGGGCAGGCTGCCATGCCACAAAAGTCAATAATTATTTCTCTTTCTTAGAGTGTGGTATCTTGGGGCTCCCATTAACTAGTAAATATTCATTTTTTTAAATCCTTTGAGAACTCAAAGACAATTTTGTTTTTTACTTCAATATTTATATAAAGCTCTCTTTCAAAACTTTCCCCTCCCGTGCACCATTCTTACCGTGATCTGGGTCCCTTGATTGCCTGCACATGGTTTAGGTGGAGCTTTCAGCTTTCCATCTGAGTAATGTGCTCTATCAGAAAATATAAGAGATTACTGAGAGCTAACAAAAAAAAGAACAGACACTTACCCAAAGAGTAAAAAGGTAGATTACACAACAATAGATTAAAATATAGCCATGTTATAAATTGTCTTAGTTACCCGTTTCCTCTCTTTTTCCACTTCCATAACCATTCTAATTTGATACCAAAGGAGGGGGGAAAAATCCATTTTTTGGTTTGTTTGTTTTTTTTGGCAAATATTGCTTTTTAGTTCCTGAGTTCTGGGCTACAAACAATAGTTTTCCCATTGCCTAAGATGACTGTAAAATTTTTTTCAATGATTCTGCAATCATTTATTTGAGGGGCTACCATGTTATCAGGCCTGTAAACGCCCTGTAATAAAGGCAGGCCTTTGGAGGTTCTTGATTTAGTGAGGGGACAGACTTTTCCCTTAAGTGTAGAACAAGGTGCTAAGTGATCCAGAGTAGGAAAACATTTAGCCTGGGGTGGGAGTGGGGGAAGTGACACAGAAGAGATGACAATTCACCTGGACTCTGAAGCAGTATAATCTCAGGTGGAGAGAACAGGGAAGACCATCCAGGAGGGGGAAAACATAAACAACAGCAAAGAAGCTTTAGAATATGCAGCAGCTGAGGATGTGTGGAGGGGAGAGGCTGGAAAGATGGACTGAGTGCATTGGGAGGATGCTAGTTGCTATGACAATGACTCGATTTCATCCTGCCACAGAAGGAGAGCTACTAGAGGTCCCAAGCAGGGGCATAACACCCCAGAGGCAAAGAAATGGAACCTGTGTCCCAGACTATTTCAGAAGACATTCACTCACAAGTGGCTCCCCAGTTTGTCAGAAGGGATTCTAATCATATCAGCCCAGCTAGGTCCTAGGGCTGTTACAATTTGCATCGAGTAAACCCGCTCTAGCACCAGTGCTGCAGACTCTGAAATGTTCCATCTTCCATTACTGCACACGCTCAACTGTTAAAGAGAGCTGAGAAACAGGCAGAACTGCCCTTTGTTGAAGCTATTTTCTATATAAACTAACAATCTGTATGATAAAAAAAAAATTCTGTTTTTTGGCGTGAATTAGACACTCAATACCCATCTTTCACTAGGGAATGGCCAGTGCTTATGAAAACAAAGGTGTGATTTTGATTCCCTGAATCCCCTTTCTGTTCTGTTCCAAGGTCATTCAACAGCCTCTGAAAACTGTGCCAACATAAAAGATAGCCAGTGGCCGCCTGTGGGAAGGTGCGGCAGGGGGCTCAGAGCAGCTAAGGAACCAGGATCCTTCAGCACCCCAGCCATGGCCCCATAATCAGGCCAAAGGGACATCCTGCCAAAGGGCAAAGGGGCAGAATGACATCACAGCTCCCACGGACTCAGAATTCCTCTGTGTAACAGACACCTTGCTAGGCACTTGTAATCTGTTACCTCATAGCTTTCACGAGTCCATAAAGTAAGATTATTACCTATGATGATCCCTGTGGATTATCAACTAATCCAAAGGCAGGAAAGAAAAGTTACCCAAGATCTAGGCCAAAAAAGATAACACTGGTGTTCAGATAGGATTACTTTGAGATGCAGACAAAAAGCACATTTCAGGATGAATTTATACACATAGCAGAGGACAGCACTATACCTGTATGCACACTTCCCGTCAGCTGTTTTGGTTGTAATGCTGACGTGAGCCACATGGCTTATGCTGGCCAAAGCCTAAGGAAAAAAAGGAAATGAAATGAAAGAAAAACCCGCTGCTGGGTCACCCCATCTCATCATTAATGGAGAAGTTATCTCAATTGCCTCTTCTGTTTTGTATTAACAAATGGCAACAATGAGCACTCCGCTCACTCGCTTTGATGATGCTCTTTGTAAAAAAAAAAAAAAAAAAAAAGAAAGCTATTGAGTTGAATCTGTAGCATAATTACTAGAACAAGGGAAAAATATATATATAAAAGTCCAAAAGGAAACACACCCAAGCATTTTTTTTTTTTTTTGGCCACACCGCACAGCTAGTAGGATCTTAGTTCCCGAACCAGGGATTGAACCTGGGCCCTCGGCAGTGAGAGCACTGAGTCCTAACCACCGGACTGCCAGGGAATTCCCCACCCCCAAGCATTAACGTTAACCTTAATAGCAACTGTGTTCAGGTGTAGAGTTTTAGGTGTATTTAATAGTCTCAATGATTTGTCTTCTAACAAGTTTAAAGCCTGCCTTCAGAAATGGATAATGGAAACACTGCAAATAGATAGTGCTGTATACTATTATTCAAAACTGTTTTCTATAAGCAATTTTATGTTTAGAAATATAAATTTAGGGACTTCCCTGGTAGCGTGGTGGTTAAGAATCCGCCTGCCAGTGCAGGGGACATGGTTTCGAGCCCTGCTCCGGCAGGATTCCACGTGCCGCCAAGCAACTAAACCCGTGCGCCACAACTACTGAGCTCTCCTACCACAACTACTGAAGCCCGCATGCCTGACCCCGTGCTCTGCAACAAGAGAAGCCCCCACAACGGGAAGCCCAAGCACCGCAACGAAGAGCAGCCTCCGCCTGCTGCAACTAGAGAAAGCCTGCGCGCAGCAACGAGGACCCAACATAGCCAAAAATAAAGTTAAAAAAAACCGAAATATAAATTTAAAATTATGCAGGGACTTCCCTGGTGGTCCAGTGGTTAAGACTCCGTGCTCCCAATGCAAGGGACCCGGGTTCGACCCCTGGTCAGGGAACTAGATTCCACATGCTGCAACTGAGATCTCACACCGGACAACGAAGATCCCGCATGCCGCAACTAATACCCAGCCCAGCCAAATAAATAAATAAATATTTTTTTAATTATGCAATTAAGACTAAACAAATTAAAAGAAAACAAAAGACCATTTTTTCCCCCTTAAAATCAGAATTGGTTTGCTAGCCCTTTGGAATCTGTATCTCCTTTCCCAAGGACACCATAGCATAAAAAAATGCAACCCAGGCACTGTGATGGGGTCTGTGTGACAGCATCTCAGGAGACAGTGAATACAGCTGTGGTAAACTCAGTTCATTAACAAGGACCATGGCTCAGGCTCAGAGATTACCAGGTCCTAGCTGGATTTCCCTGGTGTATGTAATTGAGCTAATTTTCATCATTAAAAATGTAAATGTTTTGCAACCTGTGGTAAGGAAGGACATTAAATACATCCAAAACTACAATGCTACCCAACACCAGGAAAAGAAAGGGCCACTGGCAGATGGGCCTGCTTCTTCAGGGGCCTTTGTACCGGCACCAGAGCAAGAGGACAGGAACACAGACTCTGGAGTCAAACTGCCAGGGCTCAATTCCCCATTCTGCCACTTCCTAGCTGGTCATGTTTCTTAAAGTCTGTCAGTTTCCTCGTATGTATGTAAAACATGGTAATAATAATAATAGAACCTACTCTATGGAGTTGTTAAGAGTGAAAGGGTTAATACACACAAAGGGCTGAGAACCATGGATGGCACACAGCAATCCTTCAATAAATCTTCCCTACTTAATTACAACCCCAAAGATACCCTACAGCTGGGCTAAGGCTCCAGGAGGCCATGCGCTTAGGAACTGACTCAGGAAGTTGCAAAGCCAGAATGAAACTGCTTTGCTAGGGTTGACCTGAGGCCTACTTAAAGTCAGGGGGGCCTCAGGGTACACAGTCTGATGTTGCCCCTACCTGGAACAACCTGGGGCTCACTGTGAGCCAGAGGGTGCTTGAGACTACCCAGATTTGATCTAAATTGCAGTGACTGGGTCACAGCGGCCTTTTAATTTAAAAAAATCAAATAGGGAATTCCCTGGTGGTCCAGTGGTTAGGACTCAGACGCTTTCACTGCCGGGGCCCAGGTTTGATCCCGGTTGGGGAACTAAGATCCCGCAAGGCGCTCAGAGAGGCCAAAAAATAAAAGAGAATAAAATAAACAGGTAAGTCAAATAAAAGTAAACTACATTCACATGATAAAAAATCCAAAAACTACAGAAAGGCCTAAAACGAAAAGTAATTGGCCCCATTCCCCTCCCCGACCCTGGCTCTCATTTCCCCCAAATAACTACTCCAAACAGTTTCTCTGGTACCGCAGAACCTGCGGAAAGGAATACAGCCCTGCCAACACCCGGATTTTAGCACAGTGAGACCCAGTGACACCTATTTCCCCTAACCTCCAGAACTGTAAGATTACAAATTTGTGTTGCCTTAAACCACGAAGGTTGTGGTCATTTTGGGGGGCAGCAATAAGAAACTAATACAAACTACTTGAAAAGGATACATATTTTTACTCACGAATGTTATTTCTATAAATTTATCCTAAGGAAATAACTGAACAAAACACATTGTATGTACATGAATATTCACCAGAGCATTAAACACGAAAAAAATGGCAAAGAGCATAAATGTTCAACAGGAAATTATGTAAATAGACTGCAGTATGTACAAGTAATAGAACAGGGACTTCCCTGGTGGCGCAGTGGTTAAGAATCCGCCTGCCAATGCAGGGGACACGGGTTCGATCCCTGGTCCAGGAAGATCCCACATGCCGTGGAGCAACTAAGCCCGTGCACCACAACTACTGAGCCTGTGCTCTAGAGCCTGTGAGCCACAACTACTGAGCCCACGTGCCACAACTACTGAAGCCCATGCGTCTACAGCCCATGCTCCACAACAAGAAAGCCACTGCAATGAGAAGCCTGCGCACTGCAACGAAGAGCAGCCCCCACTCGCCACAACAAAGACCCAATGCAGCCAAAAATAAATAAGTTTATAAAAAAAAAGAACAGTATGTAGCCATTACAATTTATGTTGCCCTACATATATTGAATAATATCTTTATATCCAGAGTATTGTCATAAAAATATAAGATACTATTTTTATCCATTTTCTATTTAATATATCCCTATGATACATCATATAATTTCATTCACAGCTATTTCAGAATATAACTTAAAAGGACTCAAAAAAAAAAACCGATGAAACTATTTTTATACCAAGAAAATTAACAGTAATTTCTCCTTAATACCATCAAATAACCAATCTGTGTTCAAATATCTGTCTCAAAAAGATTTTAGTTTGTGCAAATCAGGATCCAAGTAAGATCAATACATTGGAGCTGGTTCACATGCCTCTTAAATCCCTTCTCATCTATGCTTCTTCCTCCTTTCTTTACCTTTTTTCCCCCATACAGTTTACTTTACAGGAAACAACTCTTTTATCATGTGATTTCCAGTCTCAGTACCATTTACCATGCTCCCTTGCTCCTTGTATTTTTCTGTATATGGGTACTTGGATCTAAGTATTGGTAAGATTCACATTTGATTTTGGACAAGAAACCTTGGTAGATAGTGCTATCTTCTTCCATCAAGAGACCTGGGGGGTCTCTGTAGATACAGTTTATGGTGTATTAAGTATTTATGGATAGGGAGGGTGGGAGGGAGGGAGATGCAAGAGGGACAAGATATGGGGATAAATGTATATGTATAGCTGATTCACTTTGTTATAAAGCAGAAATTAACACACCATTGTAAGGCAATTATACTCCAATAAAGATGTTAAAAAAATAAATAAAATAAAATAATTAATTAATTATTTTTAAAAAGTATTTATGAACAATTCTCAGTTTTGGAAAATTGAATCTAAGTTTGTTTAGATTCGCATATATTTAACAAGTAAAAAGTATCATGTCTTATTGACCTGCTGAGAAACGTATGCTGACAAATGGCAGAAATATCATCACAGGAGGATGTTTTACACATTTCTTCAATCCTCAGCTTACCTCACCCCGAAAGCCATAGGTAGAAATATGAGCTAAATCCTCAAAGGACTGCAGTTTACTTGTGGTGAACCTCTCACACACAATCTCCAGATCTTCTTTCTAGAAGGTGCAAAAAAATCAGTGAATAATTATGTGACTCATTTTTCCAAATCTTTTTTAATTTCCCTCTTCTTGATTGAATCCAGGAAGACATTCCTCTTGGGAGAAGAGTTCTAAATCAGCAGGAGCCTCCTCTCTGGACATCCAGAACTCCACTCGGTCCTGCTGCTCCTTCTTCCTCTCTCGCCTCATTCCTCAGCCTCATTTGCTGCTTCTGTCTCATCTCCCCTGAGAGTGGATAATTCACAGTTCCATCCCTGGACCTCTGCTCTGTCTACACTCACTGTCTTGATGATATCACCCAGGCTCACAGATTTTACAAAAATCATTACTGTATTAGAAAACTTCTTTATTAAAAATCTATAGGTACATTTAATTGTAGTAAAATATACATGACAAGATTTACCATTTTAACCCTCTTTAAGTGTACAGTTCTGTGGCATGAAATACATTCACATTGTTGTGCAACCATCACCAACATCCATGTCCAGAACTCTTTCATCTCCACAAACAAACTGTACCCATTAAACAAAACCTCTCAGGACTTCCCTGGTGGTCCAGTGGTTAGGGTTTCATGCTTCCATTGCAGGGGGCAAGGGTTCAATCCCTGGTCGGGGAACTAAGATGATCCCGCAGGCCATGTGGCGCAGGCCCCCAACCCCCTGGAAACCACCATTCTACTTTCTGATTCTATGCATTTAGCTACCCTAGGTACCTCATACAAGTGGAATCATATAGTATTTGTCCTTTTGTGACTGGCTAATTTCACTTAGCATACTGTCTTCAAGGTTCATCCACGTAGTAGCACTTGTCAAAATCTCACTCCTTTGTAAGGCTGAATAACATTTCATTGTATGTATCACATTTTGTTTATCCATTCATCTGTTGATACTTGGGTTGCCTCCACCTTTTGGTTATCATGAATATGTTGCTATGAACATGAGTGTGCAAATCTCTTCAAGGCCCTGCTTTCAACTCTTTTGGGTATATACCCAGAAGTGGAATTGCTGGGTCATATGGCAATTGTTTAATTGTTTTAAGGAACCACCATACCATTTTCCACAATGGCTGTACTATTTTTTATTCCCACCAGCAACATACAAGAGTTCCAATTTCTCAACATCCTTGTCAATATTTTTAATTTTTATTGTAGTTGAAATATTTGGTTTTTATTAATTACTTAATTAATTATAACAGCCATCCTAGTGAATGTCAAGTGGTATCTCACTGCAATTTTTATTTGTAGTTCCCTAGTTACCAGTCATGTTGAGCTTCTCTTTATGTGAGTCTCATGGCTTTTAATACCATCAAAATGGAATACACCAAATTTTTATCTCCAGACTCATACATGTATCCAACTAACAGGCATCTTAAGTTGAACATACCCCAAAATGAATTTCTGATCTTCCCCCAAACCTGCTTGTTCCATAGCCTTCTCAAGAGTAAATGGCAACTCTTTTTTTTCTATTTGCACAGGCCAAAACCTTGAAGTCATTCTTGACTCCTCTTTTTCTTACTCCCTGGACAAGCAAATTCTGAGAGCTTTGGTCTTCATCATCAACCCAGAATCTCACTGCTTCTTACATCTCTGTCACAACCAAACCGGTCCTGTCCGGTCCTTCTATCCTGTCCTGCTACAGTCTATTTTCTGCATTGCAGACAAAAGAGTTCTTATAAAACTTGCCAAAGCATGTCACCTCTTTGCTCAAAACCCTCTAAAGAATATCCCACCTCATCCAGAGTAAAAGCCAAATATTTTACAATATCCTACAAGGTCCTACATGCTCAGCCTGGTTATCCTTCAGACCTCATTTCCTTTTAGGCTTCCACTCCCTCCACCACCCATTCTAGACATACCAACCCCCTTGCTAGTCCTTAAGCGTGTCATGCAAGCTTCCATTTCGTGGTTTTTGTGTGTATTGTTCTCTTTGCTCAGGACACTCAACCTTTAAAGTTTCATGACTCGCTCCTTGACCTCCTTATTCTCCTGAACAGTACCCAGCATGGAGTAGGTACTCAATAAATATTTATTTTTCAAACAATCCCATCCATAAAAGCCTAAAGTTTCCAGAACAGGGAGAAGTCCCACCACTTCCTGCAGATGTAGCACACGAAGCACACAAACATCCTGCCGCTCTGAGGTTTTCCTTACCCTGATGCCGGTGCCATTGTCTTGGATCTGAATCAACTTCAGGCCTCCCTCTTTAATAACCACTTGAATACTTGTGGATTTTGCATCTAAACTGGCAAATCAAACAAAAAAATAATAATTTATTAGTCTGCAACTACTCTAATGCACATATTTTAATACGAGTCAGGGGATAAGAACAAATTCCAGACAAATATAAGACTCAGTGTGTTTTCCTTTGTCTCACAGGCTCTGTGACTACATTGTTATCAGTTTACATGCTGTGTGAGAGAGAGGGAAGGAAGAGAGGGACGGAGTGAGGAACCATCATTTCCAATAGGACATTCAGCAACTTTTCTGTTCCTCTAGGAAAAAAAGAAAGGGAAGTTAGAAGTGGGACCTTTTAGTACATGCCTCTTTCTTACCTACTTTTCAACTAATTCTACCATCTGTTACTCAAACTTTATTCAGCCTCACGCTCCTAAATGACCCTTATAAAATGTCATTAAAAAAATTCTAAATGTTTTTCTCTACTATTTTCTTTATGCAAATATATTTATGTTGGGGGAAAGAAAAAATGGCAGTGCAGAAAGCTCTTTAAGAAGTCAATACATCTTTTTATTCCTTCAAAGAGTAACCTACAAGCATAGAGCACCTACAGAGCTACAGAAAATAAATCCAGACTGAGGCTGCATGAGAAAGAAAAGTTTCCTCCTCCTCACACAGAAAATTCTTTATTCAGAAATAAGATATTAAGTTACTTAAATATTAAAGATCTTTCTCAGGAGCCCCTAAATTGAAGTTGTACTTAGCCGTCTTGACTTACGTATTAAAAAGAGCATAACTGGACTCCATACAAAATCTCTGCTTAGAGAATTCTAATCCACTGATCTAACATGTGTAGTGTTGCCGTAGTCTTCTGGCATAGTACAGTAACAGGCCTAAATCGTTCTGTCAGTTAATTCTAACACTGCAGAAACAAAAGCCAGCCTTTGTGAATTTAAAGTCAAAAGAAGAAACCATCCCCAGTCTCCCTGCTCCTTCTTTTGTCTACCTTCTAATTCTCTTCCTTTCTCTCAGTGGTCCTTTCAGACCCACTGTTCTTCCAGTCCCATTACCCACGATGGTTGTTTGTGTTTTCACAACAATCCCTTTACAAACCTACCAATCTTCGCTGGGACATTTTTTTCCTTTTAACGTATAGATTTTATTAACATCAATGCATTTTAACACAAAGGATCTGACATAACGTTTAGGTACACTATGAGCCTCTGTCCTTTTTAAAGTTTACAGTTTACACCCAACTTTCTTTCCACGTTTTTAATCTCCTCCTTCCACAAGGTTTGTGTGACAGTTCTAAACTTCAGAATCCATAAAATCAGATATCTTCAAAGTGACCCCGCAAAAAGTAAAGGGCAGGAAGATCCTAAGTGGGGTCAATCACTTGGCAATAGGGAAATCACAAGTTAAACCCCAAGTCCATCGAACTCTCCTAAAATCTCAGCAATTTATTTAGAATAAAACTCAAAATGAATCGTACTTCTGAATGTAGATGGATGACTTCCGGAATAAGCAAGAAACTGATAACACATAGTAACCTCTGAAGGATGAAGGAAGTTTTTTTCCTTTTAAATTATAAAATTTTTATACATTTAAAAATTTGCACCTTCCGCATATATAATTTTTAAAGGACTTCTCTTAATGACAACATGAAAATATTGTGTAACCCTCTCCTTGCCCCGCAACAACCCTAAAGTCTCGCGAGGACGCTCGAGGACCCGTGAGGGGCGAAGGCAAGACCCCCGGCCTCCGCCGCCGCGGCCCTGCGCCGCACACGCCTTGGCTCCGGGCAGGGAGGCGTGTCCGCCCTATCCTGAGCATCGTCCCGTTAAGTCGTAGCCTCTAAGGAAGCCTTGACTCCCTTCGTACCAGTTCTCTATCATCTCCTTGATGGCATTAGCCGGGCGCTGGATAACTTCCCCTGCCGCGATGCGGTTCACCACTGTCTCGTCCAGCCGCCGGATAACCCCCGCTACCAGCGACATTTTGGCGCCAGAGGAGCCCGAGTCACGGAGAGAAGCTAACTGCAAGTGCCTTCAGCCAATCCCCTTAGAGCTTCGTGCCCACATCTTTCCATCAACTCCGCTGACGCCGTCCTGCCCCACCCTCTAGCGGCAGCGCCGCTTCCGGGACAGTGAGCTATTGATTGGGCAGTGTGAATGCCAGTCAAATACGTGAGTTCCGGTTCTCTTAGTCCCGCCCTAAAGCGCCTTCAGTCCACTTTGCAGCTAGAAGGATGTGCGCCTGCGCACTAAAAACCGCTGTCCACTCTTCCTATTGGCTCATGTCTGGGGCAGAGGAATACGAAATCTCCAGCCAATAGGAACAGAGGTGTCGGAGCCGCAGGTTGGTGTCCCCAGCTGGGGTGATCTGGCGCAGAGTGGAGGAGGCGCTTGCGGCTCGCTCCTGCTCCTCCCCTCTCCTTGCGGCCTCCCGGAGGTCTGCCCAGCTCCTGTGGCCTCCCGTGAAATGTGGATGACGCCCAAGAGGAGCAAAATGGAAATCGACGAGTCTCGGGGGTTCCGGGCCGAGTGGACACAGCGGTACCTAGTGGTGGAGGCTCCGGAGGGCGAGGGCGCCCTGTGCCTGGTGTGTCGCCGCCTGGTCGTAGCCACCGGCGAACCCGACGTCAGGCACCACTACGAGGCCGAGCACGACTATTACGAGCGGTATGTGGCGGAGGGCGAGCGCGCGGCCCTGGTGGAGCGTCTGCGTCAGGGCGACTTGCCCGAGGCCGCCCCGCTCACTCCGGAGGAGAGAGCTGCTCGTGCAGGTCTCGGGCTCGCCCGCCTCTTGGCCTTGAAGGGTTGCGGCTGGGGCGAGGGGGACTTTGTGCACCGGTGCATGGAGGTGATGCTGAGAGATGTGCTGCCCGATCACGTAAGCGTTCTGGATGGCATTGATTTATCTCCGGAGATCACGCGGCAGAGGGTCCTGGACATTAACCAAAATCTACGCAGTCAGCTTTTTAACCGAGCCAAGGACTTTAAAGCCTATTCCCTTGCCTTGGATGACCAGGCTTTTGTGGCCTATGAGAACTACCTCCTGGTCTTTGTCCGCGGCGTAGGCCACGATTTGGAGGTGCAAGAAGAGCTTCTGACCATAATCAACCTGACTCATCACTTCAGTGTTGGTGCCCTCATGGCGGCAATCCTTGAGGCCCTACAGACTGCAGGGCTTAGCCTGCAGCGGATGGTTGGACTGACCACGACCCACACTCTGAGGATGATTGGTGAGAACTCAGGACTGGTGTCATACATGAGAGAAAAGGCTGTAAGCCCCAACTGTTGGAATGTGATCCATTATTCAGGATTTCTTCACTTGGAACTGTTGAGCTCCTACGATGTAGATGTTAATCAAATCGTAAATGCCATATCTGAATGGATAGTTTTAATTAAGACCAGAGGCGTTAGGCGGCCGGAATTTCAGGCTTTACTAACTGAATCTGAATCAGAGCACGGTGAAAGGGTTAATGGACGCTGTCTGAACAATTGGCTTAGAAAAGGGAAGACTTTAAAACTAATATTTTCCTTGAGAAAAGAGATAAAAACATTCTTGGTTTCGATAGGGGCAACAACGGTCCATTTCACAGACCACGAATGGCTTTGTGACTTTGGCTTCTTGGTGGATATTATGGACCACCTTCGAGAACTCAGCGAACTATTGAGAGTGAGTAAAGTCTTTGCTGCTGCTGCCTTTGACCATATTTGTGCGTTTGAAGTGAAGCTGAATTTACTTCAGAGACATATTGAGGAAAAAAATCTAACACACTTTGCCGCCTTGAGCCAAGTTGTTGATGAGCTTAAAGGGCATCTTCAAGAAGACGAAAAAATACTCGATCCTGATAGGTATCGAGTGGTGATCTGTCGCCTACAAAAAGAGTTTGAGAGACATTTCAAGGACCTCAAGTTCATTAAAAAGGACTTAGAACTTTTTGCAAATCCATTTAGCTTTAAACCTGAATATGCACCTATTTCAGTAAGGGTGGAGCTAACAAAACTTCAGGCAAATACTAACCTTTGGAACGAATACAGAACCAAAGACTTAGGGCAGTTCTATGCCGGATTGTCTGCTGAATCTTACCCGATTATCAAAGGGGTTGCCTGTAAGGTGGCATCCTTGTTTGATAGTAGCAAAATCTGTGAAAAGGCTTTTTCATATTTGACTCGGAACCAACACACTTTAAGCCAGCCATTGACAGACGAACACCTCCATGCCCTGTTTCGGATTGCCACCACTGAAATAGAGCCGCATTGGGATGATCTTGTGAGACGAAGAAATGAATCAAATCCATAAACTTTTGTAGTACAACATTGAAACACTCAACAAGAGTCCAATTCTAAAAGCAAACATCTGTTTGATTTTCAAGTTTACTAATTTGGATTGTGGGAAAGCACCACATTATTCATCCAAATTGATCACAATTCAAATCCTTCAGACATATTTTTTTTTCCATATCAAGAGGCAGCATGGGACTGAAACATGCAGACACCTTTTTTTAAAACTTAATTTGATGGCAAAGTCATTATCTTTTGCTTTTATGATACAACTGTTTTTAAAGACATTTAGTACTAATAATGTGAGTTGAATTAGAAGTCTGTTTTTAAGGTGTTTCAAAGAAACTTTAGCTCTTATTTTAACAAAGTGTTAAAATTCTGATGCATATAGTCTGAAATTATCAACTGCTTAAATATATGTTTGAGCCAATTTGCAGAAACTCACATAGCAAGTGCAGAAGTTTCTGAAAAGGAGGAACGTACATACAGTGGAGGTATTTTGTCAAACTGTCAGAATGTTTGAGACTATTTTTTTAGACATATTTCTGAGTCTGAAGTAAATATTGACATATTTCCTCCCTCTCACCTCCCTCCCACCCGCCCTAGCGATAATGATATTACTAATACAGAAAATAAGCACGTAAAATTTTAGTCAGAGGAGCAAGAATTTTTTTTTAATTGCTAGTTTAGGAGGCTTCCTGCAGTCTGGAGATCAGACTAACCAATTTTTGGAAGTTTCCCCTGAATTTTTCACAATTGGGTGCTGTTTTATGAGCTTGCCTACTAAAGGACTACGGTAAGTATAGACTCTTAGGGGTTGCCCGCTAGTAATTCTTTTTTCTACTCTAGACAGTTTGGCCCTGTCAAAAAAGGATGAGGAAAAAAAGATGTTTGCATCCCAGGATCAGGAGGTGTGAGATATTTTAGCTAATTTGTCCTATCTGCATGAGTGTTGCAGCTTTATAAAGAAATCCTGCTTAGAGGAAACCCTTTATTTTAAAGTGATATAATATCAAATGTTGTTTATTGCTGGAAATGGATTTATTATAAATTTGACACTATCCCACACATTGTGTATTTAAGACAGTGCACAAGTGGAAATATTTAACTCTCAAGAAGCAGCTTTATTTACAGATTGTAGCACTTCCGTATTTCTAAGTGAGACATCTGCTTTGTGCTAAAACAGAAATTTTCAAACTTATGTTAACCATGAAAAGGAAATCTTACAGTAAAGCCAAATATGTGAAATGATTTAAGAAGAGGACCCAACTTAGAGATCCTCTCAAGTACAATTTGAAAACTTGTGTTCAAGTCCTGTCTTAACTATTGTAATGCATTTTTCTGTGGCCACTAATTCAGCAAATTCAAGGAACCAGAATACAAACAAGAATTTAGAAGGAACTGAAGCCTGAGCTATCAAAATAGATGCCATAAAGAGCCCAAGAACCAAAATTCTGCCAGTGGTTCTCAACCAGAGACGGTATGCCCTCTTTCCAGAGGATGTTGGGAGACATAAAGGGGACTGTTTTAATTGTCACACTTATTGAGGGAAGTTCTGCTGGCATGTCAGCATGAATGACACCCCATCCCCCACAGTGCATAGGACAGCACAGCACAATAAAGACTTATTCCTCCCAAAGTGCCAGTAGACCCCCTGTGTAGATTCTCTTATATTTCGAGGGACAGGGCAAATTACCGGTAGAAGCAGAATTAGAAGGGCAAGTTGGGAAGACTGATAATACTTGATAAGGGACACTAATTCCAACATTCCAGGTTTGGCTGGTAAGATGCAATCAAGGCCTTGCTAGGTTCTGGTAGCTCACAATAGCATTTATAACTCAGTAATTGGTATTGAACCAGATTAAAGGGCTCTGTTCTATTATACATAATTGGTTTAGGGCAGAAAAGAACGTGTAATGTATTACTAAGATACTTAGCAAGAAGGGTCAAGTTAAGATTTGGGTTAACAGGAAGTAAACTTAAATATCTGGAAAAACAACATAGTGAAAAACCAAACAACAACAACAAAAATCTACCGGTAGTTTCCCAATAGTTTGGCGTATTCTCTTTCATGCAGGTGCTTTATTGAAAGGATAATTGGAAGACCTGAAAGCTGCTTCTGCTTTCTAACGCCAGTTCCTTAAATATTGAACTCTTGTACATTTTGTGAAGTTCCACTATATATTTTGCTTAAGGTAATAATAAGATTAGTTATATAGTCAGTGAATGTGGGGGAGGCATAAGCTAAGAATTTTAAATTCACCCTGAACAATAGAGAATTGCCATTAACTAGTCTTTGTAAAACAGAAAAAAAAAGTGTGTATTTTACTGTTTTCTGTACTAAGTAATTCTGTAACTGCATGGCAGTCTTTAAAAATTTCTTTTTATAAAATAGTTGTTAACTAGTCCTGTTGTATCAGTAAATATAGTTAAAATAAGTACTATTTTTAAAAAACTCTGTGTCCCCATATCTCCCATTCCTACTAGTTTTCTTAAAAGATTTGTCTGTGTTTCCACTGTCCCGTATCGCTGCTCAGACTGCTCTACCAAGCTTACTAAGTCCTTGTCAATATTCCTACCCTCTTTACCCCACTGGCCACCCTTCATTAAATACTTGTTTAGTTTGGCTTCAGGGAGATACCATCTCCAAGTATGCTTTCTCAGTCTTCTTTGCAGGTACCTCTTTCCCTTAAACATCTGTGTCCTTGGGATTTTTAAATTTGGTTTTAAGCTGTCTTATTCTATATCATCTCCGTAGCTGATCTCTTTTTTCTTTCATGGCTTCACTTACCAACTTTATGCAAATGACTCCCAAATTCATATCTCCTTTCTAGACCTTTCCTGATTCCTATATCTAATTGCTAACTTAAGTCCACTTTGCTGTCTCATAGGCACCACAACATGTCCTTGACCTTGCCCCCCAAACCTGCTCCTCCTTTCCTGGTCCCTCTCTCAGTAAATGGCACCACCACTGCCAACCATTCAGTTGCCCTGACCCAAGGCCCAAACCCAGTTAGCCATGACTTTTCCCTCTTCATCACATCCACTCACACACACCTTTCTGTTAAGCCTGTTGCCTAAACTTTCCTTGATTCTACAGTGCTACTATCCTGATCAAGGCCATCAACCTACCTATATTATAGCACGGGCCTTCTCAGGCTCCATTTCTCTGGTTGTGATCCCTTTCACAGTGCAGCCAGATTTTTCCAAAAGACGTATCTGGTCATATCACTCCTCTGCTTTCACCACTGCTCTTAGGATACGGCTGTTCAAGTTTCAGTTTATATGCCACTTCCTCTAGGAAGCCTTCATCAATACCCTCTAGACTAGGTGCCCCTACTGTGCACTCCCTAAATACCCTGTTCTTCACCAGCCATATACTTAGCACACTTTGTTGTTCCTTCTTATTGATCAGTGCTAGACTGTAAGCTTCACAAGGGCTGGGACCATATATATGCCTGCACACTGCTGTATCTAGTGCTTAGCACAATGCCTGACATTTCAATAAATGTTTGGATGAATAAATACTTGTATAGTGCTTTACGATCTTTGCAGCCTTTCATAGTCTCCTTTGACCTTCACAGTGGTCCTGCTGTACCTGCTTGCTGGGTAATTGTTATCTACATATTACAAATCAAGAAATGAAACTAAGTTCTTTGTGACTAGGGAATTGTATTCCTAGAATTTAGTTTAGTGCTTGGCACGTGGCTCAAATATTTACTATGTGAATGTTGTTGAGGAAACAAACTTAGATTGCAGTTTGCCCTAGTAAACGTAAGTAGTAAAGCTGAGTATACTCACATAAATCCACCATGTAATATTGTCTTTACCTCCTTGATGTAGAAGTCTTAATTTTTTTTTTTTTTAATTTCTAAAGGGAGGCTTGCAAAGGAACCTGGATGAGAAAGACTGGACAACTATTTAGTGGACTAAAACAATATCTCAGTAATTAAAAAGTTGCATTCAGTATTGGAAAAAGATAATGCTGCTTAAGAGTTAATATCCATTTTCCTTCTGTAAGCATCAACCCTAGGAGAAAATGGCATCTTATTTACTTGCTCTTTTCCTTTACAGATAATTTCTGGCTCTTCTGGGATTTTAAAGTAAGTAAATTTAACAAAATGTTAGAAGAATGACTCAGTCAGCCCTTCTGGTCACTAGATATTCAGTTCACTTGCTTTCCTACCTGCAGAATGTCCTCATCACCTCCCCAAGGAAGGTAATCCGAAAGTGACATCTGGTCAATATGTACTTCTTAGATTTGCTACGTTTCTTTGCTTTCTTGTTCGCATGCCTCTCTGAACTTACTTTCTGGGTAACTTGGGCTTTCAGGCTTTGTGGGAGAGCCATACCCTTAGTCTCTTTTTCCCTGAGCCATTTTTTTCCAGTTTAAGGGATTAACCAGTGTTACACTCTTAGTTGGACTTTTAATCTGAGGCCCATTAACTAATTCAGAGGTTTTAACAGTAGGTGTGATAGTCATCCAGTGATTTGATCCTTGCTGCGAAAGTGGGTTTTAGTCAACCTTTGGCGTATAGGATTTCTCGCTTTTATCTTTTTGTAATTGAGAAGTAGCTTCTTCCTACCCAGTAAGTACTTGAGTTTGTGAACTCTCTTTATTCCCTTGCTTTTTTGCTTGCAAACTGATTAATTCTTTTCTGAGTTCATCTCTTTCCTGTCTATTTTGTCAAATGGGGCCAACAGCAACCATAACATATTTTGTTTTCTTGTCTTTTTTTTTTTTTTTCTTGAGTAAAGTATAGATTCTCTGCCTTCCAGGTTCTCTCCGGACAGTTTCATCACTCCATTAATATGCATCACCCCTGCATAAGTTATTTCTTCCATCTTCCACTAGCAATTTCCTGAATGCCTGCCAACTAAGCCAATGTTCAGTATGCTAGGTTTTTCAAAAACAGAACCAGTTTCTGTATCAGAATGGCCTAGGTTGCTGTGCGGTAACAACCCCAAAATCCCAGCTTTTCTCTTGTAGTTTGGCTAGGGGCTTTGCTCTAAGTCAGGAATTGAAGAACTATGGCCATGGGCAAAATCTGTCCTGCTGCCTGTTACTGTAAATAAAGTTTTATTGGAAAATAGCCTTGCCCGTTTGTTTATGTATTGTCTGGCTGCTTTTGCTCTACGGTGGCAGAGTCGCGTAGTTGTGGAAGAAAGTGTCTGGCCCACAAAGGCTAAAATATTTACTGTGTGACCCTTTACAGAAAATGTTCACTGATCCCTGCTCTAAGTGGTCCTCATTCTAGGACTCAGGCTGACCAAGCAGATATCATGTATGGTGTGGCTGCTCATTTTGGGAAATGAAAAAGTCTGACAAATCACTTATAGGCCGGCCCTTAAAGCACTTTCACTGGCCAAAGGAAATCACATGGCCCCACCAGAGTTCAAGGAGTGTAATCCTTCCTCGAGCCTTGGAAGAGAACCCGAAATACTTGGAAGACAAAACTACCGACTACACATATAGTTATATCTCCCTATTTATAAAATTTCTTTGAAAATATTTTTTCTTTTTAATTGAGGTGAAATTACATTCAGTAAAATGCAAATATTTCATGTACACCTCAGTGGATTTTTATATACATCCTTGAACCCATCACCCAAATCAAGATATTGAACATTTCTCGTACCCCGGTCAGTGCCCTGTGCCCCCCCACACACACACAAATAACTGCTATTCTGACCTTTATCACCATGGATTACTTTTGTCTGTTTTAAAGCTTCATGTAAATGTAATAATTATATGTACTCTTGTTCAACATTGTGTCTGTGAGTCATCCATGTTGCGTGTAGCAGCAATTCGTTTTTTACTTCTGTGTAGTATACCATTGTATGACTTATACCACAATTTATGAATCCATTCTACTGTTGATGGAAATTTTAATTGTTTCCAGTTTGTGGTTATTATGAATAAAGTTGCTATGAACATTTTTGTGTCTGTCTTTCAGTGAACGTGAGCACCCATTTTTCTTGGTATTCTCCTTGGTATATACCCTGCTTCCATACTTCCCTCATAATTATTTGCACAGCAACTAAACTGACGCTTAATTTTTAAATATAAATCAGCATGCCAGTCCTCTGTTCAGAATCCTCCAGTGGCTTACTATCACAATTAGAATAAGATCCGAGGTCTATCGTGGTCTGCAAGATCTGTACCCACACACATCCTTTTTCTTCCCACCCCATCTTATATCATAACCGTTATCCCTTCCCTTCCCCCATCTTGCTCTGCTGTGTACTAGACACTGCTGGTAAGTTGGGGATTGAAGATAAATGGCTTGACCCTGTCCTTAAAGTTGTTGTAGTCTACATAGATAATTTTAACAAGCCATGACACTGATTTACGTTAAGTCAATTACTAGTTCTGTAGGGAATGAGAGGCAAATACGTCCTATGATTAAAATAATTAGTATAACATAATTTACAATAATATTTAACTCCTGGAAGGGATTTAGAGAAGTAAGATTAAAATGTAAAACCCTGTTGATAAATTCAAGAAATGTGTAAGTTCTTGCATTTTAGTTCCACTGATTATGAATTAGAGTTCACCAACTTGGTTACATTATTACAATTTACTATTACATGTTCACTTCCATGAGGGGTAGGTGGGGGCTGAGAGGGGTGAACAGGGGTGAGAAGGCATTGGAATAAATAAGTGCTGATATTAAGCACAGTCCAAAATAGCAGTCATAACAAAGGCCTCCTTAAATTATTGGTACATTATTGGTTATTATAAAATAACTGAAAGAATTCGACTTAAGCACTTACCACATTTTTTATAACTTTACTGATGTATCAATACAATGAAGTAACAATAAACTGCACATATTTAAAGTATAAAATTTGATTTGTTTTGACATAAATGCATGAAACTCACCACAATCAAAATATTTCCTCACCTGCAAAAGTTTGCCGTTTGGTTTTGACTAATGGGAAGGAAATTTTACTCCAATTTAAGGGGGAGGATGTCTCTCAGAACCACCACTGTCAACTTCCCTCCATTTGCCAGCCAGCCTCGTACACCTCCGTGGCTCTCCATCACTACCCCACTCCAGGGCCATTGACCAACTAACCCAGTCTCATGCCAGTTCCACATTTCCGGGCATGAACTTGTGGCAGTTCAGTCTTTGATGTCTTCCCTGAGGCCAGAGTGATGGTTGTGAAGGGAACGGTCCCATAACGTATTTGATAGGGATTTCTGATTGTGAGAACCAACAAGCACTAGCTTAAAGGGAAAGAAGGGAATGCTTAGAGAAATACGGAAGTATTTTACAGAAGCCATGTGGGGGAATTGAATTCAGTGGTCATTCAGCAATTATTTAATGAAGGCCCGCTAGAGCCAGGCACTGGTCTGGACACTGGAGATTCAGATTTTGAAGCCAAATAAATTTCCTACCCTCATGGATCTTGTGTGTTCCCTCTGCACGTCTGCTTCATTCTTCTCTCTGAACACCAGCCTCCACTGCTCATATATATATTTTTAATGGGAGAACACTGTTATGACTGGAAAGATATTTTTCTTAAAAGGGGTCCATAACATACACTCCAGTCCTGCGGTTGGGGTGGGTTGAAGAGGAAGACTCTACAAAAGAGTTTGGGCTGGGCAGACACACCAAAAGTTGTCTATCACATCTCTGGTGGTTAAGCAACCATTGATATTCAAAACCATTCCGATGGATTTATTGTCTCCTGTTATCAGAGTTCTCATTGATCCTTCTGAGTCAGAATTTATAGAACTGAATGTTAAAGAATCCATAGAAAGCTCATTTATCCCAACTCCTTTACAGGTAAAGAAATTGGGTCCCAGATTGGGGGCTAAGGTTATTCTGAATTACGCAGCAGAACCGGTTCCCCCTCAAGGGATACACATAACAATATCTTTGAGCTGTTTAGCAGATACTGAAACGCCCACCAGGTGGAAGAAGTTAAGGACGGTATGCCACCCACAAGCATGTAGACCCCAGGCTAGTTGGAACCAGAAGGTTGATGATGCTGACTCCCACTTACCTCACCACCAACCAATCAGAAGAATGTCCACAAGCTGATCATCCCCTCTTTGAACGATTACTATAAAACTTCTCACTACCCCTCTAGGTTGGGACACAGAGTTGTGAGGACATTAGCCCTCTGTGGCCCCCTTTGCCTGGCAAAGCAATAAAGCTATTCTTTTCTACTTCACCCAAAACTCTGTCTCTGAGATTTAATTCAGTGTCGGGGGCCAGAGGCTGAATTCAGCTTCATTCTGAAACAGTTTAAATACTGTACATATTACCAGTTTCCGGAGGGCTTTGGTGGGGAGCAGGGCACAGCCTTTAAAAGAATGACAGAGCCGTTGAGGATACAACAAAACTGGTTAAAACCAACTAGGTCCAAGATGGTCAAAAATTCAACTTCCAGTAGACCTTGAGCCTCATTATGCGCTCATTGTAGCATATTAGCATATGCTAAAGAACACACCCACAGGCACCATGACAGTTCCGAGCCTCCCATAAAAGGCTCAAAAGTGGATGGTGGCCCAATTCCTGGAAATCCCTGCCCCTTCCCCAAGCTAGTTGGAATAATTCTCCCACTCATTAGCCTATGAAATTACCCAGCCCCTAAAAACAAACTATCCCATATTCTGGGGCCGCTCTCGCCTTCTGAGACGACCTACACTCTATGGAGTATCTCAATAAACCTGCTTTCACTTTACTATGCAAAGCCCCACTTGGTGGCCCGTCCCAGGAACTCACCTGAGACCTGGGTCATGACCATCCTCTCGCACCCCATTTTCCTGCAACCTCTTTACAAAGGATGTTTTTAAAAAATAGACACTTTATTATATACACAGGTGATAAAATCCCAGACTCACCGTTAGGCACATAAATATAGACCCTGCTAAATATTTAATATTATCAAGCTTGTACAACTTGAGCATGGTTTTGAGGCCAGCAACCTCAATGTCTATCTAAATGGGGGTCTGATCTTGCTAAGATGTACTATCACTTTTTTTTTTATTGGAGTATAATTGCTTGACAATGTTGGGTTAGTTTCTGCTGTAAAACAAAGTGAATCAGCTATATGTATACATACATCCCCTCCCTCTTGAGCCTCCCTCCCACCCCCCCCCCCCCCAACCCCCCCTCCCCCCCCGATCCTACCCTTCTAGGTCATCACAAAGCACCGAGCTGAGTTCCCTGTGCTATACAGCAACTTCCCACTATTTTACACTGGTAGTGTATTTATGTCAGTGCTACTCTCTCAGTTTGTCACACCCTCCCTTTCCCCGTCCCCCATGTCCACAAGTCAGTTCTCTATGTCTGCGTCTCTTTTCATGCCCTGCAAATAGGTTCATCAGTACCATTTGTTTTTCTCTTTCTGACTTCACTCTGTATGACAGACTCTAGGTTCATCCACATCACTACAAGCGACCCTACTTCATCCCTTGTACGGCTGAGTAATATTCCATTGTATATATGTACCACATCTTCTTTATCTATTCATCTGTCGGTGGACATTTAGGTTGCTTCCAAGTCCTGGCTATGGTAAATAGTGCTGCAATGAACATTGGGGTACATGTATCTTTTTGAATTATGTTCTTCTCAGGATACATGCCCAGTAGTGGGATTGCTGGGTCATATGGTAGTTCTATTTTCAGTCTTTTAAGGAACCTCCATACTGTTCTCCATAGTGGCTGTATCAATTTACATTCCCACCAACAGTGCAAGAGGGTCACCTTTTTTCCACACCCTCTCCAGCATTTATTGTTTGTAGATTTTTCTTATTATTTATTTTTATTTATTTATTATTTTTTGGCTGCGTTGGGTCTTTGCTGCTGCGCGTGGGCTTTCTCTAGTTGTGGCAAGTGGGGGCTGCTCTTCATTGCGGTGCGCGGGCTTCTCATTGCAGTGGCTTCTCTTGTTGCAGAGCACGGACTCTAAGCGTGCAGTCTTCAGTAGTTGTGGCTCAGGCTCAGTAGTTGTGGATCGTGGGCTCTAGAGTGCAAGCTCAGTAGTTGTGGCACACGGGATTCATTGCTCTGCGGCGTGTGGGATCTTCCCGGGCCAGGGCTCGAACCCGTGTCCCCTATTGGCAGGTGGATTCTTAACCACTGAGCCACCAGGGAAGTCCCATTTGTAGATTTTTTGATGATGGCCATTCTGACTGGTATGAGGTGATACCTCATTGTGGTTTTGATTTGCATTTCTCTAATAATTAGTGATGTTGAGCATCTTTTCATGTGTTTACTGGCCATCTGTATGCCTTCTTTGGAGAAATGTCTATTTAGATCTTCTGCCCATTTTTTGATTGGGTTGTTTGTTTTTTTAGATATTGAGCTGCACGAGCTGCTTGTATATTTTGGAGATTAATCCTTTGTCAGCTGCTTCATTTGCAAGTATTTTCTCCCATTCGGAGGGTTGTCTTTTCATCTTGTTTATGGCTTCCTTTGCAATGCGACAGCTTTTAAATTTAATTAGGTCCCTTTTCTTTTAATAAATTGATTTATTTTATTTATTTATTTTTGGTTGCGTTGGGTCTTCATTGCTGTGTGCAGGCTTTCTCTAGTTGCAGCAAGCAGGGGCTACTCTTCGTTGTGGTGTGCAGGCTTCTCATTGCAGTGGCTTCTCTTGTTGCAGAGCATGGGCTATAGGCGCACAGGCTTCAGTAGTTGTGGCACATGGGCTCAGTAGTTGTGGCTCACAGGCTCTAGAGCGCAGGCTCAGTAGTTGTGGCACACGGGCTTAGTCACTCTACGGCATGTGGGATCTTCCCGGACAAGGGCTCGAACCCGTGTCCCCTGCATTAGCAGGCGGACTCTTAACCACTGCACCACCAGGGAAGCCCCCCACTTATTATTAATAAATCTACTTCTTACCTATCACTTTGCCTCTCGCTGATTTCCTTCTGCAGCAAGACACAAAGAACCTGAGCTTCATTAAGTCCTGAGACCAGGTGTGTGGTTTCAGTTGGAAGATTGTGGGTTCGACTCCCATCTGAGGTGTGGTTTCAACAGGGCTTACACAGAAAGCCTTTAGGAATCTAGAATTCTTTGAGATATTGCTACATGAGGTATATAATAAAAATATAAAATTTTCATATTTTGATGTGTATTCTGAAACAGTTTCAATACTGTATATATTACCTGTTTCTGGAGGGTTTGAAAAAAGTTATCTGAAAAGAATGAGACTGCAGCCACTTTAGGGAGTTCTCTGACAGTTTTTGCATTTCCTCTTATGTCTCTTGTATATTGAATTAATTCCAATTTTTGGAATTTTCCATTAAATGAAGGTTTCCAAATTTATCAAGTTGTTCATAGCATTTTTATTTTATCTCCTTGGTATCCCTGGTTATACTCTCTCTCTCTCATTCCCAATGTTTGAGCTTTCTTTTTCTTAATTAGCCTCATTGCAGAATTTTTTTTTTTGCCCTTTTCAAAGAATTTGTTTCCGTGTTAATATATCAGTACCATTATTTTCTAATTCATTGATTTCTGCTTTTATTTTCTTTAATTCATTCTTCCTATTTTCTTATTCATTTTTTCTGTTAATGTATTTTTCCCTCATCCTTGAGATGAATATTTTTACACTTTGTTTACTAACTAACCTATCCTCATTGTACCTCAAACCTATTATCAATATAAAATAAAATTTTAAGACCTATATTATGCCTTTCATTGCCCTGAATTATTTGACTGGTATGGATACTTTGACATGCCACAATACCTCTTTTAGCCCTGAAGTTTTTATTTCATCCTTAAAAAAACAAGAACATTTTCTTCTATAATTACAATACTACTGTCACACCTAATAATAATTCTTCGACAAAAACTAATGCCTAGTCCATATTCACATGTTCCCATTTGTTTGTAAAAATTAATTTTTTTTTAAACATCTTTATTGGAGTATAATTGCTTTACAATGGTGTGTTAGTTTCTGCTGTATAACAAAGTGAATCAGCTATACATATACATATAGCTCCATATCTCCTCCCTCTTGCATCTCCCTCCCACCCTCCCTATCCCACCCCTCTAGGTGGTCACAAAGCACCGAGCTGATCTCCCTGTGCTATGCGGCTGCTTCCCACTAGCTAGCTATTTTACATTTGGTAGTGTATATATGTCCATGCCACTCTCTCACTTTGTCCCAGCTTATCCTTCCCCCTCCCCATATCCTCAAGTCCATTCTCTACATCTGCATGATTATTCCTGTCCTGCCCCTAGGTTCTTCAGAACCTTTTTTTTCTTTTTTGAGATTCCATGTATATGTGTTAGCATACAATATTTTTCTCTTCCTGACTTACTTCACTCTGTATGACAGTCTATAGCTCCATCCACCTCACTACAAATAACTCAATTTCGTTTCTTTCTATGGCTGAGTAATATTCCATTGTATATATGTGCCACATCTTCTTTACCTATTCATCTGTTGATGGACATTTAGGTTGCTTCCATATCCTGGCTATTGTAAATAGAGCTGCAATGAACATTGTGGTACATGACTCTTTTTTGAATTATGGTTTTCTCAGGGTATATGCCCAGTAGTGGGATTGCTGCGTCATATGGTAGTTCTCTTTTTAGTTTTTTAAGGAACCTACATACTGTTCTCCATAGTGGCTATATCAGTTTACGTTCCCACCAACAGTGCAAGAGGGTTCCCTTTTCTCCACAACCTCTCCAGCATTTATTGTGTGTAGATTTTTTGATTATGGCCATTCTGACTGGTGTGAGGTGATACCTCATTGTAGTTTTGATTTGCATTTCTCTAATGATTAGTGATGTTGAGCATTCTTTCATGTGTTTGTTAGCAATCTGTATATCTTCTTTGGAGAACTGTCTATTTAGGTCTTCTGTGCATTTTTGGATTGGTTTGTTTGTTTTTTTGATATTGAGCTGCATGAGCTACTTTTAAATTTTGGAGATTAATCCTTTGTCAGTTGCTTCATTTGTAAATATTTTCTCCCATTCTGAGGGTTGTCTTTTCGTCTTGTTTATGGTTTCCTTTGCTGTGCAAAAGCTTTTAAGTTTCATGAGGTCCCATTTGTTAATTCTTGTTTTTACTTCCATTTCTCTAGGAGGTGGGTCAAAAAGGATCTTGCTGTGATTTATGTCATAGTGTTCTGCCTATGTTTTCTCATAAGGGTTTTATAGTTTCTGGCCTTACATTTACGTCTTTAATCCATTTTGAGTTTATTTTTGTGTATGGTGTTAGGGAGTGTTCTAATTTCACTCTTTTAACATGTAGCTGTCCAGTTTTCCCAGCACCACTTATTGAAGAGGCTGCCTTTTCTCCATTGTATGTTCTTGCCTCCTTTATCAAAAATAAGGTGACCATATGTGTGGGGTTTATCTCTGGGCTTTCTATCTTGTTCCATTGATCTATATGTCTTTTTTTGTGCCAGTACCATACTGTCTTGATTACTGTAGCTTCGTAGTATAGTCTGAAGTCCAGGAGCCTGATTCCTCCAGCTCCATTTTTCTTTCTCAAGATTGCTTTGGTTATTCGGGGTCTTTTGTGTTTCCATACAAGTTGTGCAATTTTTTGTTCTAGTTCTGTGAAAAATGCCATTGGTAGTTTGATAGGGATTGCATTGAATCTGTAGATAGCTTTGGGTAGTAGAGTCATTTTCACAATGTTCATTCTTCCAATCCAAGAACATGGCATATCTCTCCATCTGTTTGTATCATCTTTAATTTCTTTCATCAGTGTCTTATAGTTTTCTGCATACAGGTCTTTTGTCTCCTTAGGTAGGTTTATTCCTAGGTATTTTATTCTTTTTGTTGCAATGGTAAATGGGAGTGTTTCCTTAATTTCCCTTTCAGATTTTGCATCATTAGTGTATCGGAATGCAAGAGATTTCTGTGCATTAATTTTGTATCCTGCTCCTTTACCAAATTCATTGATTAGCTCTAGTAGTTTTCTGGTAGCATCTTTAGGATTCTCTATGTATAGTATCATGTCATCTGCAAACAGTGACAGCTATACTTCTTCCTTTCCAGTTTGGATTCCTTTTATTTCTTTTTCTTTTCTGATTGCTGTGGCTAAAACTTCCAAAACTATGTTTAATAATAGTGGTGAGAGTGGGCAACCTTATCTTGTTCCTAATCTTAGTGGAAATGGTTTCAGTTTTTCACCTTTGAGAATGATGTTGGCTGTGGGTTTGTCATATGTAGTCTTTATCATGTTGAGTTAAATTCCCTCTATGCCTACTTTCTGGAGAGTTTTTATCATAAATGGGTGTTGAATTTTGTCGAAAGCTTTTTCTGCATCTATTGAGATGATCATATGGTTTTTCTCCTTCACTTTGTTAGTATGGTGTATCACATATTAATTTGTGTATATTGAAGAATCCTTGCATTCCTGGGATAAACCCCACTTGATCATGGTGTATGATCCTTTAACTGTGCTGTTGGATTCTGTTTGCTAGTATTTTGTTGAGGATTTCTGCATCTATGTTCATCAGTGATATTGGCCTGTAATTTTCTTCCTTTGTGACATCTTTTTCTGGTTTTGGTATCAGGGTGATGGTGGCCTTGTAGAATGAGTGTGAGTGTTCCTCCCTCTGCTATATTTTGGAAGAGATTGAGAAGGATCGGTGTTAGTTCTTCTCTAAATGTTTGATAGAATCCGCCTGTGAAGCCATCTGGTCCTGGGCTTTTGTTTGTTGGAAGATTTTTAATCACAGTCTCAATTTCAGTGCTTGTGATTGGTCTGTTCATATTTTCTGTTTCTTCCTGCTTCAGTCTGGGAAGGTTATACCTTTCTAAGAATTTGCCCATTTCTTCCAGGTTGTCCATTTTATTGGCATAGAGTTGCTTGTAGTAGTCTCTTAGGATGCTTTGTATTTCTGTGGTGTCTGTTGTAACTTCTCCTTTTCCATTTCTAATTTTATTGATTTAAGTCCTCTCCCTCTTTTTCTTGATGAGTCTGGCTAATGGTTTATCAATTTTATTTATCTTCTCAAAGAACCAGCTTTTAGTTTTATTGATCTTTGCAATTGTTTTCTTTGTTTCTATTTCATTTATTTCTGCTCTGATCTTTATGATTTCTTTCCTTCTGCTAACTTTGGGTTTTGTTTGTTCTTCTTTCTCTAGTTCCTTTAGGTGTAAGGTTAGATTGTTTACTTGAGATTTTTCTTGTTTCTTGAGGTAGGCTTGTATAGCTATAAACTTCCCTCTTAGAACTGCTGTTGCTGCATCCCATAGGTTTTGGATCGTCGTGTTTTCATTATCATTTGTCTCTAGGTATTTTTTGATTTCCTCTTTGATTTCTTCAGTGATCTCTTGGTTATTTAGTAACGTATTGTCTAGCCTCCATGTGTTTGTGCTTTTTACTTTTTTTTCCCTGTAATTGATTTCTAATCCCACAGCATTGTGGTCAGAAAAGATGCTTGATATGATTTCAATTTTCTTAAATTTACTAAGGCTTGATCTGTGACCCAAGATGTGATCTATCCGGAGAATGTTCCGTGCACACTTGAGAAGAAAGTGTAATCTGCATTTTTTGGATGGAATGTCCTATATTTATCAATTAAATCTATCTGGTCTATTGTGTCACTTAAAGCTTGTGTTTCCTTATTAATTTTCTGTTTGGATGATCTGTCCATTGGTGTAAGTGAGGTGTTAAAGTCCCCCACTATTATTGTGTTACTGTCGATTTCCTCTTTTATCGTTGTTAGCAGTTGCCTTATGTATTGAGGTGCTCCTATGTTGGGTGCATATATATTTATAATTGTTATATCTTCTTCTTGGATTGACCCCTTGATCATTATGTAGTGTCCTTCCTTGTCTCTTGTAAAATTCTTTATTTTAAAGTCTATTTTATCTGATATGAGTATAGCTATTCCAGCTTTCTTTTGATTTCCATTTGCATGGAGTATCTTTTTCCATCCCTCACTTTCAGTCTGTATGTGTCCCTAGGTCTGAAGTGGGTCTCTTGTAGACAGCATATATATGGGTCTTGTTTTTGTTTCCATTCAGCAAGCCTGTGTCTTTTGGTTGGACCTTTTAATCCATTCATGTTTAAGGTAATTATCAATATGTATGTTCCTATTACCATTTTCTTCATTGTTTTGGGTTTGTTTTTGTAGGTTCTTTTCTTCTCTTGTGTTTCCCACTTAGAGAAGTTCCTTCAGCATTTGTTGTAGAGCTAGTTTGGTGGTGCTGAATTCTCTTAGCTTTTCCTGGTCTGTAAAGCTTTTGATTTCTCCATCAAATCTGAATGAGATCCTTGCCAGGTAGAGTAATCTTGGTTGTAGGCTCTTCCCTTTCATCACTTTAAGTATATCGTGCCACTCCCTTCTGGCTTGTAGAGTTTCTGTTGAGAGATCAGCTGTTAACCTTATGGGAGTTCCCTTGTATGTTATTTGTCATTTTTCTCTTGCTACTTTCAATAATTTTTCTTTGTCTTTAATTCTTGCCAATTTGATTACTATGTGTCTCGGCGTGTTTCTCCTTGGGTTTATCCTGTATGGGACTCTCTGTGCTTCCTGGACTTGGGTGGCTATTTCCTTTCCCATGTTAAGGAAGTTTTTGACTATAATCTCTTCAAATATTTTCTTTTGTCCTTTCTCTCTCTCTTCTCCTTCTGGGAACCCTATAATGTGAATGTTGTTGCGTTTAATGTTCTCCCAGAGGTCTCCTAGGCTGTCTTCATTTCTTTTCATTCTTTTTTCTTTATTCTGTTCCACAGCAGTGAATTCCACTATTCTGTCTTCCAGGTCACTTATCCATTCTTCTGCCTCAGTTATTCTGCTATTGATTCCTTCTACTGTAGTTTTCATTTCAGTTATTGTATTGTTCATCTCTGTTTGTTTGTTCTTTAATTCTTCTAGGTCTTTGTTAAACATTTCTTGCATCTTCTCGATCTTTGCCTCCATTCTTTTTCCGAGGTCCTGGATTATCTTTACTATCCTTATTCTGAATTCTTTTTCTGTAATGTTGCCTATCTCCACTTCATTTAGTTGTTTTTCTGGGGTTTTATCTTGTTCCTTCATCTGGTACATAGCCCTCTGCCTTTTCATCTTGTCTATCTTTCTGTGAATGTGGTTTTTTTCCCACAGGCTGCAGGATTGTAGTTCTTCTTACTTCTGCTGTGTGCGCTCTCATGGATGAGGCTATCTAAGAGGTTTGATGGGAGCGACTGGTGGTGGGTAGAGCTGACTGTTGTTCTGAAAAATGTATATCTTAATGAATTTTTTTATACATTTATTTATTTTATTTTTGCCTGCATTGCGTCTTCATTACTGCGTGCAGGCTTTCTCTAGTTGCGGCGAGTGGGGGCTACTCTTCGTTGCAGTGTGTGGGCTTCTCATTGGGGTGGCTTCTCTTGTTGCGGAGCACGGGCTCTAGGTGTGCGGGCTTCAATAGTTGTGGTGCATGGGCTGTAGAGTGCAGGGTCAGTAGTTGTGGCTCACAGGCTCAGTTGCTCTGCGGCATGTGGCATCTTCCTGGACCAGGGCTAAAACCCATGTCCCCTGCATTGGCAGGAGGATTCTTAACCACTGCGCCACCAGGGAAGCCCCTATCTTAATGAATTGTTATAAAGTAAATACCCATATAACCACCATTCAGGCCATAAAATAAAATTTTGCCAATACCCTAGAAGTCTATACCAACATTCTCACCCCCCAGCTTATACTCCCCTTCCTGATCACAATGCTGCCTTTCCCTCCTAGAGAGATCCATAATTCTGAGTTCTGTGTACATAACTTGCTTTCTTTCAAAAAATAATGTTATCGGGAACTCCCTAGCAGTTCAGTGGTTAGGACCCAGTGCTTTCACTGCCTGGGGCCCAGGTTCAATTCCTGGTTGGGGAACTAAGAGCCCACAAGACGTGTGGCAAAAAAAAAAAAAAAAAGTTATCATTTAAGTATGCATCCCAAAACACAGTCTAGTTTTGCTTATTTTAAGCTTCATATAAATAGAAGAATATAGTATATATTATATCTGACCTCATTTGCTCAATATTATATTTTGAAATTCATGTTGTTGCATGAGGCTGCAGCTCATTCATTTTCATTGCTGTATTCCATCAGATGAATCTAATACAATGTATTTAGCCCTCTACTGCTGATGCATATTTACGTTATTTCCAGTTTTTGCTACTGTGAGTAATGCTGCTATAAAATATCCTTGTCTTGGAGATTTGTAGAAGAATTTTTTATGGGTTACTAGTATAGCATTGTTAAAATCTCCCACCAGCGTTGCAAATTTCTCTTTGAAGAAAAAGTCTGACAACTTTTGCTTTAGACATATGGAGGTAGTTATTTGGTACGTACACATTTAGAATTGTTCACTCATCCTGATGACTTGAACATTTTGTCAGCATGAAGTGGCTGTCTCTAATGCTTTTTGACCTAAATTCTGTTTTTTTGTTTTTTGTTTTGGCTGCATTGGGTCTTCATTGCTGCACCCGGGTTTTCTCTAGTTGCAGTGAGCAGGGGCTACTCTTCATTGCGGCGCACGGGCTTCTCATTGCAGTGGCTTCTCTTTTTGCGGAGCACGGGTTCTAGGTGCGCAGGCTCAGTAGTTGTGGCTCGCGGGCTATAGAGTGCAGGCTCAGTAGTTGTGGCACATGGGCTTAGTTGCTCCGCTGCATGTGGGATCTTCCTGGACCAGGGCTCGAACTCATGTCCCCTGCACTGGCAGGCAGATTCTCAACCACTGCTCCACTAGGGAAGCCCCTAAATTCTGTTCTGTATGATGTTACTAAAGCGAGACCAGCTTTCTTTCTTTCTTCCTTTCTTTTTTCTTTCGGCCATGCCATGCGGCTTGTGGGATCCTACTTCTCCAACCAGGGATCAAACCCGGGCCCATTGCAGTGAAAGCACTGAGTCTCAACCACTGCACTGCCAGGGAATTCCCCTCTTTCATTTTTTAAGTTGTGGTAAAATACACATAATGTAAAGTTTGCACTTTAGCCATTTTAAAATGTACAACTCAGTGGCATAAAGTACATTCACAATCACCACTATCTCATTTCAGAACTTTTTCAATCTTCCAAACAGAAACTCTATACCCATTAAACAACAACTGCCCCTCCCCCTTTCCCCTCAGCCCCTGGTAACCACTATTCTACCTTGTCTTTATGAATTTGAGTGTTCTAGGTACCTCACACAAGTGGAATCATACAACCTTTGTCCTTTGGTGCCTGGCTTATTTCACTTGTTTTTGGAGCTTTAAACAAACTTGCTATAGGACATCATCTTCATATAAATGTACTAAGCAAGAGATTTAAAAAAAAACAAAATAAAACACCCACTGAGCGTAAGGCCCTGTGGTAAAGCAAAGATAAATAAACCACTGTCCCTACAGCGGAGGGCATGATGGATTGTGAGATGAGTGGCGTGTGGTCTTCCTTTTGCTTGACCTCAGCTGCTGTAAAGAGAAGTCTGTGTATGACATTTAGATGCCACTGAAGTTGCATCCCTAAGCGTGCGGGGCCAGAGCTGTTTTCGCTTGATGGAGGTAAATCCCGAGTCCACTGCCCAGGTGTAGTTGCTTGCTGCGGCCTCACGGTGGCGCATTTCCAAAGCAGCAAGGGTGCTCCTACCAGGGGAGGAAACAAACCCCTTCCCAAGTGTGGTGGCCGTGATCAGGATGCTGCAAGAGCTTTCTTCTTCTCATGACGCCACCTCCGTTGTCCCTACACAACCCTCACCCCACAGTCCCCCTTTACACAGTCACTGCCTTTCACCTGCGGTCTTAACATTTCCCCCTGCCATCCTCACCGTCACAGCCCACCAGGGCTGTCCTTTGAGCCCTCAGTTTCATTTCTGGATTGTTCTTCTTTTGCTCCTCCCTCTGCCATATGAGAATCAGTTTCCACATTGAATTGCAAATTTCTTGGCAAAATCCTGCTGAACTTTTTTTGTTTGCCCCACTCCTAAGCTCTTAAGATGAGACACTCGTTGTCACAAATACCAACTTGGAACTATAGTCAGCAGCTTCGAGACGAGGGGCTCGTTACTGACGTGTATTGTTTACTCATTCATTCCACAAGCATTGTGTCACTAAGTGCCAGGGAGCTAGCAGCACAGAACCAACAAGATAAAATCCTAGGGTTCAAGGTATGTGCTGTCCAGGGGTAAATAACAAGTAAACTGTTATAAAACAATGTGGTAAGGGCTGTAAGAGAGAATAAGCGGCAGTGAGCAGGAAGTGCTGAAGACGGGGAGGTGGGGCTGGTGGATGGTCAGCTTAGGCTTCCATGGGAAGCGAGGATGGAGATGAGTCATCCAGAGACTTTGGGAGTTTACCAGATGGAAGAGGGCAGCAAGGCCATATCAGGCTGCAAAAATAGCCCCTGAAAACATTATTTCCTCATGCCTGTCTGGAGTTCAAGAGGTCAGGGCAAACCACGTGTGGGGAGCTCCCTGGTTGCCTCGGCTTGCCAACTGGATCTGGCAGGGGTGTTCAGTTTTATTAGTGATGATAAGTGTGGCTGATCTATCTGGCCCGTATTGCTGCTCTCTCTCAGTAGTTTTCATCTCTTGCGCACTACCAGTTGCCCCGCCGTCCACTCTAGCCTCCAGTTTACATTACTGAGAAATGGTCTGGTACGGAAAATCGCTGTGGTCCCTGTCGGAACAGCTTTCTCACAAGTTGGGCTCAGTGGGAACTGGCCAGTTGGCCATGGCTGCCATTGGGATAGGTGCCTGCCCACCCTTGTCCAAGTAACTGTGTCCAGGGTTGGGATCTTGTTGTACAAACCATGGCCAGTTGTCCCAGAGGAAGCAGCCCCAGCTGGTTTATTAGCAAGTTGCTGAGGGCAGGACAGTTGTCCCCTGCTTCTTCAAAGGCAAGGTTTCCCAGTCTTGGCACTATTGACATTTTGGGCTGTGTAATTCTTTGTCGTGGGGGACTGACCTATGCATTGTAGGATGTTTAGCTGCATCCCTTCCCCCTCTCAATGAGTTACGATAAGTAAAAATGTCTCCTGGGAGAAAACTCATCCCTGGTTGAGAACCACTGTTCTAAGGGGATAGGAGACTTCAGGATTGGTCCTTTCAGGTGGATGTAGTCAGTGGTCAGGACTGTGAGAATGAAGTCTACTGCATATATACCTGCCTCTACAGGGCTGGCTCAGAGGCTGAGAGGAGCAGCTCCTGCTGTGGGCAGGGATCTGAATGGAGCATTGGTGGGTTCAGATGTGAACAGCTATGCTCAGAGTGGGGAAACCAAGACAGAGTATCGTGTGTGTGTGCGCATGTGTGTGTGTGTGTAGCTGCATGGATTTGAATGAGCATGTGCTTTGGTTTACTCTTTGTGTACATATTTCTGAGAATGTGTAGTTCTCAGTGTGGGTGTACGTATATGCATGAGGACATAGATATCTGTGTGTTTCGAGGTTGGACTGTACATAGTCCACACTGCCCCTCCTCCTGTGTTATCAAGATAAATTAGTGTCATATATGAGACTTAATTGGTACTCTCAGTACGCTAAGATTCAGCTCTACTGAAGTTGAAATGAAACTTGGTTTGGAGTGGTTTTTCCTATTGTGTAGACCTCTCTATCTCTAGACATAAGTAATGTGTAATGAATGGGTGTTAACCCCAATGGTCTCCAATGACATCATGCTTCAGCACCAGAATCCAGGGTGGACTGAACTCAGGGTCCAAGAAGCACAGCCAAGTCCATTCTGAGTTCATCTGTGTTCTAGAGACTAGAGTCTCAGCCCTTTGACCAACTGGTTGTACAACAAACCAGTTAACCTTTCATTTCTTTAATTTCCCTTCTTGTAAAGTGGGGTTAATTAATATGCTTCTTAGGGGACTCTCTTGAGAACAACTTACATTATCATAAAGACTTAAAAAAATAGTGCTACATAAATGTTGAGTGAAAATAAATTGTTCTTCCTCATTATATAAGCTCCTCCCTTAAAAAGTCAGCTGACGTTTATTTATGTACTCTGTGTTCCTGCTACTTTATCTAAATATTTGTCTTTCTTTCTTGGTTAGCTATGTGGATTGGGTCTGTATCTTCATTTGGTATAGTGGCCATTGTGGCCACTAGTGACTCAATTGTCATTCGTGTTCCTGATGTTTTTGACAGTGATGATTCTGTCCTGCCTAATTCCCCAGATCATCAATCAATTTGAAATGAGTTCTTGGACACTTTCAAGAGAGAAGAGCTTGTATTCTTTCAACCAACCAACCAACCAACCAACCAACCACATGTGAAAAGCAGAAAGATATGTGGGTCAAGACTCTGGCCCTGAAAACACGGTAGTAAGGGACAAGGCACAGACTTGGAGGAGAGAGACCCATGGATGCTCTTGCCAGGTGACTTTCCTGCTCTTTTAAATTAATACTATTTTTTTTCCCTCCAACTCTATTGAGGTACAATTGACAGATAAAATTGTTTATATTTAAAGTGTACAACATGATGATTTAATATACACATACTTTGTGAAATGATTACCACAATGAACACATCCATCACCTTATGTAGTCACCGTGTGTGTGTGTGTGTGTGTGTGTGTGGTGAAAATGTTTAAGATCTATTCTGTTAGCAAATTTCAAGTGGTCATTGTGGGTTTTCCTTCTTTTCTTTTTTGGCCACACTGCATGGCTTATGGAATCTTAGTTCCCTGAACAGGGATTGAACCCGCGCCCTTGGCGGCAAAAGCTCAGAGTCCTAACCACTGGACCACAAGGGAATTTCCTCAAGTGTTCAGTATAGTATAGTTAGTTATAGTCATCATGCTATACATTGTATCGCCAGAACTTATTCATCTTACTGAGGCTTATATCCCTTGACCATCCTCTCACCATTTCCCCCATCTCTAGCCCCTGGTAACCACCATTCTACTCTCTGTTTCTATGGGATTGGCTTTTTTTACTTTTGATTCCACATATAACTAAGATCATACAGTATTTGTCTTTTTCTGTGAAGCTTATTTCACCTAGCATAATGTCCTCTAGGTTCATCCGTGTTTTTTGCAAATGGTAAGATTTCCTTCTTTCTCATGGCTGAATACTATTCCATTATACTCTATCCACGTATGTATGTATCTATCTATCTCATTTTCTATATCCATTCCCTATCTTGGCTATTGTGAATAATGCTGCAATGAAAATGAGAGTACAGATATCTCCACAACGGACTGATTTCATTCCCTTTGGATAAATATCCAGAAGTGAGACTGCTGGATCATACAGTTCTCTTTTTAAGTTTTTTGAGGAAACTCCATACTGTTTTCCAAGGTGGCTGCACCAGCTTACATTCCCACCAACATTGCACAAGGGTTCCCTTTTCTCCACATCCTTGTCAACACTTGTTATCTCTTGTCTTTCTGATGATAGCTATTCTAACAGGTGAGGGGTGATATCTTACTGTAATTTTGATTTGCATTTCCCTGATGATTATTGACGTTGAGCACCTTTTCACGCACCCATTGGTCATTTGTTCGTGGCTTTTTTCAATAGTAAATACTACTACACTATCTGCAGTTGGTTGAATACGTGGAGGCAGAACCTCGGATATGGAGGAACCTCGGATATGCAGGAACCTCGGATATGAGGGCCAACTATAAGTTATACGTGGATTTTCGACTATGCGGAGGGTCAGTGCCCCTAACACCTGCATTGTTCAAGGGTCAACTGTAGTTATTTATTTGTTTTGGCCGTGCTGCGCGGCACGCAGGATCTTAGTTCCCCAACCAGGGATTGAACCTGCGCCCCCTGCAGTGGAAGTGTAGAGTCTTAACCACTGGACCACCAGCGAAGTCCCCTGTAGTTATTTTTAATATTTTCGTTCTTTAACCTTTATACTAGAATTAAATGATTAACACACCACTATGTTACAGTATTAAAGTATTCTGAATTTGATTATACACTTACTTTTATTTTATATGCTCATATTCCTAAGTAGTATCCTTTCATTTCAGCTTTAGGAATACCTTTCAGCATTTCTTGTAGGGCAGGTCTATTGGCAATGAATGCCCTTGGCTTTTGTGTGCCTGGCAAAGGGTTTATCTTTCCTTTGTTGCTAAAGGACAGGCAGCTTTGCTGGGTAAAGTGTTCTTGGTTGGCAGTTTTTTCTTTCAGCACTTTTATGTATCACCCCACTCTCTCATGGACTGCAAAATTTCTGCTGATAGCCTGTTGAGGGTTCCTTTGTATGTGAGATTCTTTTTTTTCTCTTGCTGCTTTAAAAATTCTCTCTTTGTCTTTGATTTTAGAAAGTTATATTGCAATGTGTCTTGGAGAAGATCTCTTTGGGCTGAATCTGTTTGGGGACCTATGAGCTTCATAAACTTGGATGTCCAAATCTCTCCCTAGATTTGGGAAGTTCTCAGCCATTATTTATTTAAATAAGCTTTCTGCCCCTTTCTCCCTTTCTTCTCCTTTGAGGACTCCAATAACATGTTGTTTTGTCTGATGGTATCCTATAATTCACATAGACTTTCTTCATTTTCATTCCCTGTGATAGCTTCTTTGCTTTCTAGAACAACAAAGTATCCCAGGATCAACCTGTACATTTCTGCCCCCAACATGGAATTAATGATTTTCTTTAAAGAGTCCTGGCTCCTTGTATAGATAGAAAGGAATGGTGTTTAGGGATCACCTCCTGGGTGTCAGGGATGTATGCTGTTATTAAACCCAGCAATAATGCATCACATCAAGGATGAAGAGAATGTACAGAGCCAGACAATAAACTACAAGTTCATACTGATATTTCCAATTTAGTTTTCAGATTATAGAATTTTCCCTAACTTCTTTGATTTTATATTTCTTTTCTCTTACACTGAAAATCTTGATTCTGAATGAATTTACTATAATTGATTATTTGCTTATTCTAACTTATACACATTACTGAGTAATAAAAATATTTCCAAGTAATATCTCTAAATACATGTTTTTAAGAATGTTTGTAAAACATACCAATATTACGTAGTAACAATAAGACTATGAAATTCAAGATTTCTCTGTTCTTTCTTTCCCTTAGGGTATATCCCTTTGGTAAACAAAACTGTGTTTTAAAGTCACGTGAAATAATTTTTGTTTGGTGTGCTACCCACTTGCTATACAGTTAAGTTCATTTGTCTCAGTATGGTTTCAATTTTAGGAACTACTCTTCAGAAATTAGATTTAATTTTTCAATTATATTAAAGGTTCCCATGGTTTCAAAGTCAAAACTATAAAACAAGGTGTATTTAAAGAAGCCTAGCTTCCCTATCTTTCCCCTCTACTCTGTTCCTCCTTATAAGTAACCACTTGTCTTAGTTTTTGGTTTTCCTTCCATTGTTTCAGAAAATATAAGCAAATGCATAAAAACATCCACCTCTTGTTATTACTCTAAAGGTAGCATACTATAAACACTTTTTCCCACTTAATAGTATTTTCTGCCCACTAGCCCATAGTGTTTTATCCTAGTGATCCTCCTCATGACTCAGTGCACAGTTCTCTATGGTGTGAATATATTATGGTTTATTCAATCATTCTCTATTAATGTACATCTGGTTCCCTCATTCTTAATCCTGAGCGGATAACCATCTGAGGAAAATCCATAACAAGGAAAACAAAACAAAAAACAGAAACAGAAAAAGGAACCTGGAAAACAGAGCCTATGTAGAGAAAACAAAAACTACTATATCTGCAGGGAAATTAGAAAAGTTATGTAACCATGGAAAAGAGAACAGGGTACTCCAATGAAGGAATGCTTACAGAATAAGAAAGAGCTCTTGGAAAAATCAAAGTGTGGAATCAGAAATTAAAAAAAATAAAAAACCAAAAACTTCATTAAGAAGGATCAGAAGATAAAGTTGAGGAAAGCTCTCAGAAATTAGAGCAAAAAACCAAAAAACCAAAACCCCATACAGATGGAAAATAGGAGTGAAGTGATTTGAAAATCAGGGGACTACATCATAGAGATCAGTCCTGGAAGTCCAATATTTGAATAATAGGAATTCCTAAAAGAGAGAACAGGGAAAATGGAGGAGAAGAAATAACAAAATTATTTAAGATAACTTCCAAGAACCAAAGAGCTTGAGTTTCAAGACTGAAAGAACTCACTCAGTATACAGTGGATGGATGAATAGGCTTGCATCACAGAATATCATTGTACAACTTCAAAACATTGGGGAGAAAAAGAAGATTTTTTTAGATTTCTTAAAATTAAAAAAAAAAAGAGGTCACATAAGATGAGTAATTGGATGTTTTCAGAATTTGCAACAGCAGAAGTGGAAGCTAGTGGTCATTGGAGTAATAGCCTCAAAGTCCTGAAGGAAAATGATTTCCAACCTAGAATTTTATACCCAGCCAAACTGCATTGAGGGTGAAGGTTTTCAGACAAGCACAATCTAAAAAAACATAAATTACCCGATGATGCATAAAACTGGAAAAAAAACCCCAATAAGAGCAGAATGTTATTTACAGACACAAACACAGCCATCAAAACAATCAGCTAACAGAGGTAAAAGTGGTTGCCCCTGGGAATAGATCATATGGGAGGGGGGAATTCTCTTTCAACTGTGAGAATGAGTAATTTTGATAAAAATAGCAGATAAAAAATATCAGAGAGAGAAGAAACAATTTTTTTAAAAAAGATGACTTTTGAGAACTGTTTTAAGTTGATGTGACTGTTTTGAAGACTATGATAAAAGATACAGAGGAAGAAGTATGACTCTGAGATGTTTATGGAAACTGGTTAAAGCATCAAAGTTTAGAAGCACCTTTTAAACCATCTGCACTCACCAATCTCCTGGCTTGCCCTCCTTTATTTAAGAACCTGACTAGGCCTTCTGGAAAAAGAGACTCCTTTCAGTCGGTAAAAAAAAAAAAAAAAAAAAAAAAACAAGAGAGAGAGAGACATGCTGGAAGAGGTGGCTTGGGTCTTTCCTAAATACAGAACTGGGAGATGTTGGGAAAAACATTGAAGAAAGGATATGTCAACTTTCTTAAAAGTGAAAGGACCAGTGATGCCAGGGAAATGCCAAATAACTCCAATGATTTGGAGAGTAATAGTGTTTCCCAAATTTATTTCATGTTATAATCACCAGGGGAGCCTTTAAAAATCCTGAGGCCCATATCATACCGCATACCAATTAAATCAGACTAAGTAGGAGTAGGGGCCAGACATCAGTATTTTTTTTCTTTTTTTTTTTTGGCCATGCCGGGGGACTTGCAGGATCTTAGTTCCCCCACCTGGGCCCTCAGCAGTGAAAGCATGGAGTCCTAATCACTGGACCACCAGAGAATTCCCCGACATCAGTATTTTTTCAAAGACCCTCAGGTGATTCCTGTGTGCAGTTAAGTTTGGGAACCATTGGGGTAGAGTGTGTGCATGAGGAGGATAAGACTGAAAGGATAGGGTAAAATTGTGAAGGGTCTCAAATGCCCAGCTACTAGAGGGCAATGGAGGTGCCACTGAAAGCTTTTGAACTGGAAGTGATGCAGTGTGGTATATGGGGAGATTAATACATAGAAGAAGTGGGAGGAGGTGAGTTCCAGAAGCACGGAGAACACTGGCTAGACTGATAGTCTAGTTCTTAAAGTCAGAGGAAGCAGCACAGAGAAGTATGCAGGCTGTGTATTGGTGTGTCCACGGGTCACCAAGTCCTCCCTGCCTCATTGGAAACTACTGTTCCTCTCTCTCAAGCTCCATGGGGCCCGTCTGGTGTGGTGGTCCCCCAGATGGGTGGGAAAACCACCAGGAGGCAGTGTCGGCCAAAGCCCGGCCCAAGAGAGGGCGGCGGACTCTGCTCTCTGATTGGGCCAGATCCCCGGCGTGGAAGAAAGTGATCCCCGTCCCGGAGAAGTTGAGGACCAAGCAGGGGCGGTGGGTAAGGAGGCTGTGCAGCTTTTTGCGCCAACAACCGAAGGGGCAATGACAGCCTGAGGTCGTCCTAACTGCCCCCCAACTCCTTAGCTCGTCACTGCCCTTCCTTGCTATTCCCGCCTGCGGTGAGAGGTTCACTCCTCTGCCGGCGCCATGAAAAAGCCAGTAAGGGTCTAGAAGTCGGCGGCCTCGCCGGCCTCTTCCCACTCGAATCCCCAGGACCCCTACAATGGAGGGCCGAACGCACAGTAAGTACTCCATATGCAAGGAAAGACTCAACGGAGGCAAACAGGAAGTGGGAGCTGCTGGGCACGAGGGGCATCGACCCCGGGCTTGTCCCCCTAGTTTCTTTGTTGTCGGGGACGGGAGGCCAGGGGCAGAGGCGGGCCAAGGCCGTGGGCTGACCATTTCCTTAGTCCCCCCGACAATCGCGGCGACCCAGCTAGGGCGAGAAGTCACGGTGACCGAAACCTTTTGGAGGGGGGCTGTATGCTCGCCCGGTCCCTCGTGGTGATCGGCTCGAAGCACTCGTTTTCCAAAGGCGGCCGAGAGCCACCCCACTGGATCGCTCGCCCGCAAGATGGGATACATCGAAACGCCTCTTTTGAACACACGGTGACAAAGACCCCCTCCCACACAGCGGCGACGTGCACGTGACAGTTTTCGGGCCGTCGCAACTACGTGGGAACTTGGAATAGGTCTGCGGCTGCACACAGCCGGGCGCCGGGGTCCCCGCACCCACACCCCGCTCGTCAGGGCCCGGGGTCCGAGCCACTGCGAGCAGGGGACACCCCCTGGGGACCCCCCCCCCGCCGCGTCTGTCCCCCGGGAAGCGGCTCCCGAGGCGGCGGCGCCGGCCATGTGGGACCCGCGGGCAACCAGGTGCGTAGCGGCGCGGGAAGCGCGGGGAGCGCCTCCGCCTTCCGGGCCCCGCGCCTCTTTCCGGAAGGAGGCGGACCCGCGCTGGGGCCGGCTACCCCCGAGGCTGCGGTCGGGCGGGCTGCCCTCGCGCACATCCAGGTGCAGACTCGGGTCTGTTGCGCGGGGTCGGACTCGGGGGGCGGCTACGGCCTTCCAGGCGAAGCGGGACGGGGCGCGCGCTGCGACAGGACTGCGGCGGCGTGCGTCCTGCCTCGTCCCCACCCGGGCACCGAAGATGAGGCTCCCGGGCCCACCTCCCACCTCCTTCCGGGGACCCCGGGGCCGCGAATGAAAAGACCAGGGAACGCGCCCCCGGGGCACGCCTCGGGCTGGCAGGCGCCTGGGCGCAGGGCGGGATTTGTGGGGAACTTGGGAGAGTGCTGGCCACGTCCCGGCCGGAAGAGGTTGGCGATTCCAGCTCCAGGCAGGCCTCTCCCCCAGCCTGCTGGATCGTGAGCTGGGCTTGCCCGAAAGGGGCTTCACGACCCACCGTCCTCGGCTAAACGAGTGGGAGGAGGGGATTGCAGTAGGGGCCCGGGGCTCAGAAGCAGAGTCCCCAGAAGCCCAGGCTTCTGCTTCTGAGCGTTTGCAAACGCGGACTCGGAGCCCGGAGCCTGGGAGGCGCAGTCCACCCCCTCGCCGCGCGCCCACTAGGAGCCCTAGCCGGATGAAATTGTGCCTTTCTGCAGGCCCGCTCCCAGCTGGGGGCGTTTCTGTGAGGCTGCAAGCTTTGGTGCTTCCCAGGGAAAATACTTCGGGAGATGTGCAACTTGAAAAAAAAAATTTAAAGAGGAGAGAGAATGGGGGCCTCTGAGGTCTCTAGTCCCCAGCCCAGTTGCTTGTGGTCTAATCAGTCCATACTCGGGAAGAAAGCAGGGAGCCAAGGGCCTTTTGTTCCCAGCACCCAGGTTCTGCCCCCTGTCTGGTGCTGAGCCTCCAAGGTGGAAGACGCCTTTCTGAAGAAAGGCTGTTACCCGGATGGCTTGGTCTTTTGTAGTTCACACTGTTTTGTGTTTTATAGGAAGTACTACCTTGTAGGAGAGTCAGAAGTTTGTTTCAACTGTTTTGTAGTCAACTCTGTTTTGTAGAATTGCAGGATGGATGCTTGAGTTCTAAGTACCCTGTGCTGGCCCTTGCATCCTCCACAGGGCATGGAGGTGGGATGGGTGTGTGTGGCATTCGTCCCTAGGGTCAGATCCCTCTGCTTCAGGCCTGTGATCTTTTCAGTCTTTTCCTGATCAAGATCCACAGTAGAGAAGCACACCCACCCACATACATCTATAAGTACAAAACCGCAAGAAGAGCTTCACAGGATATTTATTCTCTCTACAGGGAGAGACACAGTGATATTTTCTATCCTATTCTATTTTCTGATTTTTAAGAAAGCTAGTCATAATCTCTTAACTTGATTTGACAACTGACTAACCAATTCTAGGTGGCAAGCTTTCTTTGGGGCACCCCCAGAGGAGCTGAGGAGAGAGCATCAGCATTTCCCTGGGAACTAACTTTGGAAGGGATGAGCTGGTTGATGAGACATGAAGAAGGCTGAGATTCAAACTTGAGTAAGGAAATTCATGCTTGAGTAAGGAGAGTATTATAGGTTGTGGCTGCAAAGGTGGGCTGAAGGGTACTTCTGGTTACTCTGGCTCCATGTGTCTGGCCCCGCCAAGCTGGCCGCCTGCCATAAGCACAGTGAGTGGGGTCTTGTGTGAGTGCTGGGGAGGTAGGGGAGTAATGGCTTCTTGCCATCATGTCTTTTTTCTTTTCTTTTCTTTTCTTTTTTGGAGGAAGAAGGAAGGAGAGTGCTGAAAGGCTGCCACGAGCTCTGGATTCATAAATTCCAAAGGGGACTCTTAAGTCTCTGCACAGAATTTCACAGCAGGGTCAGGAGCAGGGCTGTGAATATTTTATAGATGAGGAGCCTGAGGCCCATCACCTGGTAGTCATTATAGCTAATTAGTGGTAGATCTGGGGTTAGACCAAAAAGAGGCTTTGTCTTTGTGGAATTCTTAAACTTCTCATTGCTGACCAGTCCTGTTTTCCTGCACTTGCTACCAAAGTCTCATGGCTATGCTGTGTACCCTCTTATTACTTTATTTTTGCTTCTTGGGATGAAGATTCTGTTAGCAGGCAAAGTAGAGCTTGCAACCCCATGTTTGGGTGGGGAAGGTAAGTGACCCTGAGGATGTTTTTAAAAACTGAAGTGGGGTTGGGTTGTGGGCCTCTGGTCATTGTCATGGTGTTGGCATTGCTTTTATTGACCTCGAGGAACAAACAAGCTCTCCTCTGCCTTTCCAGATGAAGAAGTGGAGCTGACAAATCAGTGCCCTGCCTCTGGGTTTCTAGTCAGTGACACAGCTGACCTTGGCTCCTGGCTTTTGTAATAAGTTTCCTTGAAGTGTAGCCTGAGGTTCTTAAGGCCAAGAAATCTTTGTTATGAGAAATCTTTACAAGAAAGAAGACTTTGGGGGAAATGGACAGTCTCTTTAGCAAAGATGACACTTTACGTCACTGCTGAGATTGATGGTGCGGACAGTGGCAAGGGTGGGGATAAAATTTGGGTTTAAACTTTATTTTTTATTTTTGGCCGTGACACATGGCTTGTGGGGAGTCTTAGTTCCCCGACCAGGGATTGAACCCGCGCCCTCAGTGAAAGTGTGGCGTCCTAACCACTGGACTGGCAGGGAATTCCCTGTTAGTTTGTTTTTAATATTTGTTTATTTGGTTGCGCCAGGTCTTAGTTGCAGCACGGAGCTCCTTAGTTGGGGCATGCAAACTCTTAGTTGCGGCATGCATGTGGGATCTAGTTCCCTGACCAGGGATCAAACCCGGGCCCCCTGCATTGGGAGCACGGAGTCTTAACCCCTGTACTACCAGGGGAGTTCCTCCCTGGGTTTAAACTTTAAAATAAAGGTATTGAACCAGGTAAACAGACATCTTGTGAACCCCAAAATCTCACAGTACCCAAACCAAGAGCAGTGTTCTTTCTTTGGTTAGTGAGGTTGTCCATTCTGCCTGATCAGACTTTTTTCTTTGTTTCAAATTTCCTAAGTAAGCATTGCCTTGTTTCCTTGATTTTGTGGAAAATCTGGAAGTGTGAATGAGCCTTACCTCTGACCCCCTGACCCAGCTTACCTGATCTACTCCATCTTTCGCCTGGGCGTTGAACATCAGCATCAGTGCCCACCTGCACCCCCGTGGCACATTTGTCTGAGCTTCCGTGAGCCTGGCGAGCTGGTGGGACCTCCTGTGTGTCTGTTGGAGACAAGCCACGTCTGAGTTTAGCTATGTCTATGTTTGAAGTTCCGATGACATCTAGATTGAGATGTTTTTATCTTTTAAGCACTGAGTCCTCCGATCAATGGGGTCAGCACTTGGAAAGGGGGCGGGATTGCTAGCCTTAGAAAATGGTGATGACCTTTTGAAGGTCTGGGGGCAGAAAAATGTTCCCGTCTTCTCTTTTATGTTCTTTGGCTGGTTCTAATAATTAAATTGACATAAGAGAGTAACAGGAAAAAAACAAATTTAATTTCCTGCATATGGGAGCCCCATAAAAACATGAGACTCAAAGCAGTGACCAATACAGGAAGCTTTTATACCTTTTAGGCAAAGAAACAATACATTTGTGAAGCATTGACAAGACAAAGGGGCTTGGGGTAATAAATTGGTGAAAAAGTAACAAGGTTTGTTTACACAGCTCTCTTGGCCCTAAATTCCCTGTCTCTGGTGACAAGGATGCCTTCTACCCTCCCGGTACAGGGAGGGTGCCTTTCACATGGGAAATTTATTTTCTGCTTCCAGGGGAACAAAGGAGGGTCACAGTGTCCTTTTCGCACTGGCTGTTTGTCAAGTACCTTTAATTCGAAATAATCACTATGCCAGAGGGGCATATTATTGGGTGGCATATTCAGAGGAAACCACGCCATTTTGGGGAAAACTGCACAACAACAGAAAATATAGAGAATTATGTGCTCTACTGAGCAGCTGGATTTACTGTGAAAAATACTCTGGATCACAGCCTTGAACTGGGATGACCTTCGTGTCCACCTGCGGCCCCTGGGGCTGTCTCCTTTGGTCACCCTCGGGCCAGCTCATCCTCTGCCATCAGAGTCCACTGCACCTGGAGGCTCCAAAATTGGTGACTTCCAAGGCTTATTGGCGTCTGGGGTCTGAACTCACTGTCCAGGTACTAAGGGTCCCCGTAATCTGGCCTCAGACTTTCTCTCTAATATACCCTTTCTTCCCCTGTCAGTATCTCACCTCTTTTTGCTTTTCTGTTTTCCAAGGCAGTTTCTCTCCTCATATACCTGAGGGCTCGTACTGGCCGATGAAAGGTGTAAACACCCAAGACCTAGGCGCTGCTAACGGGGTCAGAACAGAGGCAGTGCCAGGCAGCCCTGTGAGAAAGAGTGAGTGGACCTGCAGACAAGCCCTCCAGGAGGGTTCCCAGATCCTGAATCCTTCCCAGGACGAAGTCTGGGAGGTCAGCTTTGAGCTGTGCCCGGACAGATGGAGGGCACTTCCAGCAGGCAGATTGAGGGGCGCCAGGAGGGAGAGGGGACATTCCAGGTAAAAGGGGCAGCTTCGGGCTTCCCTGGTGGCACAGTGGTTGGGGGTCCGCCTGCCGATGTAGGGGACACGGGTTCGTGCCCCGGTCTGGGAGGATCCCGCGTGCCGCGGAGCGGCTGGGCCCGTAAGCCATGGACGCTGAGCCTGCGCGTCCGGAGCCTGTGCTCCGCAACGGGAAAGGCCACAACAGTGAGAGGCCCGCGTACCGCAAAAAAAAAAAAAGGAGGGCAGCTTCTTATGAAGAATAATGGCGAGCACCGTTTCCTTACATACAGACTAGAGGTAATAAGACCTTGAGAGCGTGTTTGGAGGTTCTGACTGGGGAGCGAAGCTCCTTTTAAACCCTGACTGAAACGTGGTCCTCCTCTATGGGGGAAGGGCGTCGTCTTCCACCGGGCATGCGCAGGAGGCCGTGAGGGAGGAGCCGCGGCAGATGTCATTTAAGGGTACAATCTTGCAACTACTAGTTTTGGAGACCTAATGCACAGCCTAGTGATTATAGTCAACAGTATTGTATATAAATCTCAAAGTTGCCAGAAGACTAGATCTTAACTGTTCTCACCACAAAAAAGAAATTATACTTGTGTGTCATAATAGAGGTATTAGCTAATGCTATGGTGGTAATCATATGGAAATAGATTAATATCGGGAATTCCCTGGGGATCCAGTGGTTAGGGCTCCATGCTTTCAGTGCAGAGAGCGTGGGTTTGATCCCTGGTCCGGGAACTAAGGTCCCACAAGCTGTGAGGAGGGGCCAAAACAAAAAGATAAATATCAAATCACAGTGTACACCTTAAACTTACAAAAGGTTATATGTCAGTTACATCTCAATAAATTTTTTTTTTTTAAAAGAATAGTGGTGGGCTTCCCTGGTGGCGCAGTGGTTGAGAGTCCGCCTGCCGATGCAGGGGACACGGGTTCGTGTCCCGGTCCGGGAAGATCCCACATGCCGCGGAGTGGCTGGGCCCGTGAGCCATGGCCGCTGAGCCTGCGCGTCCAGAGCCTGTGCTCCGCAACGGGAGAGGCCACAACAGTGAGAGGCCCGCGTACCTCAAAAAAAAAAAAAAAAAAAAAGAATAGTGGTGAGCAAAAGGCCTTATGCGCACCAATATAATAATAATGATAATAATAGTTGACTCTGTGCCAGGCTCTATATTGAGTGTATTTCATATATTTTTATTTAATCCTCGTAAAAATATTATAAGCAATCTCCATTGTACAGGTTTATCTGCACCAGAACGTAAGCTTCATGAGGACAGCAGAGGTTTGGGTCAGTCCTGCTTATTCCCATGTCCCAGCATCCAGCAGAGTGCCTTGCACACAGGAGGTGCTCAATACTTGTTGACTGGCTGAGGAAAGAGGGAGTCCAGTCATGTAGGTGATACTGTCCCTGTTTTGCACTAAGGAAACTGAGGCCCGGGGTTAAGGGAATTGGCTACCTGACACCAGGCCTGGAAGAGGCCCAGTGGAACTGGATCACAGGTTTCTGGACTTTCTCTTCTGTGAGGAGGAGAGAGACACTCCTATCCTCCCCGTGGTGCTGGCTGTGCAAAGGCATGTGCAAAGGCTGTGCAAAGGCATGTGACAGGGAGGGAGCCAGATGAATTTGGGTTCATGTGGTTACAACGTGGAGAAGGCTGGAAAGGGAAGTTGAAAGGTGTGTGTGTGTGTGTGTGTGTGTGTGTGTGTGTGTGTGTGTGTGTGTGTGTGTGTGTGTGTGTGTGTGTGTAACAGCTTTGTATTTTATTTAGAAGGCTGGGAGAGTGGGTGAACCACATCTTTTCAGCCTGACCCAAGTTCGTATTTTTTTCAAGGCCAAGTGCAAAGCCCTGTGTTTCAGGAAACTGTCAGCTGGTGTTAGAACTTGGGCTAGACCTCAGGTCCCCCCAGCACTGCTAAGGGATCTCCCTTCGAGGGCGTGCCCTTCAGGGACACCTGTAGTCTCTTATTTATGGGGAGCTCCTGGGCACCTTTGGATCCTTCCCATGCCCCAGTGGATGGTGTGTCAGGCTCTCCGCTGTGTTTGTCTTGCCTTTCAGACTGAGGGGAAAGCAGGTTGCTGTGGTCTTAGGGGTAGGAGGTGGGACAGAGGCCATTAATCTGCATCTAAAGTATTACAGAGGGGCTTGGGGAGGGATGTGGAGGTGAGCGTGACTGGGCTGCTGTTATCCAACTTGAGTTCTCCTCTGAATGAGGAAGCACCGTTGTTCATGGGCTGTCACAGGGGCAGGGTGGGGGTGGGGCTTATGCCCTTGTAGGGGCTGCTCCAACTTCACAACCATCTGTAGCTCCCAGGTGCTCTGAGGGAGAGCGGGAAGCCTAAATGAAGGGATTGTGGCAGTAGTTGGGCATCCTGGATTTAGCACAGATACTGAGTCAAGACTTACGAGCAGCCTGAGCTGGCCGATGTGTAACTTCCTCATTTGTCTTGGGGCAGAGTGTGGAATGCCAGCTTTTCAGGGTCGCTTTTTTCCAGGTTTGATTTTAATTTTCAAGGCCACCCTTCCTGTTTCCCCCAGTCCCCCTGACTTCTTGTTCACCTCATCTCTCTGGGGTATTGTGAACACAGATTTTGGTATCAGACTTGGCTTTGTGCCTTGTTTGGAGAAGTCCCTTTTCTTGTTTTTTTTTTTTTTTGTCCTTTTTAAAATAAATTTATTTATTTTATTTTTGGCTGCGTTGGGTCTTTGCTGCTGCGTTCGGGCTTTCTCTAGTTGCAGCAAGCGGGGGCTACTCTTCGTTGTGGTGCATGGGCTTCTCCTTGCGGTGGCTTCTCTTGTTGCAGAGCACGGGCTCTAGGTGCGCGGGCTTCAGTAGTTGTGGCTCACGGGCTCAGTAGTTGTGGAGCGTGGGCCTAGTTGCTCTGCGGCATGTGGGATCGTCCCGGACCAGGGCTTGAAGCCGTGTCCCCTGCATTGGCAGGCGGATTCTTAACCACTGCGCCACTAGGGAAGCCCCCCCACCCCTATTCTTTGATTAAACCTGTTTTCTGATCTGTAAAATTGGGATCATAATTATACTTCCCTCACTGGCATTGTCAGGGACATTTGATGAGAAAATGTCCGAGAAGGGCTTAGCATAGGGCCTGGCACATAGTAAGTGCTCCGTGAATGTTACCTGTTATCACGCAGCTGCCTGGGACTACTCTCATTCGAACTGAGCAGTGCAAAAAGGCCAATCTGTGACACCCATGGAGGAGAAATTGCGCCCACCCCCAGCCACCAACTGGGAGGGGGGGCCTCCTTATGGCCTTCCTCTTTGGAGGTCAAGTGATTGAGACTCCACTTCAGAGCCAGGAGTTGAGATGCATCCATCTTGGCCCTTCAGCGATATTTCTTGAGCATCTTCCAGGGACCTGGTGGTTTTAGGTACTTGGAACATCTGCCTTTCAGGGTCCAAACCATCTGCACTCTATCCAAGACTAACATGTGCTGGAAAGCTCTTAGCTCTTCCTTGAGAATGAATTTCTTTAGTCTGAGTTTACATTCTTCCTCCTATTTATTTATTTATTTATTGGAGTTAAAATACTCCTCTTGTGAAATTGTGGGGACAGCAGATGGTACACCTTTATTTATTTCTTTATAAAGATGGTACACTTAAAAAAAAATGTTCTGATTTGGCAAATTAAGGAGTTGGCAACCTTATTTAGATTCCCTTCGATTTCTTTTCTGTGTGTGCAAATGTTACTGTTTGTCAGTTCCAAAAGCCTACCACTGATCTACAGGATTATTCTTTGCTTTTAGCATTTCTGAATCTCTGGGGCTATCATTTCACAGGTGATACGTGGCCCTGTTTGCTGACTGTTGAATTTTCAACAGGTGCTTATAAATTTGAGTAAACATCTTTCTCCTTTGTTTTCTCCAAATTGCCAACAGCTTTGGCAGTTTTATTTTGGTTGGAGTCATCTGGTTGTTTCTGGTTTGTACTTTGTGTGGTTGGCTTTTATTAAATTTGTGTCCTTCTCTGAGGGAACAATTGACATTTCTTGGCTTTCCCCGGAGATGGCCAGAAGGCCAAACCCCCAGTGAAATCGGCTAGTTTAAATGAAACCCCCCCAAACCTTTCTTCCTCTCCCATTTCTCCCGCTTAATCTGTTTTTGATAGGTAAAGAAAGCCAGAGAATCATTTATTCAGGCAACAACGCTGAGTCCTCGGTTGCAGAAATAATAAAACTTAGTAAAACTTAGTTTCTGCCTTAAGGGTTCAGGCTACTGGGGAAAGGCAGAAAAACAGTGTCTAGCATGGAGCTTTTGAGACCTAGCACAAGGCCTGCAATATCGAGGTTATGGGGGAAATACATGTTGAAAGAATGATTAGATCCTAACTCAGAGCGTTAAGTGGTTATAAAAGCTACACACAGGGCCTGACAGAGGCGTTCGGAGCAGCAGTGGTGACTTCAGCTGGGGTGAGCGTGGCAGCTGACAGGTTTGCAGGGATGTAGAGTGTAGGGGAGAAGGGCCACAGAATCTGGAAGTCCTTTGGAACTTTCATGGAACTTGTGCTTGAGAGGAGGTGGGGGTGGAGGAGGCCTCATTCATGATCCTGGAGGCTTTTTTAACCTGCGCACAGCACATGATCTGATGGATCTGGGGAGTCTTGCTGATGGAGTTGAAGAGGCTGAGCGGGAGCTGGGTGAGTGTGGAGCAGGGAGCGCTAATTACAAGGCCGATATGGTAGCAATCCAGGCTGATGGGGGCGATATCTCTGGAGGGTATGTGTGAACCCAGCTTGGGGACACCTGTTCCGGGGCCTGCATGCCTCTTTAGGGGAGACAAAGCTGAGGGTGAGGTGGGGAAAGTGACTTGCTGTAGGACACTTTGGGTGTTCATGCTTGGATGCACAAATTGATTTTGGCCCAAGTCTTTGTTATGCAAACTAGGAGTGGCACACAGGATTCATCTGGGGCATGAAAGTGTGGCCACCTAGAATGAATGTTGCCAAAAGGATTCTGAGGCCTCCTCAGGCCCTGCGGGCATGAGTAATGTGACCAGAGGCATCGGGTGGGAAGGGCAGGACCCTGGATAGGGACGCTTGCCTAGCGGCAAAGTCGGAAGTCGTAGAGAAGGGTGAAATAGGCAAGCCATTCTCACTGCCTTCCTTTCTAGTGAATGAAAGAAAAAACTCCAATGACTTAGGCCAAAGGTGGAAAGTTCTGGAAGGCTGCTGCTGTCTTTGGCAACCAGGGAAGGTGCAGGGCAGCTGCTGGGCCTCAGAGACAGGGGAATGTGGACTTGTGGGGCCCCAGAAGGCCCTCCTTCTGCCTCTCCTCTCTCCAGGTATAGGAACTGTCATCTCTCTCCCAGAGTGGTTTCTTCTCTGGGCTGGGGGTAAGGCCATACACACTCCTCTGGAGCCTCCTACCCGAGCGGCCACCACCAGAGGAACTTTTCCCAAAGTTCCAGTCCAAACCCTCCCAGGAAGGGGGACTCTCTGGCCTGGAGGTCTGGCACCCAGAGCCCAGTCGAGGCCCTGGGCCTGCCTCCACACACTTGGGCCCATCCTTTCAAAGGAGCAATCCCAGTAGAGAAAGATTTGGGGCCATTTTCAGATGTTAACACCGCTGATCCCTCCCACCCTTCATTCAAGGCCTTGAATCACAGATTTTCCTCAGCTGCTTAACTGGTAATTTCAGGGAACCCCTGTGAAAACCGGCAAATCCTAGGGCTGTGGTTTTGCCCCCCCTCCCCTCAGGGCTATGTATATATGTTTGTGTGTGTGTGTGTGTATATATATATATATATATATTTTTTTTTTAATTGGAGTATAGTTGATGTACAATGTTGTGTTAGTTTCTGCTGTACAGCAAAGTGAATCAGTTATACATATATATATCTCCACTCCTTTTTAGATTCTTTTCCCATATAGGTTATTACAGAGTGTTGGGTCAAGTTCCCTGTGCTATCCAGTAAGTCCTTCTTATCAATACTTATCTATTTTAAGCCAGGACATGGAAGCAACCTAAGTGTCCATTGACAGATGAATGGATAAAGAAGATGTGGCACATATATACAATGGAATATTACTCAGCCATAAAAAGAAATGAAATTGAGTTATTTGTAGTGAGGTGGATGGACCTAGAGACTGTCATACAGAGTGAAGTAAGTCAGAAAGAGAAAAACAAATACCGTGTGCTAACACATATATATGGAATCTAAAACAAAAAGAAAAAATGGTTCTGAAGAACTAGGGGCAGGACAGGAATAAAGACGCAGACGTAGAGAATGGAGTTGAGGACACATGGAGGGGGAAGGGTAAGCTGAGACGAAGTGAGAGAGTGGCATGGACATATATACACTACCAAATGTAAAATAGATAGCTAGTGGGAAGCAGCCACATAGCACAGGGAGATCAGCTTGGTGCTTTGTGTCCACTTAGAGGGGTAGAATAGGGAGGGTGGGAGGGAGACGCAAGAGGAGATATGGGGATATATGTATACGTATAGCTGATTCACTTTGTAATACAGCAGAAACTAACACACCATTTTAAAGCAATTATACTCCGATAAAGATGTTAAAAAAATAGTTATCTATTTTATATACAGTAGTGTGTATATGTCAATCTCAATCTTCCAATTTATCCCTTCCCCCCTGGTAACCACAAGATTGTTTTCTACATCTGTAGCTCTATTTCTGTTTTGCAAATAAGTTCATTTGTACTGTTTTTTTAGATTCCACATATAAGCGCTATCATACGATATTTGTCCTTCTCTGTCTGACTTACTTCGCTCTGTATGACCCCAGGGCTATGTTTTTAACAAAATATTTTCTCTTTGCTGGGTAAACAAAGCAAAGGTTCTGTAAATGTTGCAGGGATCACCACAGCCCGTACTGCTAACCTGAACCTTCCTGAACTGGGGGCAAGACCAGGTTCTGGTCCTGGCTTTCCTGCCCACTCACAGGCGGTATGGCCCAGGGTGCTGGGTGGGGGCAGGAGTCAGCCCAGGTCTCACCCCTGGTGCTCACCACAGTGTGACTGTGGTCAGGCCCCCGAATCTCTGAGCCTGGGGTTCCTTGCTCGGGAAAGTTTAGTCCAGCCATCTCACTTTCTGAAATCCTTTCTCTTTATATAATTCTGGGAATATATTCAGAGAGGTGTTGTATTATGTTCCTAGGTCTGCAGGAAGTAATTGTGCAACCACAAACTGGGTGACTTGACAGAAAGGTATACTTTCCTAGTTCAGGAGCATCTTCCCCATTTTTTTCAGATCTGCTCCTCAAAGATCACCACTCTTATTCATTTCTTTTTTTTTTTTTTTTTTTTTGCGGTACGCGGGCCTCTCACTGTTGTGGCCTCTCCCGTTGCAGAGCACAGGCTCCGGACGCGCAGGCTCAGCGGCCATGGCTCACGGGCCCAGCCGCTCCGCGGCATGTGGGATCCTCCCGGTCCGGGGCACTGAACCCGTGTCCCCTGCATCGGCAGGCGGACTCTCAACCGCTGTGCCACCAGGGAAGCCCAGCCTTATATTTTTAACAACTATAGTGTTCTCTACTGAGCTGTCCATTCTTTATGTAAACGTCTCCACTTGTTGGACTTTTGGATTTGTATCCTTTTTGCTTTGACAAAGAATGAGGCAATTAACATCCTCATGTATTTGAACGAAGTAGGTCTGTAGAATAAATTCCGAGCGGCTGTGTGAGAAGTTTGTGCATTTCTGAAGACAGATGCTGCACCACTTAATCTTGCCATTTTAGCTGTATGTGAGAGTGATTCTCCACCCATAATCTTGCTACTTAGGATGTTATTAAACTATTTTCAGGGCTTTTTGATGTACAGAAGTTATAAATTTTTAATGAATTGATGGCTATCACTGTATGGTTTCTGTTTTTGGTATCATTAGAGTGGCCTTCTCAAATGTGAAGATTACATACAATTTTTTCATTGCATTAAAACCTTTTCGAATTTATGTAATTCAAGAATCAAAAAATACAAAAAGGTTACAATGAAAAGGCGGGATTAGGTCTCTCCGCTCCCTCCTCCATCCCATACCCCAATAAAGGTAAATAATTTTATTTCGGGTGCATCCTTCCAGAATTTCTTTATGCATATATAAGCAATTGCAAATATATATTCTTATTCAGCCCTCCCCTCTGTCTTTTAAAAATTTTGCACAAAATAGAACGTAATGTACACACTGTTCTAAATTTGCTTTGTGCAAATATATTTTGCAGATTATCCCAGATCAGTAAATACAAAACATCTTCTTTGGGTTTTTTTCTTTCTTTCTTTTTAAAAACTTGTGTAATACTTCACTGTAGGGGCGGGGGGGCTACGCTATAATTTATTAAACCAGTACTCTGTTGATGGGCATTCAAGCTGGTCCCAGTCTTTTATTATTGTAAACAATTTGACAGTGAATAACATTGTACATCTACCACTTCCTGTGTGTGCAATCGGTCTGTAACATTGTTTCCCAGAAGTGGAACTGCTGGGTCGAAGGTCCTATGTATGTGGCACTTGATTAGATCTGACCAAGTTTCCTCCTGGAGCAGTTGAAGATAATCTAAAATTTGTAGCTATGGTTTCTTTCTCTCAATGCTTTTTTAAAAAGCATTGGTATAAAAAAATGAGATATTTGCAGCTAATAAAAGGCACAGATTTTAAGGGTACTGTTCAGTGAGCTTTAACCAATGTATATACCTGTGTGACCACCATCCCAATCACAGTAGAGAACATTTCCATCCCCCAGAAAGTGCACTCACACCCCCTTTCCAGTCAGTCGTCCTCCCTCCTTCCCTAGGCAACCACTCTTCTGCTTTCTTAGATATGCCAGTTCTAGAGCATCAGCCAAATGGAATCACACAGTATATAGTCTTCTGAGTCTGGCTTCTCTTGCTTAACATAATGTTTTTGAGGTTCTTTACGTTGCTGTGTGTGCCAGCAGTTTCTTTTCATTGCCGTGGTGTCTTTTATTTTTTAAACTTTTTTTTTAAACACTTTAAAAATTTTTATTTATTTTATTCATTTATATTTGGCTGCGTTGGGTCTTCGTTACTGCGTGAGGGCTTTCTCTAGTTGTGGTGAGTGGGGGCTACTCTTGGTTGCGGTGCGTGGGCTTCTCATTGCGGTGGCTTCTTTTGTTGTGGAGCACAGGCTGTAGGCACGCGGGCTTCAGTAGTTGTGGCACACGGGCTCAGTAGTTGTGGCTCATGGGCTCTAGAGCGCAGGCTCAGTAGTTGTGGCGCACGGGCTTAGTTGCTCCGCAGCATGTGGATCTTCCTGGACCAGGGCTCGAACCCATGTCCCCTGCATTGGCAGGTGGATTCTTAACCACTGCACCACTAGGGAAGCCCCTGCCATGGTGTCTTTTTAACAGTAGCAATTTTTTCACTGACTTAAAACAAATTTTGGTATATGATGTGTTAGTTTTCTACCGCTACCATATTAAATGTCCACGAACAGTGGCTGAAAATCATGCAGATTAATTACCTCACAGTCTGTAGGTGAGACATCCGGGCTTGCGCAGCAGGTTTTACAAAGCTGAAATCAAGGTATTGGCTGGCCGGGCTCTTACAGGGAGGGTCTGCCAAGAATCCTCTTCTTCTTCTTCTTTTTTTTTTAATATTTATTTATTTAGTTATTTGGTTGCACCGGGTCTTAGTTGTGGTAGGTGGGCTCCTTAGTTGCAGCATGTGGGCTCCTTAGTGTCAGCACATGGGCTTCTTAGTTGCAGCTTGCTGGCTCCTTAGTTGTGGCAGGCAGGCTCCTTAGTTGCGGCTCACCGGCTCCTTAGTTGTAGCACATGGGCTCCTTAGTTGCCGCAGGTGGGCTCCTTAGTTAAGGCTCCAGGGCTCCTTAGTTGTGGCATACATGTGGGATTTAGTTCCCTGACCAGGGATCAAACCCGGGCCCTTGCATTGGGAGTGCAGAGTCTTATCCACTATACCACCAGGGAAGTCCCCAAGAATCCTCTTCTAAGCTCAGTCGTGTTGTAGGCAGCATCCAGTTCCTTGCAGCTGTAGGACCAAGGTTCCTGTTTCCTGTCACCCAGGAGCCTCTCTCTGTTTCCAAGGCCACCTGCATTCCTCCCCACGATGCCTCCCTCCATCTTCGAGGCACAAAGTGATGGGGCTAGTCTTTCTTGGGTTTCACATCTGCTGCTGCATCTCTCTTGCCTTCCTCTTCCCCAGCATCTTTCTGACTCCAGCCAGAGAAGGTTTCCTGCTTTAGAGGATTCATGTAATTAGATTGGGCTCACCCAATCCAGGATAATAGCCTTGTTTTATAGTCTGTAATCTTGATTACATCTACAAAGGCCCTTTTGCCACACAATGCATTGACAGGTTCTGGAGATTGGGGCATGGGCATCCTTGGGGGAGGGTGTGTGTGTGTGTGTGTGTGTGTGTGTGTGTGTGTGTGTGTGTGTGTGTGTGTGTGTGTGTGTGTCTGTCTATTATTCGGCCTATCAAATAGTATGAATTAGAAATTTGACTTCTTTTCCAGATATTTCACCAGTTGTGTCAATGGATTCATTCTTTCCCTATTTTAAAAGCTACCTTTTTCACACATGGAATTCTTTTATAGTGTATGTTTATTTCTGGATGTTCTGTTTTGTTCCACCGATCTGCTTGCTTTCACGTTAGTATCAAACTTTAAAAATTAGTTAAGTTTTATGAATACATTTTAAAATGTTAGAGAAGGTTTTTCTCTTGATACTTTTCTTTTTGTTAAGAATATCTTGGCTATTCTGTCTTGTGTATTCTGAGATGAATTTGAGAATTCTTGCATTAATTTCTTTAAATATCCTGTTTTTTAATTGGAATTTTGTTGAAAATACATTAATTTAGAGAGGATTTGATATTTTATAATAGTGAATTTCTCCAGACAGAATAATGTTGAGTATTAAAAGTTAAAATTCAAGACTGTTTATTGTTGTGTTTTTTTTGGCAATACGCAGGCCTCTCACTGTTGTGGCCTCTCCCATTGCGAAGCACAGGCTCCGGACGCGCAGGCTCAGTGGCCATGGCTTACGGACCCAGCCGCTCCGCAGCATGTGGGATCTTCCCGGACCAGGGCACAAACCCGTGTCCCCTGTATCGGCAGGCGGACTCTCAACCACTGCGCCACCAGGGAAACCCAAGACTGTTTTTTTGAGTAAAGTTTTATTTGTTTTTTTCCATATCAGTTTTGCAATTTTAAGAGTGCTAGTGGCTATTTTATAAGGAGATTTTTTTTTAAGTTTCTTTGAGAATTTTATGTGTAATATATACTTACATTTTTTTAGTTAAAAGTTTTCTTACTACTCTTTTTTCTTTGAAAATCTGTGTCTGTTCCCTCAGGTTGGACAGATAACAAGGTTTTTGTTTCTGCTTATTTGGGTTTTTTGTTGTTGTTGTTCTGTGTTAATTTAAGCCTGTAAACATCAAATTGTAAAGCAGTGTAAATATAACTGACTTCCCAGGAGTCCTGCTTCTGCTTTTCTGCACATAGTGACATGTTCCATTTGTAATCGAGAATTTAACAAAAAACATGCTTTGAAGTACTGGTTAGTTGCAGGACAGGAATGAGTCAGTCTGAGGTGAATCGAGTCAATATGAATATCAGGGGAAACAGGACTTTCAGTTGGCTGTATTGACAGGTCTGAACAGTAGAGATCAGGCTTGAATAGTGGACTAAAACTATTCTGTCCCCCTCAGACAGAAACCAAGCTGCTTCATGAAATCATGTCAGAACCTTTTCTTCTTTATGTTTGCTTCGCAAGGTCAATAACAGCTTAATTGACTTGTACCTTGCTTTTGCACATCTTTGCTCTGTTTAAGGGAATAAGTAGGATGGAAACTTAAGGTTGTGTATTTATGGGGAAGCTATGGAACAGTGAGCTAGTTTCTAGTTGTACTACTGCGGCCACTAAACGGAGGATATATGGCAACCTGTGACCCCACGTTCTATGCCGAAATGTGGTGCAGAAGTAATTCCATGAGAACTTAGCTCCTGATAGCAGATATTATTCATCCCAATGTGTTAGATGTTGTGTGGGATAGAAAGACAGCACGGTGCTCAGAGGTGGGAATAAGATAGTGCAAGGAGCATGGAAATTGCACCCCTTCCCCCAAGAGAAAAAGAAAGAAAAACAAAGAAAATAAATTGGAGTCCCCAGAATGAGTTCTGACTTTCGATATTTATCCCGGACTGTCTGTACCCACCTTCCTGTGGGGAGCAGGAGGGAGTCGGTTTTAAGAATTGCTGTCTCTGGCCTTGGTCTGGAATTGTCTCTACACCCAGCTTTCCAGAGTTGATCTTGGATCATCCACTAATTTGGGGGTGTTTTGAAAGGATTTTAATAAAAAAAGAAACACCACCACCAGAAACCAAAAAAAGTAAACACATTTGCTGTTAGGATGTCAAGTCGTACCCAGATAAGAGATAGGGGAAAAGCGTCTCTCTGCCCCTTTCAGCTGTCCCGAGCCCACCCCAGTTTTCAGTTTTGCTCCTACAAGTCAGTTATAGAAAACTTCATGTGTATATACACAATGGAACTATAATGGAAAAGAATTGAAAAGAAAAGTATAGATATATACATATGTATGTGTAACCCAATCACTTTACTATACACCTGAAACTAATACAACATTGTAAATCAACTATCCTTCGATAACCTAAACACACACCCACACCCACACCCACACCCACCACACACACACACACACACACAAAACTATAACAACCTGCATCTGCTCTGTTTCAAACTTGCTTGTTTCAGAACCTCCCCCGTGCGTTTGCATTTTTCTTGCATCTACTTCCTCCATTGTTGCCAGGCAGCCCTGGCCACCTCCCAACAACTGGACCTTGAATCCTCCTAGGGACGTAGTGAAACTGAGCAAAAGACAACTCTACCCTGTGAAACTGCCTTTACGTTCTAATCTTTCAGCTTTAGCCCCGCTGACAAAACTGAAAGCGCAGGGGTGTGATCGCTCCGTGCCAGCAAGTGTCACGCTCTGAGGGGTGTGACTGCCTGCTGACCGTTTAGCCTCTGCCTTGGCTCTTCAGGGTGGAGTCGAGCTCCCAAAGTCAGCCCACCTACCTTTGGATTCCAGCACTACCACTGTCCCTGGGACTATGGCAAGGCGCTTACCTCTCCTTGCCTCAGTTTCCCCATATTATGTCAAATGGGGACACAGTCAAGCCTACCTCCTGGGGCTTCTTGTAAGAATGAAATGACGTGATGCTGTAAAGCATGTAGCAGATGCTAACTACATATTCGTTCTCAAGGGTATTGGCATTATGGTAAATTATTACCACTTGTATTTAACGGTTTCATCCTATAAATAGACTGCTCACTTGTTAAAAAGAAGACTCAATAGCTGAGCCCTAAGTATTGAAAGGCAGAGATATAAAGCATTCTCCCCTGCAATGAGGATGTAACTGTAAATAAATCCTACTGAGAAACAAAAAACCTTCCCTGTGGTTGGCAATCTCCCTTTCCCCTGTCACGTGATTGCACCAAGAAAAAATAGAGATGTAAGTGGATGAATACATTTGATGTCTACTCACATAACGTTAAGAGCTCACTCTTGGTTTCTAGAGGAGTATGAAAAAAATTTCTGACGTGAATAATTTTTATTGTATTTGTAAATACAGTGGAAAGGTTTTGTGTTTGAATTCTTCAATTAAGCCCTTAAAGAGTCTCATTTTAATAACATTTATGGTCTGATTATGAAGGTGGAACATTCTTGGGCAACTGGAAATTCAAAAAGCACGAGGAGGAAGATTAAAACCCTACCTAATCCCTATGGTGTGGCTGTTAACATTCTGGCGTGTTTTCAATACATTAGATGTGTTTAAAATTTAATTTGGGATTATACGCCTTTTTATGTAGCCCATATCTTTCATTTACTAACATAGCCTATCATTAAGTGTTCTTTTACAACATGACTTTAAAAATAACTGTGTGGGGCTTCCCTGGTGGCGCAGTGCTTGAGAGTCCGCCTGCCGATGCAGGGGACACGGGTTCGTGCCCCGGTCCGGGAAGATGCCACGTGCCGCGGAGCGGCTGGGCCCGTGAGCCATGGCCGCTGAGCCTGCGCGTCCGGAGCCTGTGCTCCGCAACGGGAGAGGCCACAGCAGTGAGAGGCCCGCGTACCACAAAAAAACAACAACAACTGTGTGCTGTTCTGCCATATGGATATTGTACAACTAATTCAAATCCGTTATACATTATGAAATATTTAGGGTTATTTCTGGTTTTTCACTGTGGCAAACATACATGAGGCTAAAAATATATCAGCGATGTAGTGTATTTACCCTGTAAAAAGGATATGACTGGGGCTTCCCTGGTGGCACAGTGGTTGAGAGTCCGCCTGTCGATGCAGGGTACACGTGTTCGTGCCCCGGTCCGGGAAGATCCCACATGCCGCAGAGCGGCTGGGTCCGTGAGCCATGGCCGCTGAGCCTGCATATCCAGAGCCTGTGCTCCGCAACGGGAGAGGCCACAACAGTGAGAGGCCCGCGTACCACAAAAAAAAAAAACAAAAAAAAAAAGGATATGACTGCTCCCGCCACTTGGGGTCATTCTTTTAAGTATTTCCCAGTGATACCTTGCCATTTTAATTCTTCATTTCTTTGCTTACTAGTGACGGTGGACCTGGGTATCCACTCTCCATGTATTTAGCAATTACTTGTATTCGTTTGTGAATTTTCTGTTTAGGGCCTTACGCGTTTTGGTCAGGGTTGTTGGTCCTTTCTTGCAGTGAAAAGGTATTTATCAAAGAGGGGTATCGGGAATTCCCTGGCTGTCCAGTGGTTAAGACTCAGCGCTTTCACTGCCGTGGGCCTGGGTTCAATCCCTGGTCGGGGAACTAAGATCCCGCAAGCTGAGTGGTGTGGCCAAAAAAAAGGGGTGGGGTATTAACCCTTTGTCAGTTGTTACAGCCATTTCCTTTTTCTAGCTGTCCAAAACTGGCCAGTTTAAGATTATTCATTGGACACACTGGCCTGCAATATTTGAAAGAGAAACATGTTTTTATTCTCTATTCAATCAATTCTTTAAATTTTTTTCATGTTCTACTCTGTCATCTCTGTATAAATGTGAGCCATAAAATTGAGAGATTATCTAATGCAAAGTCTAGGTGGAATTTCATATTCTGACTTGTTTAGCAGTCACGTGCCTCATTCTGGTACAGCTCTGCCTGAGGAACGCAGGAATGCAGTTCAAAAGCCCAATAAGCTCATATGGGTTTAAAATAAGCCACCACTTCTATCTGCTTGAGTCTGCTTCCCCAGCCCCAAAACCCCTGGACAAGATTTGAAATAAGAACAATAAGAATTATTCGCTATCCAAGAATTGTGCTAGTGGAGAAGGCCTTTGGTAATCGTATGACCCCACAGGTACAGGGCCTATGCAGCCACCTGAAGTATCCTCATTTTTAAGACCCTCCCCACTGCCTTGCCTTTGCTGCTGCCATCTTGGGAGGAGAAAATTCTAAGGGGCATCTCTTCTGACCCCTACCTTTTCTTTGGCCACAGCGCGCAGCATGCAGGATCTTAGTTCCCCCAACAGGGATCGAACCTATGCCCCCTGCAATGGAAGCACATAGTCTTAACCACTGGACTGTAGGAATGAAATGACGTGATGGAAGTCCCTGACCCTCACCTGTTCCCTGCCTCGTTGGCAGCTGCTTCTCAGGGCTCTCCAAGGCCTCTCCTCTCCACTACCTTGGTTCAACAAACACTTGCTGAGGCCCATCAGCTGGGCAGGGCTCCAGGCCCTTCTCTCCAACCACCCAGAGACCACACCAGAGAGAATCAGTAACAGACAGCCTGTCTGAGTCTGGCATTCAAATTTATTACACCACAAATATTTAAGTACCCATTCTGTGTTAGGCCATAGCATTACAAAATAAATAAAGCAAGAGTCATGAAAGAGGCAGGTGCTTCCTGGGGGATGCAGACAGGTAAGCAGGCAGTGGCAGTCTCAGAGACAAATACTCCGAGGCTTATTTTACTAGTGTTTTTAGGAAGAGAGGAGGGTGGGAGAGGCAGTGGTGGTGGCCCCGTGTCCTAGCCCCTTGAGGCCTTTAGGACTGTACCTCCCCTCCCCTTTCCCTCCTTCTAAGAGAGTGGAAGGACTGTCAGCTCCTTGTATGAGGAGGTGATGCAGGACAGGGTCAAGGGCAGAAATTTGGAATTGGAGTCAGAATCGGGGAACGCCATTAGCAGATCCTTAGGCAAGTGACTTGAACCCCTTTGAGCCTCAGTTTCCTCATCTGAACAGTGAGGACAGAGCCTCCTTCTGGGCTGCTGTGATGGGTAAATCAGAGAGTAATACTAGTGGCGGTTATGGGAAGAGCTGCCACTACCTACCAGCTTTATGTCGGCTTGTGCATGGAAGCAGCCTCTTTGCTCAGAGCCTAGCTGGTCATTAACACAGAATAAATGGAATCATTCTGGCTGCTGCTCCTGAGGTCAGAAGAGAACTGAGGAAGACACCGTCTCATCAGAGCAGACATCCAGTCTGGTTCCCGGGTGGTGAGGGGTGTGGTCAGGGTGTAACCTAGGCTGGTGGGAGGGGCCAGGATGAACCACCTGCCTCTCCAGACTCAGCGATGCAGATATAGAGGGGAAGGAGACCTGTTCAGGCGGGCAGCCAGCCTTTCCTCCGTCTCCTCACAGGATGGACCCCACAGCTTACGCTGAGCAGTTGAAAGAATTTGGCAACCAGGTTTTTAAGAATGGAAACTTCTCTTTGGCCATCAGAAAGTACGATGAAGCCATCCAGATTCTCCGGCACTTATACCAGTGGGGGTAAGTGTTTGGATTTTCTCCCTGCCTTTTGTTTGTAATTTTTTTAAGTAAAGGGGGACTCACTCTCTTGCTTTTGTTTTCTTCTCATTTGTTGCCACACCACCTAGTTTCTGTTTCCTTTCTCCTCCCACTTTCTGTTTCTCTTCTCTGCAGTGTTAGCTCAGAGACTAGAGGAATTCAGGAAACGGAAAGTGAAACATAGGGGACTGTTGATAAACATTACAAACTTCCCCTTCTTTCTGGTTCCTGGGATGACTGAAGCCCCCAAGCCCCTCACTTGTCGTTCATTTCATCTTGTTTATCCATTCCATCAACCCCCTGGCCACAGGGCACACCACCAGGAACTAAGCCTCACCTCTTCCCCTAACCCTTCAACTTCTAGCAGACCTGTTCCCAAACATTTCAGGATCACGACTGCTTACAGGCAGGACCCCAGAGAGCTTTTGTTGATGTAGTTTGTAACTATCAATAAAGCCTGTATTAGAACTCAAAACTGAGAAACATTTAAAATATGTATTTATTCATCTTTTTTAAAATAGCAGTAATAAACCCATGATATTAACATAAGCAGCGTTTTTATGAGAAATAACTATTTTTCAAAATGAAAAATTTGGTGAGAAGAGTTTTACATTTTCGCAAGTCTCTTTAATGTCTGTCTCAATGGAAGATGTCTGTCTTCTCACATCTGCTTCTGCATTTAGTCTGTTGTGATACCACACGCCAAGTAGCCTCTGGAAAATTCCCCATCCACGTGAGAGAATGAATGTGAAAAAGGCACACACTGTCTTGGTATTATTGTATTAGTTTCCTGTTGCTGCTTTAACAAATGACCACCAATTTAGTTGCTTAAAACAATACCCGTTTATTATCTTACACTTCTGGAGATCAGAGGTCTGAAAGGAGTCTTACAAGGCTAAAATTAAGGTGTCACCAGGGCTGGTTCCTTGTGGAGGAGACTCCATTTCCTTGCCTCTTTTACCCTCGAATGGCTGCCTGTATCCTTGGCTTGTGGTCCCTTCCTGCATCCTCAAAGCGCATCATTCCGGTCTCTACTTCTGTTGTCACATCACCTTCTCCTCTGCTGTGGCCGGCTCTCTCAGTCTCCCTCTTATAAGGACCTTTGTGACTGTATCATAATCCAGGATAATCTCCTTCTCTCAAGATCCTTAAATTAATCCCATCTCCAGAGTTCCTTTTGCCATAAAAGAAAACATTATTTGACATATATACACTAATATGTATTAAATGGATAATTAATAAGAACCTGCTGTATAAAAAAATAAAATTCAAAACAAAAAAAAACGTCATTTGGAAACCATTATTCAGCCAACTACAATTGTGAAGATATTTTGTCCTTGGGAACTACTTGAAATAGTAGTTCCCAAGGGAACTACTGTTGTTCCCTCTGGGGGAACTACCCCCCAGAGTTTCCCAGATCATACTCTGGGGATAGCTGTAGTAGAGGAAGCAGAAGTTGGCATTTGTAGGGTGTATGCAGCCTAAACGTGTACCGAGAAGGGGCACTGACTTGAATTCCCGACACATGGCTCCCACCTCCTCCCTCCTTGGTGTCTACACTCCAGCTGGACTTGAATTGACTGCAATTGGCCTGAGCCTGTGTAGTTCTGTCATTCTGCCCCCTCAGGTCAGACTGGGCCTAGAGCTCCTCATTCGGGGGAAAACATTGACCTTTCTTGAAAAGTTAATGTTGTGTCATGGTTGTGGCCATAGACTGACCACACTGTGAGTACTCAGATCTCAGCACCACCACTTACTAGCTGTGTGACCACTAATGGGACACCTGCCTGCACCCTCACATGTCGCCTGTCATGGGACCTTCCTGACACAGTTCCCCGTGCCCATCACTGCCTTCCTGCTGCTGCCAGCTGACATAGGGGTTTAGGGAATTGTGGTTAACTGAGCAGGTGCTCTCAGGAGAAGGGGACTGAGGGAGAAGCAGGATGGGGCAGGGATGGTGTCTCCACTGGAGTCAGCTGCAGCCTGATCCCCTGGGGAGCTCTGGGGCCCCTGAGATGTACTGCAGAGCTGTCCCACTTTAGGAAAGGAGGCTGACCTTTTAATTCCCATGTCAGTCAGTCACCGGTCATAGGCTGTCTGGCCCCAGGAGTTGTCCTAGGGAGTGGGGCTGGATTAGTCAGCTCAGGCTGCAGTAACAAACTACCACTGACAGGGTGGAATAACAACAGAAATTTATTCCTCACAGTTCTGGAGGCTGGGAAGTCCAAGGTCCAGGTGCCAGCCAATTCAGTCCCTGGTAAGTGCCCCCTTCCTGGTTTGCAGCCAGCCACATTCTCACTACATCCTCACATGGTGGAGAGAGAGAACGGAAACCCTCTGCCATCTCTTATAAGGGCTCTAATCCTATCGTGAGGGACCCACTCTCCTGACTTCATCTAAACCTAATCACCTCCCCAAAGGCACCCTCTCCAAATACCATCACTGTGGGGGCTGGGGCCTCAACGTATGAATTTGTTGGGGGAGGGACACAGTCCATAACGGGGGTGTAACTTTCTGGGGAGAGGGCAGCTCCCATTAGGCTGAGGATAAATCTCTGGAGAACGGGGCATCAGGAGACCCTAGCTGCAGCCAACACTCATTCCTGCTGGGGTCGGCTGCACTGGCCAGGTGTCTGGGCAGGACACGTGGTGACTACTACACTGTGACCACGGCTCCATTGTCAGTTACCCTCTGACAGCCCCAGTGCTTCTGTGCTTCTGGGTCCTCATCCTTCACTAAGAGGGAATGATGGGCAGTGAGAGGAGCCGGATACACCAAGCACTGCGGGTAGGGACATAGTAGAGGAGACTTTTGCTTTGCTTTATTTTTGTGGGTATCTATATTAACTAACTTTTCTGTTTGTATTATTTTTACAGTTAAAGTATTCAATAAAAAAAAAGAAGCATAAGCCTTGCTTTTCCACCTTGTGTGTCTTGAATTCAGCAGTACTTGGGCTTCTGTTGACCTGTTATGGTATATTTTGTGTTTTGCTTCTTGCAGCCTGGTTTCAGCACTAACCTTGCAGCTGTGTGACCCCCTAGACCCAGGCAGGAGGGGCCCTGCCCTGCCAGGCTTTACAGGCCTGCTTTGGCCGTCCTCCAGCTGTACCCTCCCCACAGGTGGGAGTCTGGGGCCACGGGCTTTACCCAGCCAGAGCCCTTGCCTCCTCTTTCGTCCACACTGTGGGTACCAGGCCCCCCTGGAAGTCCTGTCCATGGACCCTGCTCCTAGGGCCTACACAGGCCTCTTACCCGCAGTCCATTCTTTGGAGCGCTGTCCAAGGTCAGGAGTGTGGACAGAGCTTGGGATTGTGTCTTCTGCAGTGCAGGATGAAGGCTGAGATAGAAAGAGAAGAGGGAGTGGGCAGGGGTGCCAGCTTGGCTCACCCTCCCCTGACAGTGCCTGTGTTCTAAATTTGAAGCTTGCCTTTCAGTTATTATAAAGTAGGCGGCTAAAAGATATTTTATTGAACATTTGTAAGCTTGAGTTATGGCCTTCAAATACTTAGACTAGCACTGTCCAATAGGACTTTCTGTGATGATGAAAATGTTCTATAGCAGAGAATTTGGCTATTGAGTACTTAACAGGTGGCTAATACAACTAAGGTACTGAATTTTAAATTTTATTTAATTTTAATTAATTTTAATTTAAATGGCTCCACGTGGCCTGTGGCTACTGTATCAGAAAGAGATTAGCCACATGGTGTGAGGGCCTCCTTTTGCACTCTGGCCCTGGGTTCTGCACGCATTTGGGTGGCCCTGCCTATGTAGTAGAACAGTGTTCATCCTGCATCTTTCGCAGGGCCCGTGGGGACAGTGTGGTCATGTGTTCTGATGAGCTCTGCCTCCGTGCATGTGGGGTGGCTCCCACGGTGTCTGTTCTCTGCGAGGGCTCAGTGGGAACTCCCATCCTCTCCATCTTTTCGCAGCATCTTCTCCAATGGTCTCTAAAGGATAAAAAGACCTGTGGAGATCAGTAGGAGGTAGACCCAAGGTGTTGAGAACATTTGTTGCGAAAAGTTGGGAACAGGATTTGGGAGTGAGGAAGGGAGATTGGGACATCGCAAACATCCCAGGCTTTCCAGGCTATGAGGGTCAGATGTCATAGGCATCATTGGGACGCTTCCTGCTGAAACTCCAGCACGATGGCAGCAACCAGCACCAGAATGGTGGCCTTCGAGCTTCTGTATTTGCAGGACGAAAGAACTATTTACTGACCACCAGTTGGTCCTTTCTCACAGGGTTCCCCGCAGGGACTTGGCTGTGCTGCTGTGCAACAAATCCAATGCGTTTTACAGCCTCGGGAAATGGAACGAGGCCTCCGTGGCCGCCAAGGAGTGTCTCCAGTGGGATCCAACCTACGTGAAGGTATGGTGACCACCAGATGCTGCGGCTGCTGCCTCTTCCTCTTAATCTGCCTCCTTCCCTTCCTTCTTTTTAAAATGGAAATGCTAGGAGTGCTTCTCATTCAACTTTCTCTGCACTTAAGACAGATGTGCACAGAGCACGCGTGCTGTATCTGGAGAAGAGCAAGAAGGTTGGTGGCCAAGTGTTGAAAGGCATTTGCAGGGGAGAGTGGAGCCGGGCCTTTTGGCAGATGGAGTCCAGTGGAGATCCTGGTGGAGCTCATTTTCTTCTGATGTAGTTGCACCAAAATTCATAGTCTGTTCATGTTCTTTGCAGTTTGCAAGTTTCACTGTCTTCTTTGTGGCCATAATAATTCTCCGGGAGAGGGGATTTATGGCAATCTATATTTCTTGGAGTTTTCTGCTTGTAATCAGAGAAGGGAGGCTCCAGGAAGGCTTCTTTCTTTCCTTCTTTCTTTCTTTCTTTCTTTCTTTCCTTCTTTCTTTCTTCCTTCCTTCCTTCCTTCCTTCCTTCCTTCCTTTTCTTTCTCTCTCTCTCTCTCTCTCTCTCTCTCCCTCCCTCCTTTCCTTTCCTTCCTCCCTTCCTCCCTTCCTTCCTTCCTTCCTTCCTTCCTTCCTTCCTTCCTTCCTTCCTTCCTTATTTGGTTGTGCTGGGTCTTTAGTTGCAGCAGGCAGGCTCCTTAGTTGAAGCACATGGGCTCCTTAGTTGTGGCAGGTGGGCTTTTTAGTTGTGGCATGCAAACTCTTAGTTTTGGCATGCATGTGGGATCTAGTTACCTAACCAGGGAATGAGCCCCGGCCCCCTGCATTGGGAGTGTGGAGTCTTAAGCACTGGGCCACCAGGGAAGTCCCAGGAAGGCTTCTTTCTGCATCTGTTGAATCTCAGAGGCCTTCAGCTCAAAAGAATCCTTATGCCAAAGTGTCACATTTTGGGGTGATGTATTCTGATCCCCTTCACCTTCTTCCAAAATAAAAGGTGAAACTTAGAACTGAGGAAGGTAAAGAAATGGGAAATTCTGTACCATCTTGCTTGGTTGGTGGGGGGAACACCTTTTTTTCTTTCCTTTTTCTGATTGTTATCTACTGTTTTAGACTTTTAAATGACGGTGAAAACAAATCAGTAAATAATCAGGGATTTGGTATTTAGTGGAATTTCAGGTGCTTGCTTTTTTATGAACCCAGTTGGTGAACACTTTGTGTTATCTTAGACAGAAAATTGTTTTGGTACCTCTTGATACTGATTCATTTTGATGGTTAAAGTGAGGAAAGCAGTACGAATCATTTTGTTCCTTCTCGAGAGTTTGACAGTTTGTATACAGGCAAAACTGACCATTTTCTTGTATTAATCATTGTAATTTTCCTCCCTCTCCAGAAACCAAAAAAATTTTTTGACCTCTGGTGTATGTTGCCTATAATGTGGGGCTGGGTAAACCTCAGTGCTTGTCATTACCATTGGAAATTGTGTTTACTTTGATTGAAAGGAGCAGGGAACAACTCCTGTGCTGACATGACAATCTCATTCTTCTCCAGAACACTGTATTCGTAGGATTGGTTTCATTCCTCCCTTCTTGGCCAGGCTGCGATTTGAAGCATGAATACATAAACCACACATGTCATTGGAACCAGGCCTGCTCCCTTCTCTCTGGGTCCAATGTTAGATGCTGTACATGTCATGGACTTGAAAGGGATTATTTTCTTGCCAGTTAAAAAATGGCAGGAACAATGTGGAAATCCTGTATCCAGAGCTTGTTAGAAATCTGTATGTACCTAGAAGTCAGACTCCTGCAGTCTGTTTCCTCACAGCCTCAATCTTGCCTTCAGCAGCAGGTCAGAAAAGATGGGTGTGTTAACGGTTTTGCTTTTCTTCGTTGCAGGGATACTACCGAGCTGGTTATTCCTTGCTGCGGTTGCACCAGCCTTATGAAGCTGCTGACATGTTTTTCAAGGGTCTGAGACTCTTGCAAAGCAGAGTGCAAAGCAGCCAGGACCAGACCCAGGTTGCTGATTTCTTGGTGGGAGTCTTCACCACGATGGGCAGTAAGTCAGGACTGGGGGAGGCCCACCCTCTTTCTTTCTTTTAAAGTGCTTGTGATTTCTTTGAAAGCCTCCTGGGGACTCAGGTTTCTGGGGAGATAATTACAGGGTGTTTTTCTTTGTGGCTCATTTATGTAGCTTGAATGAAACTGGTTTTTACACTAGAAAGCACATGGGAAGCTTTGTTGGCTGGGGCCTTTGTGAAAACAACTGGGTCTTTTTGCACAAATCACTTAAAGCTGTCCCAATTTTCCGGTTTTGTTTCAGACTTCTTAAGTTTTCTGTGTTGCTAGCCATAGGGATTTCCCTGCTTATACTACGTGTTTTACGTGATTTTTGCATGTATCTCTCCAGTGTGTCGAGAAAATGTTCCTGTTTGCTATAAAAACAATCTGAAAAGGCTGAGGGAGGGGCCTGTGGAAGCTGACAGTCTACGAGGGACACACCAGGTTGGGCGGGGGGGTGGCGGTTTGCATCACTTATTGGGTTATTAGTCTGAAGACCTGGCCTGTGAGATGGCTTTGTCCGTGGCCTGGAATTGGCAAAAATAGACAATTCTGAAACACAATGTAATATGCTCCCTGCCAGGGACAAAGGAGCTCTTTCCCTGGTTATCACAGCGCAGTCTAAAGTTCTGCCAGTGGTCAGGCTGTTGTTTTCAAATACTGTGTTTGGTCAAATTTAAGATTGCACTAATTTAAGATGCGCCACTAATTTATGTTCTGCCGTTGAGACAGCATCAATAGCAGCACATGCCCCGATTCTACAGATGGTAGAATGTGAACAATGACACATGTTAGAATTGCTGGAAAATGCTCTCAGCTTCAGAAATGGGGAAATTACTGCTGACGATAGATTCAACTGATATAGATCCAGCTCTTCCCATTGCAGTTGTGGGAAAGCAACTTTTGTGCTCTGTGGATGGGATCCTACAGATTTTGGGAAGTTCGGCACAGAGAAGGGGAGAGAGCAGTGTCAGGCAGTGGGTGGGAAGGGGTTAGAGGTGGGCTCAGCTGTGTCTCCTGGCAGAGAAATAGATGTCCAGACAGGTGCTAATGGGTCGCAGCTTTCCCGTCAGCCTTTTGCCGACAGTGACTAAAGCCTGCTTCCCTTTCCTCTGAACCTGATGGCTTGACCCATTCCCTACACTTCCTCATTGTTCTCTGTGTCTTTTAAAAGCCACTGTTCTGTCAGAAGCCAGGCCAGAGTTATGGGAATTCCAGACAACTGTCTCTTGGTGACTGCCCCTCTAAGAAATCTGGATCCTGAGGGGGGCAGTTAACAGGATTTCTTAGGGTAACGCATCCCAGACTTTTCTACCAAAGTATACCTGTTTGGAGGATGAATGTTATGCCCGTGGCCCAATTTCTAAATTTTGAAAAATGTATTTATGAAAATTGTGTATCTTTTTTATACAATATATGTTTTGCTATTTACTCATTTTTGGAAATTGATAATCCTAGAAGAGGTGCCATGTTATTCTGGCCCCTGACCTGTCGCCTTGGATGTTCGCATCCACGAGTTTGCAGGGTCATGAGATGCAAAAGGCCACTAGCTTGAAAGGGTGCAAATTGACCCAAAGAGCTGCTCGACCTGGGTTCCCGTCTTGGTTTTGTCATGAACTAGCTGCACGATAAGCCACGAAGCTTGATCTCATTTCTCATAGTTTCTCACTGTTGGATGAAAATGATATTTGTCACCTTTCTTTCTTTCTTTATTTTTTTTTGCGGTACGCCGGCCTCTCACTGTTGTGGCCTCTCCCGTTGCGGAGCACAGGCTCCGGACGCGCAGGCTCAGCGGCCATGGCTCACGGGCCCAGCCGCTCCGCGGCATGTGGGATCTTCCCGGACCGGGGCACGAACCCACGTCCCCTGCATCGTCAGGCGGACTCTCAACCACTGCGCCACCTGGGAAAGCCCCTGTCACCTTTCTTAAAGGAAGTGAGTTTTATAACTTCCCTTAAGTGCCCATTTCCTCCTCCATATATGGAGGTAATACACTGCCTTATTGGTTTGTTTGAGGGATTAGTATAACACCCATCACTGGGCTTGGCAAATAGAGAAGCTAAGTGAGTGTTAGGTCACATTATGCTGCCTTAGGGGACAGTTTCACCCAAACTTAAAATGATTACCACTTCAATTATATAGGATTTTATATACTTTGAGAAGGCCCTTCTTTTTAAATTTAAAGTTTTAAAAATTTTTATACAGTTTTTAAAGGTTGCTTTCCATTTACAGTTATTACAAAATATTGGCTATATTCCCTATGTTGTACAATACTTCCTTGAGTCTATCTTATACCCAGTAGTTTGTACCTCCCACTCCCCCAACTCCTATATGGCCCCTCCTTTTTTTTTTTTTTTTTTTTTGTTTTTTTGTTTTTTTGGCTGTACTACGCGGCTTGCAGGATCTTAGTTCCCCAACCAGGGATCGAACCCTTGCCCCGTGCAGTGAAAGCATGGAGTCCTAACTCCTGGACCACCAGGGAATTCCCAGTTCTCTTTTCTTTTTGATATCTTAAATTTATCATTTGTCTATGTGTGGTCTTAATTGGAGGACCTTTTCCTAGATGTTCTAGACTTTCTCTAAGTTAAAATTTCTAAATTCTGGAACTTTCTTTCAGGTGACCCTATTGTTTTGCAAAGTTTCTTGCCCTGCTTTGATTATATTTTCACTACTGGATTCTCAACTGAAGTGTGGCAATCTGTAATAGAAAAGTTGGCAAAGAAAGGATTATGGCATGTAAGTGAAAAGAGATCTTGTGGGGAAAGTACATTCTTGCTTAAACGATTTCTTTCTGCTGGCACTGGGGGATTATAATTTAGTACTTGCTTATCTTGATGCCAAAGTAACTTTTAAACTTTAACCTCATTAAAGATGAAAAGCCTCTGAGATATATTGGTTCGCCAGTTTCCATTTTTTAAGCTAGGAAAACAGTTTGTGGCAACCTCACTCTTGGCTGTGTCTCCACTGTCATCAAAGAAGTGTGAAGTCCAGATGCTAAGGGTGATGTGGAATGAGGGAGATAAACAATTGCCTATTCATCTTCATAATCCTCTCTATACGGCATTTGCTAGCCAAGGCCTGATAACGTGCCTGTGCTTCTCAGAGGGTTGCTGTATGATTTCAAGGGACTGTTACCCTCAGGAAGCAGCAAGGCTGTAGGACCTGAATCCAGAGCCGGGAATCCATAGGATGGAGGAGCCCAGTGGACTGTGGAAGCTGGGCTTCACTGCCACACAGGTGCCTCCCTGAATCCAAATCCTCCCCAGTCTAGTCTGGGCTAATTCCTTCCTCTCTGAGCCTCATTTCCTCATTTGGAAGTTGCAGGATATAAACCTTTTCCCTCCCGGTTGAGGTGAGGATTAGAAATAATGGACCAAAAGCACCTGATAATAATGTTCATTGAGGGTTTACAGTGTGCCAGACACTGAGCCAAAGGGGTTTTATAACACCCGGCACCTGTATGCTCAGTGCCCAATGAGTAGTAGCTGTCATTGACGGCAGCCTATAAGCGCTCTTGAGAATGGGCTGGCCCAGGCTGGGAATTTGGTTAGAAAGGGCCTGCAGGCTTTTTAAAGCCAGGCAGTCCAGAAAAGTCTGGACTGCAAGGGCAGCCTGTAAGGACTCTGGACCCAGGAAGGCTGGATGACTGTAGGATACAGGATTCTTCGGTTTTTGAGAAGGTCACGGGTGCTATTGGGAATCTAATGAAATCGATGGGACTCTCTTTGCACACACACATACACACAATTTACGAGTGTAGCTTCAGGGAGTTCATGGGAACCCCCTAAAGTCTGGCCACGGGCTCCCAGAAACACATCCCCATATTACAGTCTCGAGAACATGGCAGTGAGGGGGCGGAAAGCAGGCTGCACTCTTGGGGAACCAGGAATCAGAAATCCGGGGCCCTGTTAACAAGAAATCTGGGATCTTCTCTTTTCCGATAAGATGGGTAAACTAAGAGATCTTTCTAGTTTTATTTTAAAAAGTCCTAAAATTCTGTGATTCCAAGTGTTAGGGTAGATCTGTGAGTGGGAGGGCCTAGGCCTCATTAACAGGAAAGCAGTTCCATTTGCAGCCCCCAGGAAAGAACGTTTTACGTCCCCTCTTCCCCACGTGGGATGAATGTGAATAGAGCTCCGTAGTCTGTGTGGGGAGGGAGGGAGTGGGAACCCAGTAGCTGACGGGCTATCACCTGATGGGCTATCACCCAGCCAGCCATGGAGGCCCAGGAATCCAGCCCAAGTGGTGGTCCCATATCCTACCAGCAGTGGAGCCTAGGCCATTTTCAAACACTGCAGACAGAGGCACCTTATAAAAGCCAGGCCAGCCATCAGGATTGTCAGAGCCCTGAACCTGTCATCTGGGAGTGTCTGGGCAGTGGGATCTGTTTAGGGTGAGCAGTTAAGAGTGGGCATCAAACTGAAAGAAGCTGGAAGCAAGATGTAGCCACAGACTGAGTCCCTGTGGTGCCACGCCCACCGGCAAGAGCATATGTCAGGGATGTGGATTCTGAGACTGGGTCTCCAGTCATGGCCATGCCAAGCCTAGAACTCCTGGACCAGCTGGCGTACCTGGACGATCCCAGTAGGGGCCTCTCAGGATTTGCTCTCTGTGTGACCTAGGGAAAGTTGCTTAACTTCTCTGGGGTTCAGTTTAGGGTCAGTGGTTTAACAACAGACTTTCTGAGGAAAAAAAAAAAAAAAAAGTCCTGATCTGCAGCATTTGCCGCTTCCTGTAGTGTAAATTCTCTCGATTTCAATGGCCAATTTCAAGCTGCTAAGTCGACTGGAGGATTCACATTTGGGAAGAGATGTGCACAGTGAGCTCTCACTGATAGGAGCTGCCCCAGCACACCACTCGATAGGGTCTTGTGGACCCCAAATAGCAGTAATGTGCTAAAGAATTAATTGGGGTGGGCTATTTCAAAAGGATTTGATTCTTCTACTTGCTAAGCTTTAAGAACTTTGCAGGAAATTACTTCTTTACCTCCCTGCCTCTGTACTGTCCCAATGCTGCCCGCCATCGGCTGCTCCTGTCCTCAGCAGACTTTGAGGAAAGGTGGAGAGAGCTTAGCTCTCAGCACCAACAGGAAGTTTGCCAGACAGAGACACTTTGGTTATCATGGCTCAGGCTGAAGAGCTTGGCAGGTGACTTAAACAAAGAGACAGGGCTAGAGGGTGTCTTGTTCTGTTTTTTTGTTTCTGTGTTTTAAAGCTTAAGATTAATTTTGTTCTAATAACCCATGTGGAGACCATTATTGTTCCAGCTTTTTCTGTTTCTCCCCTTTCATCAGTCATTTCTACTTCTGTCAGCGAGAAAAGACCGGCTACCGAGAAATCTCCACGTCCCAAATTTATCACTGAAAAGTCTCTTTGAGGTAAGGTGGCTTCTTGACACATACGGTTTCAAGTCAGGCCACTTCTGGACTGTGGTGTTTGGGACCTTCCCCTTCAGCCACCTCACTGCAAATTTGTTATTTATAGTAATCTTAGGCTGGGGCCACAGCTAATCAGGGTTTTACTGATTCTAAACTTTATGGGTGGGGGGTGGGAGAAGGGGGAATTGGATGAAGGCGGTCAAAAGGTAACCACTTCCAATTATATGATAAATAAGTCCTAGGGGTGTCATGTACAACATGATGAATAGAATGAACACGGCTGTATGTTCTATATGAAAGTTGTTGAGAGAGCAAATCCTGAGCGCTCTCATCACAAAAAGAATTTTTCTTTTTTTAATTTAATGTTGTATCTATATGAGATGATGGATGTTCACTAAACTTATGGTCATCGTTTCACGATGTAGGTAAGCCAGATCATTCTGCTCTACACCTTAAATATATACAGTGCTGTATGTCAAACTATATCTCAATACAACTGGAAGAAAAAGAACCCCAAACTCTATGGAGAAGGAGTTTGAAGTTTCATATCGATAAGGCCACTGCCATAATTCTTCCTGTGTATTTTTTTTTTCTCCAGAAATTTGTCTTCTTCGGATTTCATGAGAAAATGGAACAGGTGCCCAGGCTAGTCCAGTGGCTCATCTCCATAGGTGCGAGCATCGAGACCATAGGACCGTACCCTCTGCACGCCCTCATGCGCCTCTGCATCCAGGCCAGTGAGTTCTCTCCTGACGGTGCGCCCTCCACGCTGTCCTCCAGCTTGGACCTCAGGGACTGTGCTTAGCTCAAGTGAAACCAGAATGTGGAATATTCAGATGATTTGAATAGTTCATGATTTGATCATTCAGATGAATGAAGGCAGCAGGGAAACAGCATCATTTTTCCTTCTCCCGGGACCTCATAGCTAGAGGCCCACACTGAAAGGATGCTGTGTTCTCAGACAGATCCTGGCAGCAGAGTGGAGCCCTGGGATTCAAGGACAGGCCTTGGGACAGACAGCCTTTGCTGGACAGAGCTCTCAGGGAAGCTGTGGAGGGAGTTTCCTCCCGGTGGCAAAGGCAGCCATGGTCTTCTTCCGAGTTCATTTTCTCTCGACTAGAGGACCAACTACTGTGGGGAGTGGGAGGGGGGAAACCCCAAGGGAAACACTGGCTATTGCTGATACAGTTTGCTTGTGGTTCTTTTAAAGGAATCCTATTTTCATAGGTGTATATATAATTTGTCTTTTTTTAGTCTTCACCACCTGGCTATAGGATTTGAATTTTAAAATATTTTTATCATTAAAACACACACATACAATATCCACATTTACACTTTAGATAGAAGTCTGTTTTTCTTTTCTAAGCATATGTAGCTTCACTGTTGGACCCTGACCCACACTATCTTAGAGCCAGAAGGAGCCAAGAGAACTTGTCTACACTGTCTTCCTCTTTTAGGCTGTAGCATCTCCTCAGGATGGGAGTGGGGGTGGCCAGTGGCTTGAAGACCTGAGCCCCCATCTTTGCTTCAGCCACATTTGCCCTATCGTGATACCTTTCATCTGTTGGAGAATCCATAAAAGGTTTCACTCTCATACAGTGGATAAAACATTTAAAAGTATGAAGTCTGACTAAAAGCAATCTGATCCAATCCTCCCAGTTTCAAATTAGGTGTGCCTCTGGGTATGAAAGTCACAATTCCTCTCTGTGTCTACTTTTTAAGTTTGCTCCTGCGGTTAGAGGCAGGTGTGGATGAGATCAAGTCTTCAAGTTTATCCCCGATTTGTCTCTCAGAGGAAAACTGACATGGTGACAAATGGTGTCCACAGAGTTGGCAGAATTATGTGGCTTTCCAGGACTTACAAGGAAGGAGTCTGGGGAAAGAGTTTGAAATCTCTGTCCTGTTGATAGTAAGGTAGTGGGGTAATGATTGTTGCCCTGCCCAGGTCCTCTTTGCGACCAGTGCCCCCAGCCCCACCTGCTGTACCACAGCTGCCTCCTTTGCCAGGGAGCTGCTCTTTGCCAATAGGCACCATGTCCCTCTCTGGAGGCGGTTCTGTAGCTCTGGATTGATTGACACCGGGGTACAAAAGGTGAGCCCCTGCCTCAAGGTGGGTCAGCACTGTAGGGCAGTGCCTGCTCCACAGCTCCCCGTGGGATCAGGCTGAAGCCGACTCAGCTGAGGCCACATCACTGCTTGCCTTCATCCCCTGCCCTGCTTCCCTCCCCGTCTTTCTCCCTCTGTCAATAAATCACACGTACAAGAATCTCTGTCTCAGGCTCTGCTTCTAGGGAATCTGACTTCAGTTTCCTATGAATAACTTTATATGACTCATTCTTTCAATGCACAAACTCTGTGTCTCCACACCTGTTTGTGGCAAGTGACAATGTGTGTTGGATGCCCCTTGGGTTCCCTCGGTGTGGTGCACAGTGATTTGCTTTGCAGCTTTTCTGTGTGTTGAAAATAACATCAGTAACTCATTCCTTCAGAGGAAAACCGTCTTTTCAAGTGGTTAATGGACTACAAGCCCGAGTGGAAAGGTCACATCAACCAGAAGGACGAGGATGGCCGTACCGTCCTGCACGTGGTTGCCGCCCACTCCCCAGGGTACCTCCTCAAGCGTAAGTGGCAGCACCCCTCAGAGCTGTGCTGTGGGTGGAGTGACTTCAGGCGCTAGGGAACCCACACAGCTGACCGCTTTACCCGTGCCATCCCGTGACAGGCTTTAATAGTCAAAAATATCAAATTATGCACTCCTTTTTTTATTGGATCATATTTTCAGTTGGCTTTTCAGAAAGAAGTTTACTCTAATATATTTTATCCTTGAAAGTCTTATCCAGTGATACTCTTCTTGAGCAAAAGTACTTACGTAGCTTTAAATTTTAAAAAAACTTTCTGTGATTTAAGACTCTAAGCATTAATTTTTTTCTGGATTTAATTATTACAAAATTATTATTACTACAGAGATCACCAAAGCAACATAAATATATTAAATTTTCTGTAAGTAATTGGTAAAAAAAATAATTTTGGAGGGAGGTGAGAGAAGGATGTGTCATGGTGCCTTTTAAAAGGGGCTTGACAGCTACTTGATTTTCCCTTAGGTTGATACTCTGGAGGTCACGAGCTTTCACCTCCTTCGGGGCAATACTTTGGTAATTGCATGAGTTCTCTATACTATGTAACCAATCACCGTAAACTTAGTGGCTTAAAATGACACTCTAACTGTAGGTTAGTAGTCTGACATGATATGACTGAGTTTCCTGCTCAGTGTCTCTTGAGACTGTAATCAAGGCACTGGCTGAGGCTGCATTCTCATCTGGAGTTCCAGCCCTTCCTTCGAGCTCACATGATTGTGGCACAATCCGGTTCCTTGTAGTTGTAGGACAGAGGTCCCGTTTTCTTGCTGGCTGTCAGCTTCTACAGATCGCACACATTCTTTGTCCTATGGCCTCCGCTGTCTTCAAAGCCAGCAGGGGAAAACCTCTAAACCTTTGACCTTTAGGGCTCATGTGATCAGGCCAGGATAATCTCCCTATCTTAAGGTCAACTGCTTTGGGACCTTAAATACATTTGCGAAGTCTCATCATAGCAGAGTTTAGATTAGTATTAAATGGGTAACTGGGAGAAGGTGTGTGTACACCAGGGGTTGGGAATCTCAGGGTCTGTCTGAGAATTCTGCCTATCACAGTGAGGTACTTGATGGGTAAGAAGTATGACTTTTTAATTTTGTCTTATTTTTGTAAAATGGGAGAAAAGCAGTTGTGACTGGGGAGATGGGGAAGGAGAGCATCACCAGCAGGACGATACCTGGAGTAGAGGTGCTTTGTTAAGGTGGTGAATTTTAGGAAAGCACGGTATGGAAGCTGGGAATTGGGCATTGATTCCTTTAACCTCTGTGCTCACATAAGTCTTGGTACCTCCAGGGATACACCTGTTACATTCTGAAATCTGTTGCACCTGTGATCACAGAGCCACCTGAATGCTTGGCAAATAGATATGTCAAAGCAGCAAATGGAGGGGCTTCCCTGGTGGCGCAGTGGTTGAGAGTCCGCCTGCCGATGCAGGGGACACGGGTTTGTGCCATGGTCCGGGAGGATCCCACATGCCGCGGAGCGGCTGGGCCCGTGAGCCATGGCCACTGAGCCTGCGCATCCGGAGCCTGTGCTCTGCAGCGGGAGGGGCCACAGCAGTGAGAGGCCCGCGTACTGCCAAAAAAAAAAAAAAAAAAGCAGCAAATGGAGCTGGCAGCCAGAGGTGGGGCTGCAAGGGTTGAAACAGTGACAAGAAGACCCTGATGCAAAAGCAATTGCCACTTTCTTGTCTTGTCTCCAGACAGGTTTTTTTCTGGGAGTATATTCTGTTTCCTCTCTAGGGAATAAAGAAATCTGAAGTCACAGCTTGCTGTCATCCTTACAGCTGTAACTGTTGCCTAGTAACCAGATTCCCCCTCTCCTTGCTTGTTGCCAAGGAGAGGGGAGAAAGGTAGAGAGGAGCACACTTCTGAACCTCTTAAAAGCTATTGTCCTTCCCACTCCACACAGGACTCCTTGCTCTGGGGACTTGGCTGAATTGCCCAAGGCCATCAGTTTCTGTAAGCAGAGAGGGACACTGGTCCCCTTGCCCCAGGCTGCTCAGGCCGGGAACTGGGTGGAAGTGCACTCATGGGGACGTCTCCTTATGGAAGAAACCATGACAAACCCCAACCCGCTTCTCACTTTGGCCTGCTCTAGGACAAACAGATGATGTGCAGATGCTCCTGAGCTTTGGGGCAGACCCCACTCTGCTGGATCGACAGTCCCGGTCCGCCGTGGATGTCCTGAAGAGGAACAAGAACTTCAAAGCCATTGAGAAAATCAACAGTCACTTGGAAAAGCTGGCAGCATGTTCTAAGGACCTCTCAGGTACAGTTTCCAGGGAATTAACTTTTTAGAGGGGGCAAAACTGGTTCTGCGCCATTAGGTACAAATCAGTTTATCTTTTCTTGGTACATGAAGATGGAAGTGAGCACCCCCCCGCCACCAGTCTTTGGAAAACTTGTTTGCTTTTTTTGAAAGATAGAATGAAGCAACTCTTACTGTGAGAGTGTCTACCACTTTCTGGAAACTTGGCAAGTCTACCTTTGGGCAGTAAGGGTGATTTCTTTTTTCCATGCATGCACACAGTAAGAAAGAAAAAATTCAGACAGAACATGAGATAACAAAAATCAAGCCCACTTTTCAGAAACCATAGCTAACAATTAAAACTACACTTATAGCTCTATTTTTTGATCTGTAAGTTTGGGACGGCATATATGGACTAATTGCTGTATAAGGTAAAGTGCAACAAGTCAGCTCTCTGTTGAATTTTGTCTAGTAAAGTTATTTGTGTCATTTACATCCTGTTCCTGAACTCTGGGTTTTCTGTGCTTCATCTATAGATTGATTCTGAACATTGAAAACCATTAAATCACATTTACATGGTAGTATGATTTCTACAAATAGTAGCATAGGTGGACCCATAAAAAAGAATCACCAAATGCCCTGAAAACTTTGCTCTTTAAACGTGATACTCTTTGAGCATCCTGGCTTGATGAAACATATACATACACATATTGTATATGTGTGTGTATATATGTATGTACACACATATATTTTTAGACTTTATTTAGACTTTAACTTAGACGGTAGCCCCAGCACATATATATATTATGCTTCTTTTAGTTCTTGTGCTCATATGTGGCTCTTGTGGCTCACACTGTCTGTCTAGATTTTTCTCTTACTCTGCTAGGTACCAACTCCAGGTACCAATATCATGGAGGAGATATGCATAGTAGACTTATGGTGTTTTTGAAAATGTCTTTATCCTTAGATTGAGAATTGGTCTGCATATAAGCACTGTATTTTATCGGTCCTCAGTTGCACTTTCCCCCCACATTTTGCCACCTTTGAAACGAATGTGTTTCACAATCAGTGACGTGTCCCAGTTTAATGGCAGCGTTTTCTGGTGTGTTTGACAATCTGGGGTCTCTTAGATTTATGAAATACTCTGTAAAACCTCGTTCCTTACAACTTGGTATTCTAGCCTCCGTTACTGATTAGATGTCAGTTTGATTTATTTTCCCTTTTAGAATTTTCTGTCCTTAGGGTTGTGGAATTTCCCTGGGATGTGTCTAGATGTGGGTCCGTATTCATTCTTCTTGTCTGGCACCTGCTGGCCTCTTTCAATCTAACTTTTTTTAGCTCAGAGAACTTATTTTCTATCATTTTGTTCCCTTCCAGCATCTCTTTGCCACCACTTTCACGTGGATGAGCTTCCTGAATCTGTAACATGTCTCTCTACTTTCCCTAATGTCTTCTATCTCCTTTTTTTCTTTCGAGATCTTTAACTAGGACTTTAGCTTTTCCTTTTATAATTCAGCTTGCCTATTGCATTTTTTAATTTGGAAACTCAGTTTTCATTTCTAAGAACTCTTATTGGTTCTCTGTTTCTTATCTGTGACAACTTGTGCTTGATTGACATTTGCCACTTCTCGAATGGCCTTTAAGAATGGTGAGAATTTTTTTAAAGACCGTTGTCCTCTCTTCTGTGAGTTATTTATGTTTTTGGGGGGCTTAGTTGATCCCTCTTCTTGCTTCTCTTTTGTGCTATTGCTTTTCCTATTTTATCTTCTGATCTTTGGATGGTTTGTATTTATGAATGAACAACTAGACTTATTAATACTTAATAGATGGTTAGTGCGCATTTATTGAAGTTATTTGGATGTGTTTCTCCAGAAACACTCCTCCACTGGAATGGGTGAGTAGGCGGCAGGTTGTAGGCAGCACATGGGGTGTGTGTGGTGGGGAGAGTGGGAGGCACCCTGCCAGGCTGGGGATCGTGGCAATTTTCAGGGTCAGGAAGGTTTTATGTGAGGGAGATTGAAGCTGCTTTTCCTTTAACACTGCCCCCTGTTTCCCCATCTATGTTTTAATTTTTATTCATTTATTTAAAATATCTCCTGTTGTTTCTGTGAGAACATGGGAATAAATGTATTTGCAGAGTCCTGTTTTCCTGGGATGTTCTTTTAAAGCTGTGATATGTCATGTTTAGTTTTTAAATGATTTCTCTTTTAAGGAATTGGTGGTGTAATTAATAAATTATTGTGAGAGGCCTCCTGAGAGCTTATACCTGTAACCTCAGTTTCGGGGTGGTTTCTACTGTTTGAGAAATTGAAACTAACCAAACAGATTAGGTTAGTTTGGCCAATGAATTTCAAAGTTTTAAAATAAACTTTTAGAGAAGGACCACCAATGAATGGTAGAAAATGGCTGACGTGCCTGCAAATTTATTGTTCATTAATTCTAATCTTAATGCTTAGAATGCTGTAGACTTTAGTATGTCATGCAGTTTTGTTGTTGTTTTTAAAGTTTTGATTTTTTTCAGTTTCCTGGTATAATAGAATCTTAAATATCTGCTGATTCTGCCTTTCTCACTAGCTGCTGGGGAAAGCCAGAGCCCACAGGGAGTGGGCAGGGTGGGGGTGTGAACCTGAGTGGTCAGGGTTACCTGTCTTTCCCGGCCTCTCACAGCCACCACTAGATGGCAGCATGTCCACCTTCTCCAGCAGCTGATGCTCTACTGTCCTCAGGACCAACAAGATTGGAGTCTTTGTTTTTCTCGCAGTTGTTTGTGATTTTCTCTGATTCACTAGTGCGTGGCCTTTCAGAGTGAGAACGAATCCAGGCCTCTGAAGCCTTTCTCTCTGGTCCTCCCCTGGGCGCCAGCTGCTTTCTGCTCTGTGAAGGCGCCTCTAGCTCTGCACTAAGAGGATGCGGACCTTCTCTGTGTGTCTGTTTCCCGCATAAACGGAGCCTGTGACTCAGAGGCCATGGTGTGTCATCCTCAAATCCTTCAGCACCACACAATGCCCTGTTTTCAGTAAATGCAGATGTGCGGTATTGATGATACTTCTTCCTCTTTATAAAGCAATAGATTCTTTTTTAAAAAAGAAAATTTACAAAATGTAGGAAAGGAAAACAAGAAAATATTAATTCTGCATAAGCCCACCTGCCTGAAAAAATTAGTATAGTTGTGATTTAGTCATTTACTCTTATTCCATGCATTTATAGTTACACATTTTTTATTTTCTTTTATAAAAATGAGATGGTTACATAAATTTCAATTGATAAAATATATGTAATAAAACTTACCAGTTTCACCTTTTTTAGCTCAAAAGGAAGATTTCATGCAAAAACAAAATCTCTTTGAAATGATTTATTTCTATTTTCTAACACTTCTGAGTGCTTGCAGCTTCAGATCTCTTGTAGTTTTAATTTTTAATTTCGAATCTGCTTGTATATATCTACTAAATATGATCATTGTAGAAAATTTGTAAAAATTTCATTTTATATAAAAACAAAAATTTATTGTAATTACACCTTGGCATATTTTTATCCAGTCTTTTGGTTGCTGTTCAGTACTTATGTAGTCATCTTTTTTAAAAACCTGTGATTATCATGTATAAGCAATTCTATATCCTGATGCTTCTTTTCTCTCTTAGTAAGCTTATAGAAAATTTAGAAAAAAAAGAAAAAAACCAGACAAGATCAGAGTAATAAACAAATCACCCGTACCTACCCAGAGATGCTGACCCAGGGCTACCATTGTCAGTGTTTTAGCACCTTTCCTTTTATACTGTTTTATGTTGTTGATATATCACTCTCTGGTTTCTTTTCTGATTTCAGGACCCTTCCCTGATCTGACCGCCTTCTTAATTATTCTGAAGCACACAACCATGCGTTTATTATACAACTGCATCTAATTGTCTCTTTTGTCAAGCTTGGTATATTTCTGTTCAGTTTCAAGTGACTTTTGTACTAAACTAACTGCCCTGGTGGAGGAATGATGCCCTGAGGCATGAGGTAGGGGGACAAGTGGCAGGTTTCCATCTGCCTGGTGGTGAAGGAAGTTCCTCCTTTACCAAGCGTCATATTCTCCTGGTTCGTGAGTTTTCATTGTTTTCTGTGTCTTCATAGGCATTCTAGGATGAAGGTGGGATGCCGAACCCAGGGGTGCTAGTCCGTCATTGTTACACCACACAGTTCATGTTCTTTGCCTCAGAACAGGCAGCTCACTGAGGTGATAATAAGTCTTCCTTTGCCAAGGTTTTCCATTTCCTTTTCTCTGGAGGTTAGTGCTAGGGTTAATGTTAGTTCTTGCTTCCATCTGGCACCAGAAGGTCTCTTGATTAGAGGGCAGTGGGCGTTTGCCCCCGAAGTTGGGGTGTGTGTGTGTGGGTGTGTGTGTTTCTGGTGCTCTGATCTGTTGAAAGGTGATCCAGGTGTGTATCAGAACGCAGGCAGCTGACATCAGAACTCTGCTTGGGTCCCCTGGGTCCTTTCCCATTGTTGTGTGCTCCCTGGTGTGCCTTCACTTTGCAAAGCCAGCACCTAAGGCTCGTTCTCAAGGAGAACAGCCTATGGGCTTATGGAGCCTGTTTTGCTCAGGCTCCTTCAAACCAGAAGTGCCTGGGAATTTACATCCTCCCAAGGCAGTCTGTGGCCGGTGGCAGAAAGAGGTGAGAATCTGAAAGCCCGGTTCCCTTGCCTTGGCTGGCACAGCTCTGAGGTGTGACTCACTCCAGATCCCCCCAGGGGTCAGGCAAGGCACACCCCTACCCTGTGGGACTCAGCCTGAGCTCACACCCTGCCTGGTTCCTCCCTGACCCTGACCTGATTCCCCCACCCTCACTGGTCTCTTCCTTCATAAACTACATGCACACAAATCCTTGCCTCAGGGTCTGCTGTGGGAGACATGGCTGATAATAGGATGCTTTTATTTTTCCATCTCTAAAGTGTTCCTATTCTGTTAGAACATGACATTGAACATGCATTCACCTGTTCATCACATGATAGCACTTATGCTGTGGGCCAGGCCCATCTCATTGGGTGTGAAAACAGATGTCCAGTTATCTGTTCAGTAGGATTCCATTTTAACCAAGAGAGCTTTCTGAGTGTATAATCTGATACCAAATAAAACATTTGCCTTTTTTCAACCTTTCTTCAGTGGTTGATTTCTAATCATGACTACTTTCTCAGTAAATTAAACCAAGGGGATAATGTTTTCCCTCTTATGGCCAGAGAGGTGGCTTCTTACTCTTGGCTTTTTCCACTTGCCAGTTAGATGCATGGGTGGCTGGCATGTAGTTGGATGTTGCTGCTGCAGTAAGCCACCCTCCTGCCATCACTTCCCTGAACTGTTGTATCAGTTATCCATTGCTGCATAACAAACAGCCCTCAAACTTAGTGGCTTAGAGCAACAAGCACTTATTTAGCTCATGATCCTGCAGCTCAGCCATTGAGGCTGGGCAGTTCTCATAGCCTTAACAGAACTCCTTCAAGTGTCTGCTTCTTGCTGATCGTAGCTGGGCTCTTTCACATCTCTGGGGCTCAGTTTGGACAACTGAACTGATTCCTCTTTGTTTTATGATGTTTCTTATCTAGCCTGGATCTGAATAGAACTAAACAAGGCCTCTTGAGGCCCAGGCTCAGAATTGGCACAAAAATCACATCTGCTGCATTCTCCTGGTCACAGCAGGTCATGAAGCCAGGCCAGAGTCAGGGTCGGGGAGGGGAACAGGCACTTCAAAGTCTCCTGGCTCCACAGAGGAGTGGAGAGGTGTGGTCATCCTTGCAATCTACGGGGCTGTGATCTCTGCAGTCACAAGCAGCACTCGGGGGTATTTTGCAGGACTGAGCAATGGCAGGGGACCAGCTAGCGAGGGCGACATTTTCCGGAAGGCCTCTGAGCAGCTAGTGACATACATGAATTCAGGAAGCCGCTTGCTGCAGAAAAACTTTTGGAAGCAAGGAGTGGTTCAGAGGTTCTTGCGCCTCCTTTCTTCTCGGCAAGGTAAGGTTTCTTACAACCTTCAGTAGTGTTCAAAGATGCTCTACGCACCTTAAAACTCTTTTCTACTATCTGTTTAAACATTGATTAAAAAATAAATGCCATGATCTACATGTAAAACATTCAAACAACACAGAACATTCTTCAGTGAAAAGTCGATCATCCACCCCTGAACTTCAGTCTCTAAATCTCATCCACAGAGGCAACCTCTGTTATTAGTTTTTCATGTAGCCTCCTGGAATTTGCATATACTATCTATCCTTATTTAAAATACCACAGATGTTTCTCTTTTCTATTGGCTAGGACTCTACACTCCTTGGGTATTTCCAACCTTCCCAAGAAGCTCACGCACCAGTGCTGACACTGAGGTTCACACGTGGTTGAGTAGCATGACCCAGATAACTAAGTACTTGTTTATGGTTTCCCCACGTCTTAAAGATACTGATCCGTAACTTGGGGTGATGATGTCCCTCTGTGTTGGGTTTTGGCTGGGGACAGAAATCACATGAACCTTTTTCTGGAGTGTGGTGTGTTCTTGTTTTTGAAAGAAATCCCTCCCGACCTGGTCTATGACATTGACCGCGACTGTGCCAACGCCTTCATCAAGTTTTTACTGGAAAAACAGAAATGGCCTGAAGTGCTTCTGCTGCTGACCCGCAAAGTGAGTGGGGAGCCACCGTCCGGGGACTGTCTCATCAAAGACTGTGACCTCTCGAACCTCAGCCTCTGTGCCATCCTCCCCCGCCTCAGCGCCTGGGACCAGCGGAGGACCCTTCTCCTGGGCCACCTGATAGACCACGGAGGTGAGTCCCAGATGCTGAGTCAGCACCGGGAGGACATCCCAGGGGAGTCCAGGTGCCACAGTTCATGGGGCTTTTCGCTTGATTTCAGAGACTCCTTTAAATTCTGCCTCATTCTCTTCCTCCTCCCTATCTTCTCATTGGAAACAGTGATAGGGTCGATGCATTTTTGTGAATTCTTCCCTTTCTCTCGTGTAAGAAACCTCAGGCCTGTGGAGGGGGCCTGGGCCCTGGTGTAGCCACAGCGGTCATTTCCTCCCAACCTCCGACTGGACTTTTCCCTGCACTCAGTATGCCGCATGGGTCCTTGTCAAACGCTGTGACATTCTTTTCTGATCCATGGATTGGGATTTGTGATGCTTGTTTTTTAAAGAAACAGCCAAATAATGGGTGGGTGGAAACATCTGCTGTTTTAATCGGCACAATCAGGCTTGGCTGAATGTATGTCTGGAGTGTGCAGACGTCTTGCTGGATCAGGTTTTATTTTAAAACAAATTTGGAAGCACTAACCTTCTCCTTACGCTCCCCCCACTTAGGCCACTACTAACTGGCCACTGTAACTACTGACGTCTCCTCATTTATAAAATGGGAATGAAACTAATCCCCCTTTCTTAGAGCTGTTTGGAATATTCAATGAGTTCATGGACGCAGACTCTCGGCGGAGCGCCTGGGCTGTGTGGTTTTCCACCTGCCTTGCCGTTTAAGGGGAAATGACCTTCAGAAGGAGTGATGCCACATTGGTCCCAACTCTCAAAGTGACTTACAACGCCTTCAGGCGTTGGCTCTACCCACGGGTTTCAGGAGATAGATGGAAGGCCGCCTGTGGTTTATGTCTTCAAACCCATTCCTTGCATGGAGTGTTACTACCTTTGCCCAGAAACGATGGCGGTTATGGAATTCCTATTTTGTTCCTGATGAAGCAAGCACTTATTGAGGGCCTCCCCGGGGTCAGGTGCCAGGGCACAAGGATGGACAGTGAACATATGGCTGCCGGTGGGTGGCAGTGCAGGAGGGCTGCAGTCCTCAGGGGGTGGAGGTCAGGGAGCTTGCAGCGCAGAGGGGAGGTGTGGACTGAGCTAAAAAGAAGGTGATGTGGCAGTGGGGATGTGTCAGGGAACATGGCAAATGAGGGCCGATGGGCATTCTCGGGAAGAAGCTTCCTAGAAGCAAAGGATGTGGGAAGCACGCTCACGTCCAGGTCACCGAGTGTATGTCCAGGACTGTGTTGGGCAAACACTGGGAGTTCCGTTGTTCATGCCATCCCTACTCCGGTGCTGATGGTGGTCCCGTGGCGGGGTGGGAGGGGGAGATGGAGAGACAGAGGAGGTGAGGCCCAGGGACAGGACACCTGAAGGGGGCAGGCTTTCCCTCCAAGGGCACTGGGAAACCCTTGCCTCCCAGAAAGGGGGCGTGGCAGGAGGCCCTCAGAAGTCAGGTCAGCACCCCCTCTTGATTTGGAATAAAGGGCAGAATCGGTCCCGCCCCCCTCAGGTGGGCCCTGCTGACCTTGGCTCAGGGATGCTGCTCACCGGTCCCTTCTCTCTGCCTCCCCCAGCCTCGCCCGAGGGTCTCCAGGGCAGCCAGGAGCAGCCGCTTGTCATGTGCCTGAAGCACGGGGACTTTGAGCTGGCCTTCGTCCTCTTGACCAAGGGTGCGGACCCCCGTAGCATTTCTCTCACGGAAGGCGACACTCCTTTGCATGCCGCACTCCACATCTTTCTAGATATCGAAGGTAGGCCTTTATTTTGTAAGCAGTCTTTTTCTTGAGGAGGAAGCTGGGTGTTAGAATGGATGCTGTGCTCCTTGGTCTTTCCTACTGGGAAAACTAACCATCTGGAAAAGGCCCATTTCTTGGCCAGGCCTGTATCTCCTGGCCCCTCACCCATAGCTTGATGGGAAGGAGTGACCATCATGGTGAACGGTCAGGGTGGGTTGATGGAGGAGGATTCTTAAGTTCCAAACTTAAGAATCGGCTGTCCATAGCTGCAAATACTTTCCATTTATTTACGCCATTTCAAGGGTCCTGACATAAAGGCTCTTACTGGAATATTTACGGTGATTTCTGGGTTTCTCCACCTTTGACAGTTGGGCAGGGTAAATCCTTTGCTGGGGGGGCTGCCTTGTGTATTGTAGGATATTTACCAGCATCCCTGGCCTCCACCCACTAGATGCCAGTAGCACCTCCTAAATTGTGACAATCAAAAATGTTTCCAGACACGGCCACCTGTCCATTGGGGAGCAAATCGCCCCCAGTTGAGAACCACTGGGTTATCAAATCCTTGGGGAAGTTCAGTGTTCTGAGGACCCCCGGCTGGCGTCTCTGCTCCCCAGAAAAGCCGTTCAGCACTCACAGGATTTTTGTGTCTTTCAGCTGACATCGGTTTTAACTTCCTCAGCCACCTGCTGGATCTGTTCTGGTCCAAGCCCACCGAGTTTGACTACCTCAACCCCAATATCCAGGACAACAGCGGTAACACGCTGATGCACATCCTCTTCCAGAAGGGCATGCTGAAGCGCATGGGGAAGCTGATAGATCTGCTGGTGAAGTTTGACATCAACCTCAACCTGAAGAACAAGGAAGGCAGAGATGCCCGGCACCGAGTGAAGAAGACAGACGCACTGCTCTTGGCCTGGAACAAAGCCCTGCAGGAGAGCAGGCGCCGGGGCCGACAGGATGCTGCCGCCCACCCAGGGAAGCCCCCACGCCGTGCAGCCCCGGCTCACACGGCTCGACTCAAGGGCTCCTCCAAGTCCCTGTCCTGCAGCAGCACTGCAAGAGCCCCACCCAGAAGAGCCGGGGTCCCTGAAAGCTGGGAGACCCTGCCGGATGCCCAGACTACGAGGCCAGAGCCTGGGGCTGCCAGGCCCTGTTCGCAGAGAGACCGCCTTGTGCAGGACATCACGGCTTTGATTCAGCAGGTGGAATTGGATCCGTCCCTCCAGGAGGACTGTCCACAGGACTCCGAGCCTCTGGAGACAGGAGCTGGCACCGTAGGAGAGAAACAGGAGCTACAGGGCACCCCGGGGGCGGAGGGCTCTGACTGCAGTGGGAACAACCCCGCAGTCCTTGAGGCCGCAGAGGGACATGCGCAGGCAGGCCTCGGGACTCCGCAGCTCGTGCCTGCTGATCGCAGGGGGACAGAGGGCAGCGACGACCAGGACGACCAGAACGTGCCGGAGACGGAGGCCTGCCTCCTGGACTTCGAGAACATGACATGGGAGATCGAGTGCACTTCGGAGATGCTGAAGAAGCTGTCCAGCAAGGTCATGACCAAGTTCATGAAGAAGAAAATTATCCTCGCCATCCAGAAGCTCGGCAATGGTGAATGGACCAGGGGCCTGCGGAAGCGGCTAAAGAACTTGAAAGGAAGCATCCAGCTCTTCGAGGCCAAGCTGGACAAAGGGGCCCGGATGCTGTGGGAGCTCGCCATTGACTTCTCCCCGCGGTGCAGCGAGAACCCCGAGAAGATCATGGCTGCGGAGCACAGTGCGCATCCCACCGAGAAGGCGAGGCAGGTCTACACAGAAATCATCCGGATCTGGGACATCATCTTAGATCACAGCAAACTGTCGGACTCCATCAGGGCCATCTGCAGCGCCTACAACCGGGGCCTGTCCTGCATCCTGCGCAAGAAGCTGAAGGGTATCAACAAGCGCCAGGTGTCCGACAGTATGAAAATCCAAAAGCGGATACCCCGCTGCTACGTGGAGGACACAGAGGCCGAGAAGGGCGGGGCACACGTGGATCCTGAGTACTTCCCCCCTGCCAGCGCGGTGGAGACGGAGTATAACATTATGAAGTTCCACAGCTTCAGCACCAGCATGGCCTCCAACATCCTCAGTGACACGACGGCCACGGTGGAGTACCCCTTCCGGGTGGGCGAGCTCGAGTACGCGGTGATCGACCTCAACCCCAGGCCACTGGAAACCATCATCCTCATCGGGCGGAGCGGCACTGGCAAGACGACTTGCTGCTTGTACAGGCTGTGGAAGAAATTCCACGGTTACTGGGAGAAAGCCGAGCAGGCAGGAAGCCCGCTGCTGGCCAGGCAGATCTGGCTGAAGCGAAGGTTGGAACTGGAACCCGGAAAGGAGGGTCCAGGTGGGGAGGAGGAGGACGAAGAGGAGGAGGAAGAAGGACCCACTGAGGTGGTAACAGTGGACAGCCTAGAAGAGGAGCAGGAGAGTGAAGCCTGTGCAGGGGGAGCCAGTGGGGAGCCAGGGGACCCCGAACAAGGGGTGGAAGGACCCACCCCAGAAGAGCCCCACCAGCTGGAGCATCTACATCAGATCTTCGTGACCAAGAACCACGTCCTGTGCCAGGAGGTGCAGAGAAATTTCATTGAGCTCTCCAAGTCTACCAAGGCCACCAGTCACTACAAACCACTGGAACCCAATGTCCACAAACTCCAGGACCTGCGGGATGAGAACTTTCCTCTGTTTGTCACTTCCAAGCAGCTGCTCCTCCTGCTTGATGCTTCTCTGCCCAGACCATTTTTTCTGAGAAACGAAGATGGCAGCTTGAAAAGATCCATCGTAGGATGGTCCATGCAGGAAGAGTTGACCGTCACCAACTGGCAGGAAGATGAGGAGGAGGCCGAGGCAGACGGGGACTATGGTGAGGAGGAAACAACCGTGGAGACACGCCCATGTGACAGTGACCCCCGGGTGTACGTGACATTTGAGGTGTTTGCCAATGAAATATGGCCCAAAATGATCAAAGGGAAAACTTCCTACAACCCTGCCCTGATTTGGAAAGAAATAAAGTCTTTTCTGAAGGGGTCTTTTGAGGCCCTCAGCTGCCCCCAGGGGAGACTCACAGAAGAAGCATATAAGCAATTAGGGCGGAAGCGGTCCCCCAATTTCAAGGAAGACCGGAGTGAGATCTATGGCCTCTTCTGCCTGTATCAGCAGATCAGGTCTCAGAAAGGGTACTTTGATGAAGAGGATGTGCTATACAACCTGTCCCGGAGGCTGTCGAAGCTCAAGGTGCTCCCATGGTCCATCCATGAGCTCTACGGTGATGAGATCCAGGACTTCACCCAAGCGGAGCTGGCGCTGCTGATGAAATGTATCAATGACCCCAACGCCATGTTCCTCACCGGGGACACGGCTCAGAGCATCATGAAGGGCGTGGCCTTCCGCTTCAGTGATCTGCGCTCTCTGTTCCACTACGCCAGCAAGAACACCACGGACAAGCAGTATGCAGTGCGCAAGCCCAAGAAGATCTACCAGCTGCACCAGAACTACAGGTCCCACTCAGGTACGTCCAGGCCTTGGGCTCTCCCTACAGGGGAGGTGCTTGGGCACTGACCTTGGGCTACTTTTGAAGCTGTGGCCTAGCTTTTGTTGGGTTCTTGTAGCTAAGGATAATATTTTGATCTACCCACATGAACAAGAGATCTTATGATTTTTGCCACTACTCATTCTTTTCTCTCTCTCTCTCTTTTTTTTTTTTTTTTTTTTGGCCACTTGGCTTGTGGGATTTTAGTTCCCTGACCAGGGATTGAACCCGAGCCGTCCGCAGTGAGAGCGCAGAGTCCTAACCACTGGACCGCCAGGGAATCCCCCTTTTTTCTCTTTTTTTATTGAAGTATAGTTGATTTACAATGTTGTGTTAGTTTCAGGTGTACAGCAAAGTGATTCAGTTATATATATATGTTCTTTGTCAGATTCTTTTCCCTTATGGATTATTACAAGATGTTGAGTATAGTTCCCTATGCTATACAGTAGGTCCTTGTTGGTCATCTATTTTAATATATAGTAGTGTGTATATGTTAATCCCAAACTCCTAGTTTATCCACTCCTCCTTCCCCCTTTGGTAACCATTAAGTTCAGTAGTCATCGCTACTCATTCTTAGGTTGATGATTTAAGCTGTGGTTGAATGGAAATGAACCTCTAAGTAATTACAGCTTAAGGTGTTGGCCATGACATGAAAACATTTCAGGGGAACATTTAAACTGCTTAAGAACTTTTGTTAAAGCACTTTGGAAGCACCTGCTTCTAAAATGTAAAGTAATACGTCAATTACAAGTCATTAATCCTGAAAGAAAGCAGCTTTTCTTCCGAAGAGAAGCAAGAAAAGATGGCGGTGGGGGGTGGGGGGTGGGGGGTGGGGGGGGGGGGGGGCGGGAGGTTGTGGGAGATAATGCACTCTCAGGTGCTTTTAATTTGTGCCTCACGTGTGCCCCTTCCCTGTGCCAGGCACGATGCCAGGCAGTTGACATAGGTACTGAACCTGGGCCACGGAGGTGAAAGCCCGGAATCCTAACCACTGGGCCACTAGGGAACCCCCATGGGTACCTGTTTTTAAGCCTCCAAAAAACCTTACAAGGTAGACATCATTCCCATTTTACAAAGGAAGAAACTGAGGCACAGAGAATACTTCCTTTGTGGTTTATAGAATGCTCACCAATTCACCTCCTATGTCCTGCATGTGTCCATGAACAACATAGAGTATTATTTCACATGTTTAAAAACTTTGTTTAATGGACTCATACCAGACGTACCTTTCTGCAACTTCGTAATTTTGCTTATAGTAATGTTTTGGGATTTCTGCATGTTGATACCATGGAGCTGCAGTCCATGCATTTCTCAGTGCTGTTAGTAGTCTAATTCATGACTGCACCACACTTTGTTATCCACTTTCCAGACAAAATTATTCTTCCTTTATCCCTCAACAAAAATATTTTCGTTTTTTATACTTCTCTTGCTGACAACGCATATCCTACTTGCTTTACATACTGAAATGCTTCCCTTATCATTTTTACATATTACAGTTTTTAACTTAAAAGACCTTAACAAAACCAAGAAACAAGTAATTGAGCTGTTTGTTTATATCAGCATTTTCTTTTTCTTTTTTTTTTTGTGGTACGCGGGCCTCTCACTGTTGTGGTCTCTCCCGTTGCGGAGCACAGGCTCTGGACGCGCAGGCTCACAGGCCCAGCCGCTCCGCGGCATGTGGGATCTTCCCGGACCGGGGCACAAACCCGTGTCCCCTGCATCGGCAGGCGGACTCTCAACCACTGCGCCACCAGGGAAGCCCTATATCAGCATTTTCTGATTGGCAAGCTTAAGAACATAACCTCTAAAAACATATATTTTTCTCATAGCACAATTTCTTTTTAATGTGGTACAAGATGCTGTTTAAGGAACCCAAACATCTTTTGTAGTTCTGCTAATTAACCCAAGGCTGAAGTCTCAGGCAAAGTGGGCTGTGTTTGTATTTCAAGGACATGATAAGCGTTAATTTCAAGCTTTCTCCTAGGCATATTTTTGTTCTCTCAGGGTCAGAATTCTGAAAACAGTATTTTATCAAGCTAGCTTTCTCTAACTGCATATGCAAAAAAGAACCAGTTTAGAGTGTCAGAAGAGTTTCATCTTAACCAATTTTCTCTGGAGTCTGAAGAATACTGTTGGCCCACAGTGTTAAAAAGAAAATCGTCTTTTTCTTAGTCATAGGTTCATAGCCAAAATTTTTCTTAATGAATTGAACCTGAATTTCCCATTTTACAAAAAGCAACAAGAATACCAATCACACAAATGGAATACACACTCACACACCAGAAGACAGAACTGTCACAAATGCACTGAGAGGATGACCGATACGGAGTCCCAGACAAACACTTCCCAACACAAATGGTCCTCAACGTCAGAAAACACGTCAGAACCAACTGGCAAGATGCCCAGATAGCACCTCATGCTCAAAAGAACATGTGCCTTGTGCTCACCAGTGCCCTTACTCAGGCTTGGAGCTCGTCAGCTCGTCCAGAGATGCATGTTTCCGTTGCACCAAGGAAAAGCATATGTTGGCAGCCAGTGCCGAGCAAGGAAGAAACAGGGAGGATCTCCGAAACCAATGGTTAGGGCAGCTGCTAGGAACGTCCCCCCAAATCTCCCTCCCGAATCCAGTGAGCCACGAGCAATGGGCTCCTCACAGCCATCCCAGTGCTTCTTCATGGCGGCAGCCCTTCCCAAGAAAACCCTGGAAGCCAGATATCGCGAGAGCGCAGCCTCACGTTGGGTGTCAAAAACTTCCCGCAAGTGGGTCCAGGTGCTCGCTGCTCAAAAGCCAATAAAGAGGCAAGGTTGGTGGAAAGGAAAGTTTGCTTTATTTCAGAGACCAGCAACCCGGGGCTGGGGTGTCAGATTCACGTCCCAAGGCCAACTCCCCTTCCCCCCACCCTGCCAATCGGTGGTCAAGAGCTTTTATAGAGGGAGGGAGGAGGCTACATGCAGAAACAGCACAGTCAGCTCTGACAGTCATCTTGAAACTGGTCATCGGTGGTCTGATGATTGTCTTACTTAAATCCTTCTGACCTGGGGTTACGGTAACCTCCTATGTAGTCTTTTAATGGTTTTAAATTGTGCTCCTTATATTTAGGTAGGTGTCAAAATTTAGGTAAATTTAATTAATTCAGTTTAAAATGTATGTGTGGTGTGACATTGTCTTTATTGAAATCATGCTTCTGTGATCTAATTTTCCTTTTTTCCATAGGGATAAACAGTTGTGCTGATGCCATTTACCTCATGGTCCATCCTTTCGCCTCATTTGCAATTCTTGCTTTTCAAATATCTGTGAGTCTGTTTCTGGGCTCACTATTTTTTTTGATTTGTCTAATTTGTCTGTTTTTGTACTATTATCACACTGTCTTTATTTACTGTATTATCAGATTTCTCCATTGACTCTTTGTAATTTTGATTGGAATTGAAGTTCTCACTCTTTGGGAAGAAATCACATCTTTACATTGTAGGGATTTCTGAACCATGACCTTGGCATATTTCTCTGTTCAGATTTTTTTTTTACTGCCTTCAATAATATTTTATAATTTTCCCCAGATATTTTACACAGCTCTTAGATTTGTCCCAGAAACCTTATACTTTTGGTTACTATCATGGCTGCACCTTTTTTCTCTTTTTAAATTTTCTAGCCATGTCTTGCTGGTACAGAGGGATGCTGTTGGTTCTTGTGTGTTGATCTGGTATCTCACAATCTTGCTGAACACTCTTACTACATTTACCATTTTGACATTTTTATGCAGGTAAGGGCAGGTTTGATCTTCTCTTCTATACTTGTCATTTCTTTTTTGTATCATATTTTATTGGTTAGGACCTTAAACAGAAACAGTAACAGGCATCCGTATGTTATTCCTGAAGTTAATGTGAATATTTTTTTAACATTTCACCATTTAAGTCTGGTGCTTATTGTAGGTTTTTGATAGATTCTCTTTTTCTGGATGCATTTCAGGTAGGCTATGGTTTGGTGAAAAGAGAAAACACACACAGACCACACACACATACATACACATACACACACACATTGGTACTCTTAACACCCTTACAGTGTAAAAGTAGATTAACATTCTGATTTGTTTAGCCAAGGATTCAGAAAACAATTAGAAGCCAGGTGGCCTCCCAGAGTGTAGCATACACCACACAGCTCAGCCCAGCTTTCCAGGACTCTCACAGTCTTCCTGATGTTGCCCATCAATTACAGGGTCTGCCTGGGTCTGAGCAGCTCAGCTTCTTGCTCTTCCATGACTTTCTACTTGTGCTGTGCAGGAAAAACTGGCACAAAGAAGTTTATGCTCGAAATACGAGATTTTATCCATTCAGGAAACATATATTGAGCTCCTCCCCTACCTGACACTGTGTGGGGGCTTGGTGACCAAGACGTTCACATTTCTCTGTCCCCAGGGGGTAGCTCCAGACGGCACCCCCTTTTTTGCTGTCGGACTCTGTAGAGGGGACCTGGCATGAGTAGTTGAATGAGCCCCTTATTCTGATGGTGTACATGGGTTCAGCACCACTGGTCTGGGGCAGCAGCCTTTATGATCAGCAAGATAGAGTATGGCAAAGGGCATTGTCCCGTGAGCAGTTGTTTTTTTGTTTTTTTTTTTATGTAGTAGGCAACCCACCCAGATGATCACTACATAAACTCCATTTTCCACCTCCTGTCAGGATAGAGGGAAGACTGTGCGTAAATGTTTCCGTGTATAGAACCAGAAAAAGCCCCAATAATATGTATTAGATTTGAGAGACTTTAGAAAACACATAAAACGTTAAAAAAAAAAAAAATTCAAGCCCCCTGTAAGGCTACTCACTACTCACATTTTGTTTCATTTCCTTCTGATCTCTTTACTGGCCATATACAGATATGCATTTATCACACACATTTATTGATTGATTATGTGTATTTACATAATCAGTGTTATGATTGATTAACATTGTTTAATCAATCATAATTTAGTGACTATTTAGTGAATACTTCCCCCATCTTTTATTCTTTTTTAAATTGAGATTCACATAGCATAACATTCACCTGTTTAAAATGTGCAATTTCGTGGTTTTTTAATATATTCATAAGGTTGTGCAACCATTACCCCTGTCTAATTCCAGAACATTTTTATCACCCCCAAAAGAAACCCCATAACCGTTAGCAGTCACCCTTATCCCCTCCTCACCCCTGTGAACTACCAATCTACTTTCTGTGTCTGTGGGTTTGCCTATTCTGGACATTTCATATAAATGGAATCACAAAATATGTGACCTTTTATGTCTGCCTTCTTTCATTTAGCACAGTGTTTTCAAGGTTCTTCCATATTGTAGCGTGTATCAGTACTTCATTGCTTTTTATAGCTGAACCATCTTTTATTCTTTGAGCATGTTTGTATAAAAAATTTTATCTAGTTCCCTAGAAGGGCATTTAAGTGGATTCCAGTTTTTCACTGAAATGAACACTTCCGTGCTTTTTTCTGATCCTCTCATTAGTGTACATCTCTGAACCACAGTCGCAGCTGATCTGCTTAAATTCAACAGTTTCCACTTGTATTCTTGATTTCTTTATATTGCATAGTGTTAATAATAATAGCATTGGATAGTAACATTTCCCTTTACTATTTGGTAACAGCAATGGGTACACATATGCCCATTTCATAGAATTCTAGCTGGTGTTGGGCAAAGGGCACATGGCCCCTAAGAATAGTGGGAGACCCAGGATGATCCGTATTCAGTCCAGCTTCTTTTGGAGGTGTTTACTAACTTCTCGGACCTTGGAGTCCCTGTTTGTAAAAGTGGGGTTGTCTGGTCTGTCTCACCGGGCTGTTGTGAGAATTAATAAACAGGTTAATCTTTATGAAGGTGCCTCTTGTTTAGTCGACATCACTGTCAGTGTTACTTCAGCGCTTAGACAAAAATGGGACCCAAGGAGAAAGCTCTTTGGAAAATCCTTTATCCAGCTCTGACAATTATTTAGTATACTCCTCTCTTTGCTAGGTATAAACCTTGTGGAAAAGGGCAATGGAAGCCGAGGTTGCTGCCCCACCTAACGTCCAGCTCTTACCATGTAGTGTTGTCTCCAGTGCTCTAAGTACCAACGACAGGGGACAGGATAGTTCTTGTTTTTTAACTGTATATTAGCCCTTGTATTAGCATTCTAACAGCTCTAAGTGTTTAGTTACATTTCTGCCTTGACTCTTCTTCATGAGGTCATTTTCTCTCACATGAATATAGTCCAGGAATGAGATTTACAAAACCTTCTTAGGACAGCAAACACATCTCTGCCTTTGTCTGCGGTACCCGGAGTAATACAGCTCAGAGCCAAAGTGATAATCTAACAGGATCTGGAAATTGGCTGCAATTGTATGTACTCTCAGGACCAATACTGCTTCTCAGGAGAAAAGCAAAACCAAAATAAAAAACCAAAATGCACGGGAGTTCCCTGGCCACCTAGTTGGTTAGGATTCCAGGCTTTCATTGCCATGGCCTGGGTTCAGTCCCTGGTCAAGGACCTGAGATCCCGCGAGCTGTGCAGCGTGGCCAAAAACAAAACAAAACAAAACAAAAACCCCAGCCATGTTGGCGTGTTGTACAGTATCTGACTTTTTTTATCCCAGGAATCCTCAATCTGGCATCTGGAGTGGTAGATTTACTTCAGTTCTATTTCCCGGAATCTTTTGATCGCCTTCCAAGGGATTCTGGCCTCTTTGATGGTCCCAGACCAATTGTCCTGGAGTCCTGTAGTGTAAGTGACTTGGCAATATTGCTTCGAGGCAACAAAAGAAAAACCCAGCCCATTGAATTTGGAGCCCACCAGGTGAGTTTCTTGAGATTGTATGTTTTAAAATAAAAGGCAGTTTGCAGTTGAAAAAAGGTTTGAGAAGCTGAGTTCTTCCACAACGTAGAATTCAGTAGCCCCTGTCCCAGAACAAGGAAGTTTCAGAGATGGGTGAGTGACGAAGTGTTATTAATATTCCCACCACGATGGCCATTCCTCATCAAAGACATTACTTGCCTCCCACAGAAATAGTCTCAGCTTTACTAGATTTCTCTTTGTACAATGTGAAGTTTTTTCTCTTCTATCCCCCTTTGTTTCCTAGGTAATCCTTGTAGCCAATGAAATGGCAAAGGAGAAAATTCCAGAAGAGCTGGGATTAGCGCTTGTGCTAACAGTTTACGAAGCCAAAGGCCTAGAATTTGATGACGTGCTCCTTTACAACTTTTTCACTGATTCTGAGGTATGTCGTACTCAATTCTTCTTCTCACAGCGCATGTGTGTGTAGGAGCTCCACTTCCACTCCAGGAAAGAGAATTTTGGAGCTGAGTAGATGAGAGTTGGTCACAGGTGACCGTTTCCCTTTTGGAGCATCATCCATTTGGTGTGGGGTTTTGTGTGTTTGGATGCGGCTTTCGACAATGTCTGTGGGTTGTTTCATAGTGTGTTGTGGGATGGCTTTCCCCGTGCCTTGCGCTTCCCTGTTTTCTTGTATTCACCTTTTCTGAATGCCTGGTACCCAAGCGCCAGCTTCCGGTTTTCACTAGCTACTGTTAACCTTGACTCCCAAGGATCCTCAAGTTGGAGCAAGGTCTAAGGAGAGCCTTACAAATGAAGGCAAGGTTAGCAATGTCCACCCTATGAGGACAGAACCGGGCAAGGTCATTCATAGGGAGACAACTGCAGGAAGACACGTGAGCCTTGGTTCCTGCCCACAGGATCAGGTAATGCAGGGGACGAGAACAGCCATCCTGCCTGAGCTCCCTCCGGGCATGGCTTTGCCACCACTGCTTGCCACCCTTGCCCACAATGGCAGCAAAAGAGTCCCCAGACTGACCCCCAGTGACCTCTGTGCCAGCCGATTGTCTTGACTTGGCTCCTGAGTCCTTGTGATGGTTTTTCTTCCCAACCTCAGTACATTATAGGTAGAGCCGCCAGCTCAAGGCCATTGTCCTCAGTTTCATAGCAACTGCCTTCTCTTCACCACCGTCTTCGGTGGAGGCTCAGGTTGGCTGCTGACCATGCTGTGGGGTCTCCTTTGGGGACATAGCTGGCTGTACCCTGGTGCCCGTTGCAGACTCCCCGCTGCACACAGTGCATGCTTGAAGGGGCTGTTTTCATACCCAAGTCACGAGCACTGTTAGCTTTGACTCCTTAAAATCTGCTCCAGAACTGACCCTTTAAATGGAGTCCTTTGTTTTTGTTTTGTTTTTTTCTGGTCTTTTTTTAAATGTCACATTTGCCTCGATAATACCTATGACTAATATTGCTATGGATGTTTTACAGTTTATAAAGTGCTTTTTGAAGGCATTGTCTCAGTTTATCCTCCACCAACCCTCTGACGTTGTGTGTATTTTTATTACTCTCATTCTACACATAAGGCTGAGGGTCATGGAAGTTACATAAGTTGCCTGTAGTCGTAATGTAGGTGGCAGAGCTCGGAGATGAACTCAGATGCTTTGAATTCCAAATCTCAAGATCTTTCCACTGTACTCCCTTCCTTTTAATACCCTGCATGCAAATCGGCTTCCAGAACCTTCCACAATGAATATATCATTACCATACCTTAAGTGCACTCCTTTTCTATTGACTTTTCTGATAAAATCAGATGCACGCTCATTAATCCTGGAACCATTTTTAATCTCCGAGGACTAACTTTTTTTTTTCTCATAATACATCCATTGGTCATGGTTGGACCGAGGCTCTCCTAAAAGAGGAAAGGGTAAGACTTTGTTGTTCGTGTCCTTTATTAAGTGCCAGTTGTATGCTTGTGCTAGTAAGAAGCTCCAGGAGCTCTGGACTTACGGATCAGTAACTTGTGGTCGACTCTGTTTGTGAAAGAAAAATCTTAATTCTCTTTCACCCTGACCCTGGAATGGCACAGTCCTGGATCCCTTGACCCTAAGCTCCCACCAATGGATCAGTGAGTTGCATGAAATTAAAACAATCACAAATTAAGTCTTGTGGTAACATCTACGTCGTCCTATACACAGAATGAGAATTCCAAAAAGACTGCTGATGTGATGCTTCCCAATTACCAGGGAATGGAATCGTGCATTCCCCAGCACAAAGCACACCCTCAGTTTATCATTCACAACCACAGGACCAAAAGGCACCAGTCAGCAAATGAGAGGAGATGCTACAATCAAAGGAGAGGAAAAACAGAGGTCACAGAAGTCCCCATGCGTCTGTGGTCTGGCTGCTCACATGGGGTTTCTTTTGGGGGTGATGGGTGAAGGCTGCTGAACAGTACTTGCTGCTTGACATGGGAGACCGTGGAGGACTCCTCTCTCCATCCCTGGCCTCCTCTTCCACCCCCGTTTATGTGTCTGGAAGGTGCTGTGTGTGTGTGTGTGTGTGTGTGTGTGTGTGTGTAGGGGGCTTCTTATTGCCCTGGCTTGTGATTTTTCTCTTCAGAGGATTCACCTGTTCAACCACATGGACACCAGGGTCATCTTCTGAGATGAGAAAGGAACCAAGGAATGGTTATGTCAAGGCCTTCTCTTGTAGGATTTTGCCTCATTTGGGGGAGGGGAAGTCATTCTCTGGTCACCTCCAAACTCTCCTCCTGTGGGGACTTGGAGGGGTGCTTGCCATTGACACTCTGCCCCAGTGGGGAGTCCCTTCCTTCACACTCATGTGTGACCAGGACAGGAGAGGCTTTCAAAACCACAACTTTTTAAGAGTTGCTGAGCTAACCTAGAGAACAGGCGCCACAAAAGAAGCCTTGCTGGTAGAGTCTAAGTCCTTTTCCTTCATAATTATTAATCCCCAGAGAAGAAGTTGGAAGACTTCTAGATGCTTCTTCCTTTTATTGCCGGGAGTGCTGCAGGCCTGTATTCTTGCCGTAAACACACGTGCTCGCTCCTAGGAGGCTCTGTCTTGAGAGTGAAATGTGTTTTATTCATGGAAACAGGTTAATCATGTGCCATACGAGCAGCTTCTGTGTCTCCTTCGAGCAGTTTTAAGATACAGGTGCTTTGGGCTACCCTGGTGGCGCAGTGGTTGAGAGTCCGCCTGCCGATGCAGGGGACACGGGTTCGTGCCCCGGTCCGGGAGGATCCCACATGCCACGGAGCGGCTGGGCCCGTGAGCCGTGGCCGCAGAGCCTGTGCGTCTGGAGCCTGTGCTCCGCAACGGGAGAGGACACAACAGTGAGAGGCCCGTGTGCCGCAAAAAAAAAAAAAGATACAGGTGCTTCACTGGCCTTCCAAGTTCAGGCAGCCTGCACCTCCCGCTGTCTGCCGGACCTCCTCAGATGTTAGCATGCGTGTCTCTTGCCTGCTTTCTTTGGCAAACGATTAAGTTGGGTAAACAGCTTTACGAAGATGAAAAGATAGTCACAGATGTGTCCTGAAGATTTTTTTTTTTTTAACTTTCAACTACTAAAATTGATTACATGACTCACATCTCTTCTCATAACCTGGTGATTAATTCCCTAATTGGTTAGTAGCATAACCACTCTTATTTAATAGATAGTATTTAAAGCATTTAACCTAATGTGTTTTTTTTTAATTAATTTATTTTATTTTATTATTTATTTTTGGCTGCGTTTGGGTCTTCGTTGCTGCATGCGGCCTTTCTCTAGTTGTGGAGAGCGGTTGCTACTCTTTATTGTGGTGCATGGGCTTCTCATTGCTGTGGCTTGTCTTTGTTGCGGAGCCCGGGCTCTAGGCGTGCGGGCTTCAGTAGTTGTGGCATGTGGGCTCAGTAGTTGCAGCTCACCAGCTCTAGAGCGCAGGCTCAGTAGTTGTGGCGCGTGGGCTTAGTTGCTCTGCAGCATGTGGGATCTTCCCGGACCAGGGCTCGAACCCATGCCCCCTGCATTGGCAGGCAGATTCTTAACCACTGAGCCACCAGGGAAGTCCCTAACCTAATGTTTATAGAGTTTACATTATAGAGGAACTGAAGGGAGGTAATGAACTGTATCCACTCCACCTTTCCATCATCCTTGAAAAGATACATAGGTGCCAAGTAGCACCATTTTATTAAAAACTGAAGGATAGGAGAATTGACTAGCTACTCCCCCAAGACACACAATAAAGTATGAAATCTGAAACTTCATGGGAATTCTTCACTATAGATACGGTGTATAATCTGGTCACGTTTGCCTCCCCAGGGTCTGCAAACTATGGCCTGGGGGCTAAACCCAGCTCACTGCCTGTGAGCTAAGAATGGTTTTTACATTTTTAAATGGTTAAAAAAATCAAAAGGAAAATCATATCCTGTGGCATGCGAAAATTTAGTATTAAATTCAATTTTAGTGTCAAAAGATAACGTTTCATTTCATCACACTTGCCCGTTCATTTACTGTTGACTAGAGCTGCTTTTGCTCTACAGTAGCGGAGTAGGGTAGTTGCAATAGAGACCATATAGCCCACAAAGCCAAAAATATTTATCATCTGACCCTTTAGCAAAAAAATTTACAGACCCTGATCTACAAGTCACCGTGGTTTTGTTGTTTGATTTGGGTAAAGGGGAAAATGGCTAAAATGTCAACTCTTTATCGAGCATTGTAGAGACACTTGACATTGATTATCTCCTTTTATTTTTCCAACAATGTGGTTAGTTCTGTCATCCACATTTTACAGAACAGGAAAATGAGACCTAGAAGAGGCATTTGTTCAAGGTCACATAATAAGTGGACAAATCGAGATTTAATCTGTTCCATCTGACCTCAGAGTCCACCTTGCACAGCCTACCCCACGGCTCCTGAATTTCACTCCATCCTTTTTTTGGGGGGACGGGAGGGCCTTGTGGCTTGCGGGATCTTAGTTCCTCAACCAGGGATTGAACCTGGGCCCTCTGCAGTGGAAGTGCAGAGTCCTAACCACTGGACCGCCAAGGAATTCCCGAGCTCCGTCCTTGATTGGATCACCTGGTTAGGAAATTTTGTCACATGTCTTTTTTTTATATCATAAGAAAATAATTTTAATTGTTTATTCTTACATTTCCTAGCATTCATATTTTCAGTGAAAATGTTTCAAATTATTTACACTTTGAATGCAATTACATCTCTTAATCCTGGGCATTTAATATAACACAAATTATGTGAAAATTCGGTTATAACACAACTAGTAATTTTGCTGACATAAGGGCAAGACTCTATTTTATAGAATAGATGTAAAAATAATTTATGAATTATTACATCTTTATTACTCATTTAAACATGGCTAAACTATCCACATGTAACAGCAGTAATTATATTTTTATTATCTTGGTTATTTGTGACTCTTAGTCATATGAAACCCAAAGCTTAACACAAATTATTTTGTATTTATATTTTTTAGACTTATTTTTTATTGAGGCAACACGGGTTTATAACATTATATAAGTCGCTCGTGTACAAGATTGTATTTCTACTTCTATATAGCCTACAGCATGCTTACCACCAAAAATTTAGTTTCTGGGACTTAGGGAACTAAGATCCCACATGCTGCGTGGCATGGCCAAAAAATTGAAGGAAGGAAGGAAGGAAAAATAAAAGGAAAAATAAAACTAAAACTTAAAAAAAAATTTAGTTTCCATTTGTCACCATAGAGTTGATATTTTGCCATTTGTGACAACATGGATGGACACCACGGGTACCACCCTAAGCGTCACTTGTGTCTTAATGACTGACCCTAAGTGGCATTTTTTAAACACATTGTGAAAAGAGGTGAGGATACTGGTTTTCTCTCTCCATTCTGCTTGTGGACATTCTTTCAACAACAGGAACCTCCAGGCCATAAACACTCGTGCTAGAAGTGAGCACATGTGCCTGCTTCTTGGTCGTCTTAGCTGAGCGTCTGGGGGGTCTTCTCGGTAGCTGCCCTGATCCCTGCCTGCACCACCTGGGCCCCGACCCCCACTCTGAGGCCATAGGATGGCCACCTCCTCACGGCTGGTGCTGAAGGCCTGGCCGCCGTGCCAGGCAAAGGGGGCTCAGTTCTCTGTGAGGCCCAGGGAGGCTGGGTGTGCACTGCAGAAGCGTATTCTGCTGGTCTTTCATTTGTCTTTGTTGTTCAGGCTTACAAGGAATGGAAGATCATTTCCTCATTTACCCCTTCATCCTCTGAGTCCAGAGAGGAAAGCCGACAGCTGATTGAGGTGCCCCTAGAGAAATGCAGCTCCTCCCAGGGCCCGGCTTTCATGGTGAATCCGGAAATGTACAAGGTGAGTATCAGCCAGGGATCCGTGAGCTTGCTTGACAGGGAGCCAGTAAGCAGCACTTGGCCAATAAGATGGGGTTAAAGATGGAGCCTGTGCTGTGAGTCTTCCTGTCCGTCAGCACTAGGGGGTGGAGGATGGAAAAGGGAATGTGGTGGACTCAGCACTGGTGACCCCCTCTTCTCAGCAGAGAGCCAGGCTTGATGTGGGGCACCAAAGGGGGAGGGTAGCACCTTCTGTTCGCCTCTGGAGCTCTGTTCAGAAACTCTGACATGGCTGACGGGGAACTCAGAAGTGAAGTCCGTGACTGTAGTCAGTGGAGACCATTGTCTTCCAGCCTTGTCTGTGAAGGGACCCTGTCTCCCTTCCCCTGGGCGTCCCACTACATCACCGAGAAGTAGGCCAGAGCCGAAAAGCTCTGTGGAGTTCTAGACCGACGAAGGCCGACAGAGGCCTCGAGAGTGAGGGCAATACCACAGAAAACCGAACCGGCAAAAACCAAAAGCTTTGGGAGAAACTGCTGTCCTAGTTTTATGTCTCCTACATAGTAGAAAACAAATAAACAGAAGAGCAGTTATCCGGTTATTTCTGTAACTACCTGGAAGGCTCTGCACATAGATGTTAAATCATCGCCGAGCTGTGCAGACCTCTGGGTAGCCACAAATCCGTTGTTTTGAAATGCATGATTTAATCAAGGAGGTCCTCCCTGAGTCTAAGACATAGTCCCCTTATACCCAGAGTCCTCAGTCATGGGGTAGGTCAGGAGTAATATAGTGCTAATAATAGTCACAGTAGCAGCGTGGGACTGCTCCATTTTTTTTATTTTTTTAAATTTTGGCCGCACTGTGCAGCTTGTGGGATCTTAGTTCCCCGACCAGGGATTGAACCCTGGCCCTTGCCAGTGAAAGTGTGGAGTCCTCACCCCTGGACTTCCAGGGAATTCCCACTGCTCCAATTTTTAAAAATAAGTTACAGTAATTGCGTAGGATGTGACTTTTGGGGTAAACTGAGTGAAAGGTACATGGGACCTCTCTGCAATATCTTTGTAACCTCCTAGGGATCTATAATTATTTCAAAGTGGACAAGTACAGCAGATTCAAGGGTGGGCCTGTACTAACACTGCCCCCCTCTCTAGAGTTCGCTTCCCTGTGCTGCGGCCACAGTGGGCTCCCCACGTCCTGCTCAGGCCTGGGCTGTACTTCATAAAACTTACTTTTTGAATATTCCTCCAAAATCAGAATAAGCCCGTTGAAGTGAGACACGTCGTATTGTAGCCTGAAGGCTCATGCCTTGGTCCTCATCTTGTCTTTAGCTCCTGAACGGGGAGCTGAAGCAGCTCTACACGGCCATCACCCGGGCTCGGGTCAACCTCTGGATCTTTGACGAAAACCGAGAGAAACGGGCTCCTGCTTTCAAATATTTCATGAAAAGGAATTTTGTCGAAGTCGTGAAAATGGATGAAAATAAAGGTAAGCGCTCATTAAAATATTCTGGCTGTTGGACAGAAAGCATGTTACTCTCAGCTGCCCTGTGGCCGAGGGTAAAGGGTATCGTTTTTGGAAAACACTTTCTTTCCACATTCTTCTGAGACATGAGTGTTCCTATTTATTGCTAAAGTGTGTGGGAGACTGAAGTTGTAATGAGAGTGGGAGGGTTAACTCCTTCAGGGAAGAACTTTTATTTGTCCTAAAAGGTAAGGATCATGGGCAAAGGATAGACAAAGTAGGCTTTGCTGGGAGAATACAAATTAACTGTGGGCTTTTGGACAGCTGTTTGGCAATATCTATCAAAATAAAAAATGCACCTACCTTTTGACCCGGTAATTCCACTTCTAAGGATCTATCCAGAGATACTCTTTTATACAATCTCTAAGATAACATGCAGGAGAGCGCTCGTTACAGCCCCGTTTGTAATGATAAGAAACTAAAAATGACTTAAGTGTCCGTGAAGGTGAAAGTGTCTGCAGTGGCTCCTCTGGTGCTGGGACCGGTGGGTGTGAGATTGTTAACTAGATGTGGACCTCTTTAACTTTTCACCATTTCTGTGCTGCTTGCAGTGTTTAAAAAAAAAAACAACATCATTATGTATTGTTTTTCATAAGTTACAAAGGCTAGCTAATTAAACAATGGAATGAAGGTCTCCTGATGGGATAACTGGGAGATAAATAATCAGCCCTCAGGAAGAAGAAAATTGTTGTGTTTCTTGGGGGTTAGCTGTTGAGTTGGCTGCTCCAGGCCATGGTGAATTTCTCCAAAGATGGGGGAAAGCCCAGGGCTCTGTGGCTGCAGAGAGGTTTGGTTTCCTGAGCATTTTCCAGCCAGTTTTACGGAGACTGTTTCTGGTTACAGCCAATGGCTCAGTTGGGGACCAGGATTAAAAGCTCTATTCCTGGGACCTGACTGTGGTGCTATAATGTGAAAAGTCTAAGGCTTGGGGTTAACCTGGCTTCTCATTAGAACTTTCCACCTGTGCAGCCATGGGACTTAATTCAGCTACCACTTTCTCCCCCTGGGCCTCCACTTCCTCTACTAAAAGGAAAACGAGTGCGTTGGCCTACCGTGGTGGTTCTTATTCCTCCCTGCAGCTCCGAGTCCTTTTATTCTCACAATATGTTCTGGCAACCCATTATAAGAGATGAAGATTGGCGATTTTTTTTTAATTTAAAAATTCAAAATGAAAAAGGATTACAATTAATATCATCTCTTGTTTGCATTAAGAATGCAAGAAAAAGTCCCGTCTTAATTGTGAATTACGAGTTGCACGTGGTAAAGTCTTTGAGGACATCTGTTCTCCCTGTTCTGGGGAGCTGGGGACGAGTGTGGTGACTTTGCATTTGGGGGTCTCTTCAACGCGGCACCAGTAGAGGTCACCGGCCAGATGCAGAGATACTGTGTGGGGCTTTGCTGTGGGAATGAGATGTCACCTGGACACTCACAGTGCACACAGCACCAGAACAAGATGCTGCAAAGTCAGCTTTGCACACAGTGCGTGCGGGGGGCTGCAAGGATTGGCATGTGTTTTTTTTGTTTTGTTTTGTTTTAATTATTTATTTATTTATGGCTGTGTTGGGTCTTCGTTTCTGTGCGAGGGCTTTCTCCAGTTGTGGCAAGCGGGGGCCGCTTTTCATTGCGGTGCGCGGGCCTCTCACTACTGCGCCCTCTCTTGTTGCGGAGCACAGGCTCCAGACGCGCAGGCTCAGTAGTTGTGGCTCACGGGCCCAGTTGCTCTGCGGCATGTGGGACCTTCCCAGACCAGGGCTCGAACCTGTGTCCCCTGCGTTGGCAGGCAGATTCTCAACCACTGCGCCACCAGGGAAGCCCTGGCCTGTGTTTTTGCACCACCTAAACAAAGCTGGCCTGTCTCCCTGGCCCCTCCGGTTGACGTCTGTTGGCTGAGGGGACTCTGACCTTTCCGGCTCAGATTTGACTTCCGCGTCGTCCTGATATTCAGCCTTTTGTATGTTTCGGAATCCCCAGAGAGTGTCGCCTCCGCCCCCACCACCGCTGGTGGTGCTCGGGGGTCCTCGGCAAGGGGGGCCAGTGCAGTCACCGCCAGCTGCTGAGGCTGACAGACGGGACCAATAGCAGGTGGTGGCAGTGGTCAACGTCCGCCAACCAGAATGTGTCAGATCGCTTGCTGTGATGAGGGCAAAGTCTGCACATTTGGAAATACTGTCACATCCTATCACCTTTTCCCTTGCTAAGGCCCCGGCATGGGAGTTTGCCAAGAGCTACATGGCTTTGGGTTTTCAAGGAGGAACTGGAAATTGCTGTCTGTCTTCTAATTCATATCCCTAGGAAGGGAAGGCAGACCAAAGTTCAAAAATCAAACAGCATCTTTTCTCACCTCCACCGCCTTCTCCCAAAACCCACTACAACCTGTCTTGGTAAGCTACACTCTACCTTACATGAACGCTAGACAGACAACATAGGTGTGTTTGTTTGCTCAGGCCACCATAACAAATACCACAGACTGGGTGGCTTACACAACAGAAATTATTGTCTCAGTTCTGGAGCCTAGAAGTCTAAGATCAATAAAGCTGTCAGTGGTTTGATTTCTTCTGAGGCCTCTCTCCTTGGCTGTAGATGGCCTTTTCTCTGTGTGAGCCCCCTGTGTCTGTTCGTATGTGTTAATCTCCTCTTCTTATAAGGATGCCAGTCACATTGGATCAGGGCCCACCCATATGACCTCATTTGACCTTAATCACCTCTTTAAAGACCCTCGTCTCCAAATACAGTCACATTCCAAGCGACTGGGGGTTAGGACTTCAATACTTGAAATTTTGGGTGTAGGGGAACAAAATAGAGCCCATAACAGGTTTCAGCGAAGGGATCCCCAGAGAAGCAAACCCACGTTTCTCTTTCATTTTAGACCTCGACGATAGCATGTTTGTTAAAACCTCAACCCCTGCGGAGTGGATCGCCCAAGGAGATTACTATGCTAAACACCAGTGCTGGAAGGTAAGGAGAGAGAGGTCTGGGTGACCTGTGGCCTCGTCAAGCCTCACCAGCAGGTTTCTCATCACTGCATTTGTCACCAGGACGGGGAGGGGGTCGGGGTCATGGTACTTGTGCTGCTGCCCCTTCTGTGACATCAGGTCACCCGCCATGCAGAGATCTCCCTGTCCCACTCCCCACCACCCCCATGCGGTCATGACAAGCCTTCCTTTTGGCCAAGTGCCAGCGTGTGATCATAGGAAGAGGAAGGGTCCTGGCCTCTGCCCGCTGAGGAATCCTTCTGTCGGGAGGGATGGGGAACAGGCTGCACTCCCGATGGGGGAAGCTGCAGAGTTGCTCCATAAGGGGGCTAGGATGGATACAGAGAGGGGTGAAGGCCTGTGGTCACCCCTGCCATCAGGTGTAAGGGAGGAGAAAACAGTTTGCACTGTTGTGTGTTTAGTCGTGTCGGGATAGTGTTTCCATAAATATGCAGCTGCAGAAGTTGACTGAGCCCTGCACTGTATTCACTGCCCATCCTTGTTGTAATTGGCAAGGAATACTAAACACCTGGCTGTTGTTATAAAACCAAGATTTTTTTTTTCGGAGAGGGGATAGGGCAGGACAATGTGGGCAGCAGGTGTGGGTATGAAATTAGAAACCTATAAAGTCTTTCCCTTTCTCGCTTCAGAACACAGCTGGTGTTTATATGTATTGCCCGTGGATTTCCAATTCTTTATCCCTTGAAAGATACCTTTTGAATGTTTGAATCCAAAATCTTTTGAGGGGAGTAGCACAGATGAGAATGTTATAAAAAGCCTCCCCCTCACCTGACTTTATTTTGACTCCGCGAAAGGGCTTTGGGACTCAGGAAGTATATTATTTGGGGCTGCATGTCAGTAAGTGTCTCAGAACCACCGTACAAGTGGAAACCCTTGAGATCCATTCATTCAGCGTATCCTGTGGAGCTGTGGGCCCAGCATTGCATTTAGGTCATGGGGATGTGACAGTGGGCAGGACAGGTATACAGAAAAGGGCACAGTGCCAGCGGTTCCCGATGTCACATGTGAATGACAAGCTGCCTCCAGAACCGCCTGTCCTAGACGGTGTGGCCAGAGAAGGCTACTTTGAGTGGGAGCCTTGAGCTGGGACCTGTAGGGTACATGACGTTAAGCAGGCAGAGGAGGGATGGAAGAGCATTTCACTCAGAGGGAAGAGTGTGTGCAAAGGCCCTGTGGCAGAAAGGAGCATTTCGCATGTCACAGGAATGAAAGGAGGCCCACGGGGCTGGGGAGGCTGGAACAGAGAGCCCGGGGGGAGAGATGCCATCCTGCCTGTGTTATCAGTAAGTGCCACTTAGTCCTTCTCTTGCCCACACTGAGGCCTAATCCCTACATGCTGGGCAGAACATGAACTTTCTGCCCTGTAGTCCATACTTGGAGACATGATGTCAGCAACTTTCTGCTGGTAGTCCATACTTGGAGACATGATGTCAGCAACTTTCTGGTGGTGGGGAGCAGCAGGCTGACTCCCCTGGGACACTTGTCTGCCCATCTTCTGTTTGCTACATACAGGTCTGCATGTGCCAAGGATCTGGTCAGTCATCTTCTGGGATGTGTTGGGACACCATCTCTGTCCCCGTTTCTACCATAATAGGTGCACTGCTGCTGCTCTGCCAACACTGCGCACTAGCCTTGGTTGTTACCAACTAGAGGGGACCTATGTTGAGCCCAGAAAAGCCATTGGGCAACCTTGGGCCAGTTTCTCCATGTCCTTGACTTGAGGTTGCTACCAAATAGTGTGGGAAGGATGAAACATCTCACATGCGGCTATTGAAGATCAGATGAGGGTGTTATTATGGTGACCTGTAAAAATATGTCTGATGTGCCTTTTCCATGGCTCCTAGGTTTCCAAAGGGAAGCTTTGAGTCCAGAGTGTTAGCTGGTAACACAATTTGGCTTTATCCTCTGGGGCTGTTTTTTCTTTTCTTTTTTAAAAATTTTTATTGGAGTATAATTGATGTACAGCGTTGTGTTAGTTTCAGGCACACAGCATAGTAAGTTATACACACACATATATCCACTCTTTTTTAGATTCTTTTCTCACGTAGGTCATTACAGAGTATTGAGTAGAGTTCCCTGTGCTATAAGTAGGTCCTTATTAGTTATATCTATTTTACATGTAGCAATGTGTATATGTCAGTCCCAACTGAGGCTGTTTTCTTTAGTGTTTCAGCACCTTCCTGCCCCTCCCTCACGGATTTGGCTGGGGTGAGACTCAGTGCTTTGTCCGTGAAAACATGGAATGCGTGCTTTAACTCTTGTTCCTGTGTCACCTCTGCGACCTTGCTGGAAACAGAAACCTTTGGTCTATTCCAGGTTGCAGCCAAGTGTTTCCAAAAGGGAGGTGCATTGGAAAAGGAGAAGCTGGCTCTGGCCCACAGCACCGCCCTGAACATGAAATCCAAGAAAGTCAGCCCCAAGTAAGAGCCTCGGGGGTCATTTCAGGTTTGCTCTGAGAGAGAGCTGCAGGTTCAGTCTACTGGTATCACATTCCATGGAAACTCTGTTCTATTTCCCCCTCCCAGGGAAAAGCAGGTGGAATATTTGGAACTGGCCAAGACGTATCTGGAGTGCAAGGAGCCAAAGCTGTCCCTTAAGTGTCTGAGCTACGCCAAGGAGTTCCAGCTGTGTGCCCAGCTGTGCGAGAGGCTGGGAAAGGTACGTCTGGCCCACGGCTGCTCCTAGGAGAACTGGGCTCCGTGGGGCAGATGGAAAGGTGGCCCCCAGCCTCCGCCTGTGTCAGGAAGGGCTTCCGTCCTCCCAAGAGGGAGAGGCTGGCCCTGTCGACTCTGTGGGTGGCCCTTCTTCCTCCATCTGCTCGAACATTTAGATGGTTTCAGGGACTCTGTGTGTGTGTGTGTGTGTGTGTGTGTGTGTGTGTGTCCGTCCATGTCTGTGAATGTTTGCGACCCATTATTAACCACAGGGAGACCAAATGTTCACATCAAAGGGAAGATGGGTTTAAGAATATTCCTGCCTTTTCTTTCTCCATGTTCAGTCTGGAGTCAGCCTGGGGGGACGGTCTGGCAGTTACATGGTGTTTTCTCTGTGTCCCAGCAATTACTCTAGATCTGCACTGACCAATCTGGCAGCCACTAGCCACATGTGGCTACTTAATTAAACATTTAGGTTAACTAAAATGTAATAAAGTCAGAAATTCACTTCTGCAGTCTCACGAGCCACATCTCAGGTGCACGTTGTGATAGAACATTTCCATTATTCTAGAAGCGCTAGTGGACAGAGTTGCTGGTCCAGAGCACAGGGCTCACAGTGTGGTCTGCAGGCTGGCACAGGCCACAGACACTTATTATCTGTAACAAGATAAACTCCAAAGAGGAAAGTAGACAGAGATTTTTATGGCAATTTGGCATGGTTGTGACATCCGAGAGGTGATGATTTTCATAGTGATTCATTTTTCTTCTTTTTATTGAGATATAATTGATGTATATAATATCAAATTGGTTTATTGGTTTTAGTTATACAGCATAATGATTCATCATATACATAAATTGCAAAATGATCACCGCAGTGTTTAGTTAATGTCCATCACAACACATAGTGATGATCTTTTTTCTTGTGATGAGAACATTTAAGATCATTTTCATTTACATGTGGAATCTAAAAAATAAAACAAATGAACAAAGATAACAAAACAGGAGCAGACTCACTGATAGAGAGGACATACCAGTGGTTACCAGAGAGGAGTGGAAGTAGGGGCAAAATAAGTGAAGAGGATTAAGAGGTACAAACTACCAGGTGTAAAATAAATAAGTACAGGATGTAATGTACCGCACAGGGAATATAGCCAGTATTTCATAATAACTTTGTATAGCGTGTAATCTATAAAAATATCAAATAACTGTGTTGTATACCTGAAACTAATATAATATTGTAAGTGAACTATACTTTGATAAAAAATAATAAAACAAAAATAAATAAAAATTTTAAAAGATCTACTTTCTTAGCAACTTTCAAATACACGCTACACTGTTATTAACTACAGTCACAATGCTGTACATAAAGCAGTTCATTTTTAAAATTTTAATTAAAAAAATTTTAAATTGAAGTATAGCTGATGTACAGTAATATGTAAGTTACAGGTGTACAATATAGTGGTTCACAATTTCTAAAGGTTATACTCCATTTATAGTTATTATAAAATATTGGCTATATTCCCCATGTTGTACAATATATCCTTGTAGCTTTTTAAAATATATATATATACTTTTTAAATTTTATTATTTAATTTATTTATTTTTGGCTGCATTAGGTCTTTGTTGCTGCCCGTGGGCCTTCTCTAGTTGCAGTGAGCGGGGGCTACTCTTCGTTGCAGTGCGCAGTCTTCTCATTGTGGTCGCTTCTCTTGTTGCAGAGCACAGGCTCTAGGCGCCTGGCCTTCAGCAGTTGTGGCACGAGGGCTCTAGAGCACAGGTTCAGTAGTTGTGGCGCACAGGCTTACTTGTTCCACAGCACGTGGGATCCTCCCAGACCAGGGCTCAAACCCGTGTCCCATGCATTGGCAGGCAGACTCTTAACCACTGCGCCACCAGGGAAGCCCCTATCCTTGAAGCTTATTTATTTATTTATTTATTTTGCGGTACACGGGCCTTTCACTGTTGTGGCCTCTCCCGTTGCGGAGCACAGGCTCCGGACACGCAGGCTCAGCGGCCATGGCTCACAGGCCTAGCCGCTCTGCAGCATGTGAGATCTTCCCGGACCGGGGCACGAACCCGTGTCCCCTGCATCGGCAGGCGGACTGAACCACTGCACCACCAGAGAAGCCCGAAGCTTATTTTTTACCTAATACTTTGTACCTCTTAATCTTCTACTTCTGTCTTGCCCCTCTCCCCCACTGGTAACCACTAGTTTGTTCTCTAAATCTGTGAGTCTCCTCCTTTTATGTTTTGTTCACTAGTTTGTTGTATTTTTTAGATTCCACATACAAGTGATATCATACTGTATTTGTCTTTCTCTGTCTGACTTTTTTCACTCAGCACAGTACTCTCCATCCATGTTACTGCAAATGGCTGAGCAGTATTCTTTTTTATGGCTGAGTAGTATTCCATTGTATATATGTACCACATCTTCTTTATCCATTCCTTTGCTGATGGACACTTAGGTTGCTTCCATATCTTGGCTATCATAAATAATACGAAGCAGTTCATTTTTACCGTATCCGTTGTGGTGGGTTGGATGTGGAACCATCTGGTCCTCACCACGGATGCTGCTGTAGGGTTCCCGGCTGCAGCTACTGCATTTCCTCCTGCGTCAGGTGTTATGACCGTCCAGTAGGGAGGGGGCTGTTCATGTCTGTATGTGAACTGGAGGAACTCCTGGACCCTCAGAGCACCCTGGGCATTGGGCTGGGTGGAGGTGGGACCTCCTGGGAAGTTTGAAGTGTGGCCCCAAGTCAGTGTCAGAGAAGATAAGGCCATCCCAAAGCTGCCCTCCCTGCCCCATGTTTAGTATGGGACGTGACTAGTTAGCATGTGGGAGAAGGGGGTGGAATGGGGATTTCAGCGTGTGAAGGAAGTTTGGGTCATAAGATTCCAGGAACTAAAATGGTTTCTGAACTCTCCATGTTCCTTTGTCCCCCGGCCTCCATCTCCAAGGCACCCCCTTGGGCCCTAAGCAGTGACAGCAACAGGGGACAGGCCTGAACCTGTTGCTTTCCCCTCTTTGCCTGACAGTGCCCATCCCGGCTAAGCCAGAGCCCCCTTCCTTGTCTGCTCACCTTGCCTCCCCGAGGCCCGCCGAGCTCCACCTCTGAAAGCGGGGTGGGGCCCAGCAGGCCAGATGTCCGGCCGCATTCCCTTCTCCAGGACCTCAGAGCCTTCAGGATATGGAGGCCGCCCTGGTCCTGGAGACACAGGCTGCTGGCCTTCCTCACGTCCCCAGGGTTGACCACCGGTGCCAGCTCCTTCCGCCTTCTCTTGCCAGCACATTCCAGTAGCTCTGAGCCCCAGCTGGGGAGGAGTCTGGTCCCTTTCTTTGCTCAGGCCCCTCCCTGGCAGGATTTTCAACCCTCAGACAGCATCAGACCTCTTGTGGTCATCCCACCAAACTAGCCAGCATGATTCAAGTTGACCACCCTTTGCAAAATCCTTAGGCCACACCGCCTCCCTGTTCACAGTCCCCAGACGTGTGCTGACCCTGGGGAGAGGGGTTTGTGAAGTGGCTGTGGGAGCAGAAGGTTTCCTTTCAGGGATTCCTCTGCCTTGCCTGCTTCCTGCCTCTCCAGAGGTCAACACTGGTTTCCCTGGAAACCTCTCAGGGCCCTTGCTCTGGGCGGCAGGAGCCCAGAGACCCGGGGTGGGGGGGCCTGCTTAGAGCCAGCCCTCCTCTCTCTCGACCCAGTTGGGTGCACGCTTGCACCTAAGGGGGCCTGCGTTCACCCTGGGGGTTTTCTTCTGAGTAGTCAGCCTTGTCAAGGAGAGGTAAAGGTGGCTAGGTGTTATGGTTATGGGGTGTGATTGATGTGGGGCAATGGGTCTAGTAGCTCCCTGGTCTGTGAGGTCTCTGGACATAGAAGAACCTCACACCTGGATCTTGTTCCTATTTTGGCATTTCGTGTAGCTTGTCTCGTTAAATAAAACCCAGCTGAGATTTATTAGAGAGTCTGGCATATGCATTTTGTTTTGTTCCATTTTGATTCTGTTTTCTCTTTGGATGTCAGGTGCAGCCAGTCGAGTTAGGAAATGAAATATTCAACAAATAGGTAGCCCCCCGCTGCCCCCCGCAGTGTGTACCAGGCACTGTGGGCACGTGGCAACCAACAGGCAGCAGAGCAGGGGCCTCTGCCTTTGTAGTTTTCCTTTCTAGTGTGGGAGAGAGGTGACAGAGCCAATAGGACAGAAGATGTCAGCGGGGATGAGGGCTGGGGGAGGGGAGAGGGGGTGTCAAGCGTTGCTGTTTTAGGTGCAGGCGGGGTCAGGGAGCTGACTTCTGCAAGGAGACCACGAGAACAGCTGCCTCCGGAGGACATGGCAGATAAAAGCCCCCAAGGTGGGAGCGTACGGGCGAGTTTGAAAACAGCAAGGAAGCCAGTTTGGCCAAAGCAGAGTGAGTGGGGTCGAACTGGTAAAATGAGCCAGAGAGTGTGGCAGAAACAAATCGGGTAGGACCTTGTGGTCCATGGTAGCGACTGGATTTGTTCCGGGGTGAGGGGGAGCCAGTGGAAGGTTTTGATTGGAGGGGTGACATGAAACGAATTATTGGGATGCTCTGTGGAGAGCTCTGTAGGCAGCAAAAGTAGAAGCGGAAAGGCCAGTTCGGAGGGGTGAACAGTGGCTTAGGCTGAGATGCTACGGCTTGGATTGCCTCCATGGTGGTGGAGGGGCTAGGAAGGGGTCCTGTCTGGGAAATGTTGGGAGAGCCAAGCCAACGCGATTAACTGATAAGCTGGGCAGGAAACGTGAGAGGAAGAGGAGTGGAATATACTCTTCTGTTCACGTAAACCCACCATTGTTTTATATTCTTCATCCTCTTCCTCCTCATGGCCATTTCCATTCTCTTCTCATTGGCTGCCATTCCAATGCAGTTAATATATGTCCCCATCCACGTGCATAACCGAAGAATAAATAGTATTGTATTCTCTGTGCATATTTGTTTTAAGCTTATCTAAATAGCATCTTGTTCTGTTTGCTACTTTTTCCACCCTCCGCTATGGTGTTAAGGCCCAGCCAGGTGTCTGACCACTGTTCGTATTCCAGAATGGGCATCCAGTGCGTTTGACTTACCCATTTCCCTCGTGGTGAACATCCAAGTCGCCACCAACTCCCAGCTGCCACACACAAGTATTATGACACAGCACATCCCCTTCCAGTGCTGTGAACTGCTAGGAGTGGTTTTGCTGACCCCAGGGGGCGCATGTGTTTAATTTCACCAAGTGAAAGTTGAAAGCCACTTTGCTTTCCAGAGCAGCTGTACCACTCCGTGCATGAGGGGTCGTTGTGCCCCATATCCATGACCACGTTCAGAGGGTTCTGATTTTCTAATTTTTGCAGACCTCATGGATGTATCTCACTGTGGCTTTAATTTACATTTCTCTGGTTATTAGCAAGGTTGAGCATCTTCATTTATTTGTTAGTCATTTAAGTTCCCCCCACTGCAGACTGCCAGTTCATACCCTTTGCCTAGTTTTCTGGAAGGTCTTTTTCTTGTGTTTGCAGGAATCCATTTTATGTTCTAGACCTGTCCACTCTAGTACAGTAGCCAGTGGCCACATGTGGCAATTTATAATAACATTAACTAAATGAAATCAAAAATACAGTTCCTCGGTTACACTATCCACACATTTCCTGTGCTCACTGTTCCCACGTGGCTAGTGGCTACCATATTGGATAGATAGATACAGAACATTTCCATCTTCACAGAAGGCTCTGTCTGACAGTGCTGGGCTAGATGTTAATGTTTGTCTTCTCTATGTTAACTTTATTTGATGTGCTCTTTGTTGAACAGTTTTGATGTATAGCTGACCCTTGAACAGTGCAGGTATTGGGGCACTGACCCTTCGTGCAGCTGAAAATCCACATATAACTTATAGTTGTCCCTCCATATCCGAGGTTCCTCTGTATCCTTGGTTTCATATCAGGAACTCAACCAACTGCAGACCATGTCACACTGTAGTATTTATTATCGAAAAAAATCCTTGCATAAGTGGACCTGTGCAGGTCAAACCTGTGTTGTTCAAGGGTCGACTGTAATCAGATCCATCAATTTCTCCCCCAAAGTTCATGTGTTTTGAGTTTTGTTGAAGACTTTCTTTACCTCAAGGTCACAAAGATATTCTCATACATTCTCCTCCAATAGCTTTCTCACTTAGACCTTTAACCCATCTGGAGCTTCCATCTGTGTATGGTGAGGTTGGTATTTCACTTTATTTTTCTCCCTATAAAGCAGTAGTTTTCCTAAATTACCTATGTTTTAGTGTTTTTCACTAGATGCTAATAAATCGCAGACATCCTCTTTATTATTCATGGTGTTGGTTTACTTTTAAGATGAAAAGTTATATTATAAATACTCTGAGTAAAATTTTACTCTGTCCTAGATAAGAGATGCCGCCTCCTTCTATAAGCGAAGCCAGTGCTACAAAGATGCTTTCAGATGCTTTGAGCAGATTCAGGAATTTGATCTAGCCCTCAAAATGTACTGCCAAGAGGAACTTTTTGAAGAAGCTGCTGTGGCGGTGGAAAAGTAAGTTGTTTTATTCTCTTCCTTTCTCCCCCCAGATCCCCCCAAGCCCTGCCGTCCTGTTGCTCCTTGAGTAGGTGTTGTCTTGCTCTTCTGAAGTGACTTGACCAAGTCACCCTCCTTCCACTTGGGTGGTGACCTCCGTGCTGAGTCAAGAACTCCTTGAATACAGCGTCCTGGGGAGAGGGGGCAGAAGAAGATGAAGGATGCGTTACGAGTGTCTATAACATGCCCAGCAATTTCGTGCTTAATGATAGTTCTGTCCTCTCCACCTTTACCTGCTGAGTTGACAATTTCACTGATGTGTGGATGGATAGAGGTCAGAGTACTAGTGGGCGGTCAGGATCTGCTTCATCGTGGTTTACTGCCAGATGCCCAGCCAGGCCCTGATACATATGTGTATGATACGTATGATATGTATATACACATGCCCTCAGTTGTAGGACACACAAGTTTCATACATGGCCCGGTAGAGCCTCCTTGAGCCTTCAGCCTAACTGATGTTCCAAAGGTGAAGTGCAGATGGGTGGGGTTAATGGATGACAAGGAATCTAGAAACAGCATGTGGTTGATGCCTGTCGGAGGTCTTCCTGGTGGAGTGTAACAGCTAGAATTGTAGAGTCTGCTGTTCTGTATTTCTGCTCAACAGCTCCTGGAAAAGTAGGCTGTGGCTTAGTTCTGTATTTTCTTTGCTTTCTACCAAATTATACATGTGACAAAATGAACATGATTGACCAGGTGTTTGAAGTTTATATTAAAGTTAGCATTTATTAAAGTATATCATATATTTTTAAAAAGCACGTAATTTTCACAAAGTAAATACACCTGTGTAACCAACACCTAGATAAAGAAATTGAGTTTTATTTTTGGAAATGGAAAAGAAGGTGTCCAGTGTCAAGGTTGGTAATTGAGCATATTCCTTTATCCAGGTCTTTGGTTCCATTATGTGGAAGATATACACAGTGTGTATGTATTAGTCAGCTCAGGCTGCCATAATGAAATGCCATAGATCGGGTGGCTTAAACAACAGAAATTTATTTTATTTTCTCACAGTTTTGGAGGTTAGAAGTCCACGATCAAGGCTCCAGTCAATTGGATTACTGGTGGGAGCTCTCTTCCTGGCTTGCAGACAGCTGCCTTCTTGCTATGTCCTCACGTGGACTTCCCCTGGTGTTTAAGCATGGAGGGAGAGAGAGATTGTGGGCGACAGAGAGCTCCCTCTCTGGTGTCTCTTCTTTTTTTGTTTTTTCTTTTCTTTTTTCTTGTTTGGCCACATTGCGTGGCTTGTGAGATCTTAGTTCCCCGACCAGGGATTGAACCCGGGCCTTGGCAGTGAAAGCACAGAGTCCTAACCACTGGACCACCAGGGAATTCCCTGGTGTCTCTTCTTATTAGGACACTAATCCTATTAGATCAAGGCTCCACCCTTATGACCTCATTTAACCTTAATTACTCCCTTAGAAGCCTCATCTCCAAATACAACCACACTAAGGGTTAGGGCTTCAACATATGAATTTTAGGGGACACAAACTGTCATCCGTAACAGGGTGCCCCCTGTGACATTGATTGGGTGCTGTGTACGCTGAGTAATCAACCAGGCCAATTCCCTTGTGAGGCCATATGACAAAACCACCTGAGAGGGTTTTATTGTACTTTCAATTATTTAGTTAATCTGTTCTCACTTTTCCAGGAGAGCATTGAATAATCATAGATTTTCCCCAGAAACATTTTTTTGGGGTCTCTCATTATTTTGTTTATCTTTATCAGCCTTCCTGAGGTATTCAACTGACTCTTTTTAATGATATGTTGAGTTGAGATCTAATGTCATCAGTACTAATTGGAGCCTCACACTTGATTTTTCTGTGTCTTTTGAATGCTCTATACAGTGTATGTAGAATTCAATTGCTAACTGGCCTGACTCAAAACGTAATGAGGACATTTTAGATTTGAAAAGAAAATACCTAAGTAAATTTTCTTAGTTTAAGATTTTTTTTTTAACATCTTTATTGGGGTATAATTGCTTTACAATGGTGTGTTAGTTTCTGCTTTATAACAAAGTGAATCAGTTATACATATACATATGTTCCCATATGTAGTTTAAGATTTTTTTTTCCTTTGGCCATGCTGCGTGACATGAGGAAAATCTTAGTTCTCTGACCAGGGATCGAACCCAGGCCCCCTGCAGTGGAAGCATGGAGTCTTAACCACTGGACCACCAGGGAGGTCCCAAAAAATTTTTTAACTTGCTGTAAATACCCCCTACTCCATCAGCCAAAACTCACAAGAGAGGCTAATCCTCAGTTACACCCCTTCACAGAGGGCCTGTTATACGAAGGGATCTGATATTTGTGAGATGACCCTGGGGCAGCAGGAGGTCCCTGGGCACCTCTCTGGTTGTGAGGAAATGTGTTTTGTCTCCTGTGAGAGTTCAAAAGTAAGCATGTTTCATTGGATTGGCCCAATGCCTTGAAAATTCATATGTGGGGTATACTCACTTGGATCAGCAGAGTCAAGAGGAGCTTGACTTTGGTGACTTCGGGGCTTCATTCATCTCACACTAACTCAACTGCTTACATTCCTGGCAAAAGAGAAAAGTCACGGGTTGGTTAATAAGAGGAAGATTGATGTAATGGCTCGTGTGTCTGCAGCCCCCATCTCCACTCTTTCTCATTAATCAGGTATCAGACTCAACAGGGTTGTGAACCCAAAGTGATTAGCAAGCTTTTATGCAAGTTTAAGGGATTTTTTTCAAGGATGATTTTGGCTATGCATAATTTCTGCCTTACAGATTGACTTTCCAACATAATTGTTACTTGCCTAGGTTGCAACTCCACTATATTTCTTTTTTTTCTTTTTTGTTTATTTTTTCTTTTTTTGTTTTTTATTCTTTTTTTGGCTTTTGGGAGGGGTTTGTTCTTTTGTGTGTGTGTTTCTTTTTTGTTTTTTTTTTTTAGTATTTTTTCTTTTTCTGCAACTCCACTATATTTCATTAATTAAGCATACTATTGCTTGGTTCCTTCGAGGAATAAAGAATTAATTTTATCAGTGTAAAATGAAGCCTTGATAAAGATGCTGGATAACTTTAGGTCCTATTCTGCAGGTCCTATCTACAAGTGGTCATTTTATGATGAGTTGTTCTGTGCTGCATTTTGTAAAGTTTCTGCTGGGTGGTACTGAGTTGACATTGGTGTTGTCTGTCTGTCATTGCAGGTATGAAGAAATGCTAAGGGCCAAGACCCATCCCATTCCCAAGCTCTCCTATTCAGCCAGCCAGTTTTACTTGGAAGCTGCAGCCAAGTACCTGAGCACGAATAAGATAAAGGAGATGATGGCTGTGCTCTCAAAGCTCGACACGGAAGACCAGCTGGTGTTTCTGAAGTCTCGGAAGCGGCTTGCAGAGGCTGCCGACCTGCTCAACAGGGAAGGTCGGAGGGAAGAGGCCGCCCTGCTGATGAAGCAACATGGCTGCTTCTTAGAGGCTGCCAGGCTCACTGCCGACAAGGACTTCCAGGCCTCATGTCTGCTGGCAGCCGCCCGCCTCAACATGGCCAGGGATTCCGATGTCGACCATACCAAGGCCATCCTCAGAGAAGCCCTGGACCTCTGCCATCAGACCAGTCAGGTGTCCGGCATCGCCGAGGCCCACTTCCTGCAGGGGGTGATCCTGAGAGACTTTCCAAAGCTCAAGGACGCCTTCCTGATGTTTGACACCCTCAACCACTCGGCAGGGGCAGTGGAGGCGCTCTACGAAGCCACCAGCCGCTGTGAGGCCCAGCCCGAGGATGTCCTGGCCCTGGCTCCGGCGGGCCTGGAGGTCCTTCTCAGTCTGGTCAGGGCCCTCAAAAGAGTGACCAACAACGCCGAGAAGGAGATGGTCAAGTCTTGCTTTGAGTTTTTTGGGATTTCGCAGGTGGATGCCAAGTACTGCCAGATAGCTCAGAACAACCCCGGACACATATCAAGAATCATTTCTGACCTGGATTTGAACTTGAGAGAGAAGAAAACGAAAGAGCATTTCTTGATAATGACGGACCAGGTGAAATTAGCCTTAAACAAACACCTTCTGAGCAGGCTGTGTCAGATCACACGGAGCCTGCTTGGGAAGACCTACCTGGGCGTCTGCACGAGGTTTATCGTGGGCTTAAAATGCGAGGATGAACACTGTGAAGATTTCCACAGGCCTTTGCGGCGTCATGAGGCCAAGTGTTTGGTTCAGACAAAAATACACCTGGTGGCGATTAGCGGATTGCTTTTGGAAGCCAAAAAAGTATTCCCTAAAGTCTTAGCTGAAGAACTTGAAGAAATCGATTATATTTTGTCTCCGGATAAATATGGCCTTTGCAAATCCCTGCTGAATGTCCTCTTCCCTAAGCATTTCCATCAGAGAGTATTGTCAGAAAACCCCATGGCATGCAAAGAAGTCCTGAAACCACGTTACAGATCCTTCTGGTCCTACAGGTCTGCCCTGAAAGAGTACATCCATGTCCTATTTCAAAACGAAAGGGCTCGAAGCCGCCGGGAGTCCACAGACCTGTGGCTGAGCGCCATGCAAGCTTTCCTTCTCTCTTCTAGCTACCCTGATGAGCTTGAAAAGCTGCTCCACCAGGAGGAGGACCAGTACAACCGGGAACTCAAAGCCCTCCAGGCTGAAAAAGAGGGAAGGAGCACGGGGAGAAGCAGCAGGATGAAAGGAATAGAAGGGAAATTTGGCATGCTGACGCCCAACAAGGATGATGAGAGCGTGGAGAAGACCCACCTGTGCTTCATCCGGCTGCTGGAGGATTCCATCCACCAGTTCTACGTGTGCAGGAACCCAGAAGACTACAAGAGGCGCTTTTTCCGTTTCATGAACGTCCTTGTCAAGAGGTGCAAAGAGCCACTCATCCCCAGCATTGGGAACACGGTGGCCCTGCTGGAGTTCCAGTTCATCCACTGTGGGGCGGTTCTGGCCCGCCTCTGGAAGAACGCCATCCTGTGCCTCCCTAAGAGCTACATCGCACTGTTGCACTACTGGGAGTTCCTGTTCAGCAAGAAGGACCGGGAGCCTGGGGATGTGTTCGCCATCATTCAGGAATACAGACCCAAGGATGTGACCAGAGCCATTCAGAATTTCCAGTTCCACCTGTCCTACCTCGTCAAGGTGCTCTGCGGCCACGAGAACAAGAACTTCAATGTCCTGCTCGATGCCTTCAGTGAAATTGACTACCTGGTGTCCGGGGAGGCAGAGCGGACCCTGGTGCTGTGCTTGGTGATGCTTGTGAACACTGAGGGGGTGCTGCAGCTGTCATGCAAGCCTCTTCTGTCAAGCCACTTCCAGGAGATCGAGGCCAGGCTGCAGCTGATGAGCAGGGACTTCCCGGGCCAGGTCCCCGAGAGGCTCCTCAGAGCAGTGAATCGGGTGCAGCTGGCGGTCAACGTGAAGTCTGTGGTGGAGGCGCTGCAGGACCTGCTCTTTGAGCGGGATGAAGAATACCTGATGGACTGCCACTGGCAGTGGGACAGCGGGCACACCAAAGGGACCACTGTCCGAGGCCTCTACCACGAGGAGGTCAGACTGAACCGCCTGTTCTCCGAGGACCCCATGGGCTACTTTGTCGAACCCGAGTGCGAGGTAGGTCAGGACGAGATGGAGGAGCTGGCCTTGGAAGACCGGGACCACCTCCTTGCCACCATCCTGTCGCAGAAGCAGCGGAAGGCCTCCATCCAGCGGAAGCTGCGGAGGGCGTACCTGGTGGTGTCCCTGTGCATCAGCTGGAGGAGGAGGATGGGGGCCCAGGCCGAGCACTTCAGAGAGGAGGGCAGGGAACCCGGGGCTGGGAGCTTCAAAAAGGCCGATGTGGACAGGACCCAGTGTGACCTGTGTGGGGTGAAGTTCACCCGTGGGCCCGAGAACTATTTTGGCTCTGATCAGGCATTTGAGGGAGCGGCTCCTGAGGCTGTGGCCCTTTCCGGGGCCGAGCTGGAAGACGAGCAAGGTCGGGAGAGGAGCAGTGAGTCTTACGAGCAGCACATCCGCCTGCAAAGCCACCAGAGGCAGCAAGCGGCCTACCAGAAGTACTCAGACTTTTTCCACAAGAAGGTGGACCCGGCTATTGATGAAGGCAAGCTGGTGGTGCAGGACATGGAGCAGAACGTGTGGGTCCGCAGCCACCTGGGCTCCAAAGAGCACAGCCACATGTTGCAGAGGAAGGTCCAGGAGAACATCAAGAAGGTCTCGGACATGGTGGAGGATCTCTACAGGCGGAAGGCCTGGGCTGGTGGTAAGGGCCCTCAGAAGTGGGGCGCAGATGGTGTCAGAACCTGGGCTTTGAGAACACATGTAGGACTCCAGTCCTTTGTAGTGATGTCTGACCTGGGGATGATGGAATCTTGGCATTAGCAGAAATACAAGTGAGGACCGTGCGTTCTCCAATTACAGCAAAGCCCCATTGTTTGGACCACCCCTCCCACAGTTAACAATGTGTCATCATCTTGGGTCAGGATGGTTTCCCCTGGCACAACAGACAAGAAAAATGTTTGCTAACCAATTCTATGTAGAGCATAGAGGGGGAATGTTTCAAATCTTGAGGAAACTTTTTTTTTTTTTGGTGGTACGCGGGCCCCTCACCGCTGTGGCCTCTCCCGTTGCGGGGCACAGGCTCCGGACGCGCAGGCTCAGTGGCCATGGCTCACGGGCCTAGCCGCTCCGCGGCATGTGGGATCCCCCCGGACCAGCTCACGAACCTGCGTCCCCTGCATCGGCAGGCAGACTCTCAACCACGGCGCCACCAGGGGAGCCCTTGAGGAAACTCTTTAAACGTCCCCTGATTCATTCATTCAGTGATTGTTTCTTGAGCACCTACTATGTGCTGAACTCTTGACTAAGATCTAGAGGTACGTAGCTGGTCTCTTCTTTTAGCAGGGTCCTCACATCATACCCAGTGTGAGCCTTTAATAAGAATTCTTATGTGTTCTGTGAATCAGATTTCCTCTGACATCCTTATTAGCTACATCTTAGCAATGTTGAGTGGAAGTTATGTATAAAATCAGTGAAATTCCATATTTTTAAATCATTCTAGAATTCAGACACTCTGGTTTAAGATAATCACAGTTTGAACAAAAGCTTCCTCGAAAGGCTTGCTACTGGCAGTGTCTCCAGACGGGCAGGACTGGTAATCAGGCTGGCATCTACTTGTGGTTTCTGCTCCTGGTGGCAGACAGTGGCCTTATGCTGCCCCTCTCCACAGGGGAAGCAGAGACGAGCTCCCAGGAGCTGGGGGCTTTGACTCTAGTACTGAGTGTCCTGGTCCCTACAGCCGCCCTTTCACTCAGAGCTCTCGTTCTTTGGTTCCCTAGCGGAGGAGGTCATGGCTCGGCTGATCAACGTCCTGATCCCGTCCTCCAGGGATGCGCGGGAGTGGCTGAGGAAGACAGAGCTGCGCTTGAAGGAAGAAGGTGAGGAGTCCTTCACCCCAGGGTGAGGCTCTGGGTCTTGTGGTCCTTGATTCTGCTGGCTCCCAGGTCAGTCTGAAGTAGGGCCGCCTGTGATGTGAGCAGTCACTGCCCCCAGTGACTCAGGTCAATAGTGATAGAGTGGCTGGGTTCCCCCATCTGACTGTGAGGGCTGTTATTCAGGGCTTGTGCCAGTTGCTTTTCCAAAAACGTTTGCCACTCATGAGCTGTTATCAGTGATGCTCTGTCACTACTCCCATGGTGGGCAAAGTGTTGCAAAGCCATCCCTAGATAAATGTTTGCCTGTGCAAACCATTCATGTAAGTCCATGAATATGTATTGAGTGTCTAGAATGTATCAGTACTGTTCTGGGCTTGGGGATATAAAACAAATTTGTGAACAAAACACATAAAATCATTGGGGAAACTTGCATACATCTTCCTTCAGAGGGTTTAAGGCTGGTGTATAGTGAGTTGGGTTTCTTTCTCGACAGTCAGCCTTATCTTGCCGAGTTCTATTTGATCTGGAAAGTCTCCCCCTCTTGGGGAGACCTTATTTCTTCTTCCTCCCAGTATCTCACCTGCCCCAGATTGCCCTTCTGTGAGTCCTCATAATCCAGAGGCTGCTGGAAAATCCAGACCCCCGAGCTGGGGAAAACTGGAAAGGACTTGACACACATGTCTGTGCCAATAAAAAATCTTTAGATTATAGTCACTTCTGGCACCATGACTTTTGTGATTGTTTCAAACAGGAGAATATAACTGGGATACCAGCTCAAGGCTGAGGTTGATTTTAGGCTTTGTTTGACAGATTTTTCGTTTAAAGGGCCTCTGAAATAAGGCCAGAGGAACTAGCCTGTAAAAGAACATTCTGGAGAAGGGTGTTTACTTTGGCTCTGCCTGGTTTTTTTTTCTTTAATTTAAAACAACGATTACAGAGACATCAGGTTTTACTAGGATGTTATATGTTGCAGTAGAGTGAAAAAGATCACCATTCTGCACTTCATTTCTGTTTTCTTTGCTTTTTAAACAGGTGTCGTTCAAGAAGATGATTACGAAAATGAAGTGGAAGACTTTGGTGAGCTCCGTCCCAGAAGGCGTTTTCGGAAATGTGCAAAGTGGAGAAAGTTGTAACGTCCACCCGGCTGCTGCTTCCTAAACCTTCAGGACGTTCCATCCTGACTTAGAATCCCGAGTGCCGGGGCAGATGAGGAGAAGAAGATACGTTAGCATAAGAAGCGGCGGGAGGGGTCTGACAACGCCTTTGCTTTTCATTCTTGTCATTTCTCTCTCTGTGGTGGCTCAGGGTCTGACTGCTCCCTCAGAGCAGGGGCCTCTTAAGTGTTTTCCAAGTTCAAGTCCAGCAGTACTGGGTCCCCCTAAAAGAGGCTCAGGCGAGAGGAGTCATAGCTGGAGGGAACATTGGGATCCACCCCCCGAGACCCCCGGGTTCTCTGGCTCATGATCACCATGACACTGGTCAGTAAGTAGCAGGGACATCCCTCACCTCAGAGTTACCACTGCCCTGGCCCGGGAACACTGCCCCCGGATCCTCTCATCTCTGTTCATGCTGCTGGCCACCCCCGACCCCAGGCCACACTCTGGTCATCTCTGAGCCCACCTGTGGCTTAATTCCTTCTGTTATATATGTTAGCCTTTTCTCTCGGTGGCAACGTTTCTGCCTGCCTTCCCCCCATTGTTTGAGACCATCCTCAGCTGCCCGTGCAAGTTGCGATTAGACTACCTCAGAACGTAGTCAAGAATTCCCCATTGTCTTCTGGGCGGCCAGCCTCAAGACCAGCCCCCTAGAATGAAAGGCTGGGGGATGTTGCCGGGAGTTCCCAGCCTGTCTCTCCAAGGTTGTCCCAACTCTACCTTGGCTCTGGTGCAGACATTCCAAACAGTGTTTTGTATGTAGCCCTCTACGTCTGGTTTCCTTGGGTCTCCCTGGCAAGTTAGCTGTCCTAGCTTAGCTTGACGTCCCGATGAGTTTTCCCCCACTGAGCTCTCCACGGGAGCACCAGGACCTGCAGAGCTGGAGGTTGGGGACAGATAGAGGAGAAGCCAGCCTTGTGGTGCCCATCCAATAGGATTTGGCCATGAATCACTGCCCTGTGGCCAGCAGGTCTGGGAAGAAGAAGGGGCCGTGGGCCTGTTTGCAGGAGGCCGTGGCTGCCCACTGAGCCTTCGGTATGTCCCTTTCTGGAAGCTCTTCCGCCTCTCTCATGGTCACTTCCCTCCCTGTCCCCCACCCTTCAGCCCGGCCTGGTGCCAGAGGTCAGGCTCACACGGGTCCGTCGCTGTTTCATCGTCACCACAGAACCAGCCTTCTCCCCGTGCTGCTGCTGCTTTGGCTACTCTTTGTTTTTTTCTTCATTGTCTTTCTAAATGACTCTGTTTCCTTGAAATGTATGGTATCTAATTTTTATTAGTTTATAGTTCTAATTTTTATTCCAGGTGTTTTTATAAACTTTACTTGCCAGGAAAAAAAAAACAATCAAATCTTGCTGTATTATCACATTTTTATAAAGTTAAATCATTTCTCTTACATTTCTCTCCACTTGTTTATTTCTCATCTCTACTTAGAGAGTGAAGGGGTAAATCGTGGAGCAGATTCTTTCTGGTCAGCTGGTGAACAGAAGCTTGCCGTGTCTTCCGAAACTGAGAAACCCAGGGGCCCACAGCTGCAGCTGACTGCACCATCTCTTGAGGGCCTGCCTGTGTAAATTATTTCCCTTTGGGTGTTTCCAAGCAGGCAGGGTGTGGACTGGAAGGGGTTTTGTCCGTGCCCCATAACAAGAACATTTCTCTTGGAGACGGGAGACCTGGAATTGAATCCTGGTCCTGCCCCAAGGAGCTGTATAGCCTGGGACAAGTCAGACCCGGTCCACAGTCCCTGAGAGCTAGAATGCGGGACCACCCCCGAGGGACAGGGGATCTGGTGTGGCAGGTTTGGGGCACAATATTTAATAACAACACAGCATTGTGCCTCTTGTGCTGGTCATTTCTCCTCACGCATCTGTCTCCTTCAGGGTTTTTGCAAGATGGGAATCTGGCCTCCATGGGTTCTCCAGCCATGACACCATCTAATCTCAATGCCTAACCTCTCTCTCTCTCTCTCTCTCTCTCTCTCTCTCTCTCTCTCTCTCACACACACACACACACACACACACACACACACTCACTCACTCACTCACTCACTCACTCACTCACACACTCACTCATTTCTCCCTGGCCGTCTCCAGCAGGCTGACTCAGGGTCTGAGTTGCCTGCAGTGTGTTCCCAGATCGATACCATGTAGTTGCCAGAAATCCACTCCTGGGTCGTCCTTAAGTTCCTGATCCAGAGGATGGGTAAATCAACACAGCAGGTAACGTTGCTCTCCCTCTGCCACAAGTATCTTTCCTCAGCCCTGAGACTGTCCCTCTAAACGTGCTTCGGAGATTCTGCCTGTAGAGTGCAAGGCAGGTGGGGACACCAGGAGCCATCTCCCCATCCAGCAGCCCCCTGTAGCAGCCGAGAGGTCGAACGTCCATGGGGGGTCTCCCTGTTGAACTTGACAGACCCGCCCACCTTACCACAGCAGAGACAGCAGGCCTGCCAACAGCAGTATAGAGCTGAGCCTCACTCCCACCCGCCGCCCAGAAAAACTTGTCTCCTCGCCTGCTAAGGGGGAGGGAAAGCCATCAGCCAGGTACTGGGTGTTCTTTAGGTGGGTTGTTGTTGACAGACCTGCCTCCCGGTTCTGCAGAATCCTAACTGTACTCAGAATCCTATGTTCTCTGCTTAAGACACAGCATCTCACCCTCCTCAGTGGTGATGTGACCTGAGCATCTGATAGGACCTTGGTGGGGGGATGGGCTGCACTAAAAGGAGAACTGTCATCACGGGATCTTGGAAGTGAGCCATTAAAATAGAAATTTGGCTTCTTTTACTGGCCATGGGCGTTCAGAGACGTTATTTAAAATCTCTGAGCCCATTTAGGCATTTATAAAATGGAAATAATGACACAAACTTGGAGCTTGCGTGTAATTACATTATCTTCCCTCCTCCCCTGCCTCCCTTCCCTAGTGGGACCAAGAATGCAAAAAAGATTCCAGGCAACTATTTCCGGGGCAGGGAGGGGGTGGTCACGAAGGATGATGAGCTCTGGGGACAGAGCTGGGTCAGCTTCGTGATGCCTGGACGGAGGTGGGGACATTTCTGAGAGGGCTTTGTTCCCAGGGGCCTAAGCTTTTTAGAGACTGAGACTATTTTTAGCCCAAGTTTTTGTGATTCTGCAGGACAGCTGTTTCAGGCATGTATGTCGGCCACCCTGTGGTATTTGGAGTCATTTTAAGGTTAGGGAGTGGGATAGGGGAAGAGAATGAGAATAACTCCCGAGACGTTTCCTTTGTGGCTACTCTGGAGCGTCTGGAGGGGCCGAGCAGGTGAACACCCGACCAGGGGTAGAACCCGTGTCCACTGCAGTGGAAGCAGAGTCTTAACCACTGGACCTCCAGGGAAGTTCCCAGATAAACATCCCTTTTTACACTTCAAGTTGAGAGTCAATGTCTGCCCACTTTTCCATTTTTCTGCCATTCCGTTTGCCAAAATGAAATCATGATGGAGAAAAGATGGTCGACACCCGCCCTGATGAGGCTGTAGGAGGTGGGCTTACCCATGGCAGCGGGAACAAAACCAGGATGGCCTTCCTAGAGGCCATACCGACAGATTCAACTTTGGACCCAGCATTCCTACATTTTGTTTTTTAATTGCTATCATTTTTAATTGTGGTAAAATACACACAACACGCAATTTACTGTCTTCATCATTTTTCAGTGTTAAATACATTCACACTGTTGTGCCCACCATCACCATCCATCTCCAGAACTTTCTTACTTTGCAAAACTGAAACTGTACCCATTGCACAACAACTCCCCACTTCCCCTCCGCCCAGCCTCTGGCACCCTCCATTCCACTGTCTGTGTCTATGATTTTGACCACTCTAGGGACCTCAGGGAAGTGGAATCATACAGTATTCGTCCTTTTATGACTGGCTTATTTCACTCAACACAATGTCTTCGAGGTCCATCCATGATGTTGCATATTGCAGAATATGCTTCCCTTTTAAGGCTGAATAATATTCCATTGTATGTATATTATCAGCATTTTTAATTTCAGGGATTTTTTTTTTTTTTTGGCCGTGGCTCGTGGCCTGCAGAACCTTAGTTCCCCGACCAGGGATCGAACCCATGCCCCCAGCAGTGGAAGTACAAAGCACTAATCACTGGACTGCCAGGGAATTCCCTAGGGATTTCTATTAGTGAAACATTCCTAGAAGTGCCCAAATAAATGTCCACTTCTGGAGCCTCAGGAGAGCACAAAATTGCAGACAACTCAAGTATTCAGCTGGGGTGTGGCTGAACATTGTAAATATTGGTCACGTTTTAGAAAGATGGAAATGCGCTGGCATGGAAATGTGGTGAAGGTCAATTGCTCCCTGAAAACTCAAGCTATGAAGAGGAGGCTCTGTGGTTCAATCCACTTTTGTAAAACAAATAAAAATTTAATTCCAAATTGTTGTTGATGGTGATCTTGAGTACTCTGTAAAACGTGGGATTTTAAAAATAGTTTGGAGTCTACGTGTGGTCACAAAAAACAAAGATATTTATGGAGGTCAAAACGGAGAGGTGCAGGAGGGCAAATATTTGTTGCTCAAAGAAGCAGTCAGAGAAGAACATGCCCCCCATCGACTCAGGTGCTTACAAAGCGGTATTAAGAGGTGATGATAATCCAGTAGGAAAGGATGCTCTTCAAGACACCCCTTGAGGCCTCACAGACCGACTCTGTCCTATGCTTCTCATCCAACTGATCCCATCCAACTGGTGTGCATCTGCAGCCAGCAGTAAATAAGAGGGCACCTCAGCTTCTAAGGTTGTCCATCAATTACACCTTGAACTTGATCACCTGACCCTGCTATGTCCTATTCTTAGTAATCTTGATTCAAGGATACTCCCCGAGAGCATCCTTGCCCTTGTGTCTCCCAAATGATGGCATCTTCCTGCTGCCTTCCCTGGCTTCTTTCCTAAGCTCTAAGGACACACTCACCTAGCTGTGGGGCTTGAGACAGAGCAAACAGCAACAAGAACAGCTGTCGTTTAGTAAGTGAGTACTTCAGTGGTGGCTTATACAGGTACCACCCTAGTGAGTACCCACAGCAACCCCATGAGGGAGACGTCATGATCACACCCATCACAGATGAGAACTGAGGAGCTCCATCTAGCCCTGTCCCTCAGGACTCTCCTCTCCAGCACTAGCCCGTGGGGATCACAGATCTAAGTTTGTTTGAACTGTACACAGATAAAAAGGGTAGAAGTTTTCTTGAAATAAAAACAGTTTTCTTCCATCTTCTATTCCACCAATTTCCTCCTCCCTTTAGTTTTCCTTCATGCAGATGTCATCGTGTTTCCAATTTTCTGGGGTCCTTTGACCATTCTGACTACCGATCTTTCAGGTGCTAATTTGGCATCGGTGGGGGGAGCATCTGGTTTTTGTCACTGCTCACAAAGTCCCTTTCCCTGGGTGAGAGCTTCAGGGCTTCTTTCCCACCATGTCTTTGGTCTCATCGGTCCAGGAGTGGGACCCCGGGGCCAGTACAGGGCTCAGCCACATCCAAGGGAGGGAAAGAGCCTCTCATGTAGAATGTTCCTGACTTACCGAGGAGGAAACAACAGACCTGGTTGCTGACTTTTTCCCTTCTACTCAAAGCTTCTGGGTTAGAGCTAGGGGGAAACACTTTATCCCTCCCTCTGGGGCTGCGAGATGTCTGAACAGCTGGACGAAAGGGAGAAGATGCCGTGTGCCTTCCTCAAGTTTGTGTGCCTGATGCCAAAAGTTGCAATCCTTGCAATCAACCACGGGATGGATGACCTTGATCATCAATTCTCTCAGCTCATCAAAACTCAGCTCTTAAGGACCCAAGTCAGGTTAGAGTTTTTAGGGACACCTGAGTTTGTAATTGAGGCATTTTCTGGAAGAACTCTAATCTTCCTCCTATCAAGGGCTTTCAAATAAAATTTTGAAAGAAGAAGAAATCCTATCAGAATAAAAGTACTCTGGAGATGTTAGTCTGTCAGGCTGTCTGTGCTGCAGGAGGGGAGAATGTGGCCGGGCCCCAAGGGCACAGCTGTGAGTAGGCAGGACACGTGTGTGTGTGTGTGTGCGCGCATGCGCGTGTGTGTGCGTGCACATGTGTATGTGTGCGCGCGCGTGTGTGTGTGTGTGTATAGGGACCAGGACACGGAAGAAGAAGGTGCATGTGGCTGAATTTCTCATCCCTTCTGTTCCTTCTTTGTATTTAACTCAAAGGAAGAAAAAATGCACAGGTTGCCCGGGGGTGTCCAGGTGGAATGAAGCCACCGCAGTTTAGTCCAAGTGAATGGCAATCCGCAAATATATCTGAGAAAGAGTCTTTGCCAAGGGACGAACACTGTTTGTCTACCCTTTTTACAGGAGATATTTTAAAAAGTCAAGTGAGAGCCTGCCATCTGAAGGGTCTACACACCCTTTTTTCACCCTGCACTGATAGGAGTAGGTGTGTGGGGTAGGGTCGTCAGGGAGGGGCAGGGGGAGTTCTGTGCAGTGCGGAGGCGGCTGCCTTTTCTACATATGGAGAGGAGAACTATAGCCCTTCTTGGCTAGGGCTGTCACCCCACTAATGATATCCAGGTATATTAGTCTGTTTATATCAGGCTGCCATAAGAAAGTACCACAGATTGGAGGGCTTAAACAATGAAAATGTATATTCTCACTTCTGGAGGCTCGAAATCTGAGATCAAGGTGTTGACAGTTTGGTCTTTCCTGAGGCCTCTCTCCGTGACTTGTAGACGGCCATCTTCTCCCTGTGTCTACACATGGTCCTCCCTCCGTGCATGTCTGTGTCCAAATTTCCTCTTCTTATAAGGACACCAATCCTACTGGATTAGGGCCCACCCTAATGACCTCATTTAACTTAATCACCTCTTTAAAGACCGTCTCTCTAAACACAGTCACATTCTGAGGTACTGGGGGTTAGGATTTTAACATACAAATCTGGGGGGCGGGGCACAACTTAGCCCATAGACCAGGTTACAGCATCAGCTTTTCTGAGCCACTCGAGGAAGAAGGAGTTTGGTTGAACCATTAGCCTCAGTTGTCAAGTCACAGAGAGCAGAGCCTGGGACAAAAGTTCTGGCTGAGCGAAGGGGACCAAAGGCTTTAGTCATCTGGTCAACTAGGATGCTGCAGGTGCTGGAGGAGCTTGGACAACTGGCTGGCAGGGCCTCAGGAACGGTAATAAATGCTGTCCTTTGAGCTCTGCCTTCTGCCTCCCTTCTGTCTTTTCTGATCTTACTCCCAAACGTCTCCATCACTCCTGGGGCCTCAGTTTCCCTGCTGTGCTCATCACTTCTCAATCAAGTCTTCCTGTCCCAACACCTCTTCCAAAGACCTGCTGATTCCTTCTGAAAGTTCAAGGTGTAGGAGGTGCTATCTTTCTGGGAACCAAGTCTTCTGTCACTGATTATGTGTCATTTGCTTTCATTTTTTAGAGAAAGCCTTCTTTCAACCATATCTTGAATTTTTCATTACCAGTAATTTCCATTTGTACTCTTCAACTTTTGTTTTCCTAAAGACTAAGATAGTGTCTGTTCCTGCAAGGCATTTGATTGATGTTAACCTTGTTTTGCACTAGAGATCTCTAGAGGTCTGAGGCACCAAGTTCTGTAGACACGAAGGAATACGATGAATCCCACCCGTCCCTTTAAACAAAAGTTATCTTGCTGCCAAGGGCTGTGGAATTATATAATTATCAGTTTTGCTTTGTTAGATAATTGTGATATTTAAATGCTTTCCTGAAAATAGCTTTTAAAAAATCTACATTTTTATACCTTCTCTGAAACTTAGGGATCATTTAAGGTTGGTTTTTTGTTTTTTTTAAATTTTTATTTATTTTTGACTGTGGTGGGTCTTTGTTTCTGTGCGTGGGCTTTCTCTAGTTGCGGCAAGCGGGGGCCACTCTTCATCGCGGTGCGCGGGCCTCTCACTGTCGCGGCCTCTCTTGTTGTGGAGCACAAGCTCCAAATGCGCAGGCTCAGTAGTTGTGGCTCAAGGGCCTAGTTGCTCCGCGGCATGTGGGATCTGCCCAGAACAGGGCTCGAACCCGTGTCCCCTGCATTGGCAGGCAGATTCTCAACCACTGCGCCACCAGGGAAGCCCCTAAGGTTGGTTTTTTTTTCCCCAATTTTCTTGTTGCTAAAATGCTGCAAGAAATGACATTATTAATAATGAACCAGAACAAAGTTAGGACATTTTTTTTCCATCCTTATTCTCTTCTCTAACACAGAAGAGGCTCTTTCATTTCCCTGGGTCTCCTGTTCTCCACCTACTCTCAGTGTAAGTGGGATGGTCTAAAGATTCATGGAACACTTGCAAAATTCTTGAAATTTCAGACTGGGAAAGTTCTATGCAAGTGTGGAAAACAAAGAACAGGACTACACACAGAACAATGGCTATCCAGACGCAGCCATGGCTGCCCTGCTTTCATAATGCAAAAATAGCTATGCTGCAGTGGCTTTTTGTTTGTTTTTAATATGCTTACTTGAGAATTTATTCTGTTTTTAAATTTAGACAACTCATGGGAATTTGGATCACACCATTTACCAACTTTAGGTTCAAAAATATCATCACAACTTCCAAATATTACAAAGCATGACATTAAAAACTCAAGATTAATAATAATAGTTTCAGATCACCCAGGAGAAGAGTATTTTTTCCCCCCACTAAGGTATCTGTATCTGCCAGCTTGAATAGTAGGTCATGCTAACTCTCCAGCTGTTTTCTTTTCTAACTCTTTGCTTCTTCTAAATCATAATTTTAGGCACACAGGACACCAGAAGGTGTATTGATAGCTCTGTTAATTGGTTTGGATATTGGAGCAATTTCTTACGGAAGGCTGTACTCCAAGGCTGCTAGGCCGACAGTTACACTGCATTGGGATCCCAGGAGGGTGAATGTTTGAGCCTGGAAGGGAACATTGCCTGCAGTCCTGTTCTGCCCTTGATTGACTTGGCCCAGGAAAGAATTTCTTCATGGTCTGGTACAATGTTTGAATGTGACTTTTTAACAGATTCAGTAATGAATCTTTCTCTGATGAATGAAGAAAATAAATGTTGAGGAAAAAATCCTGCTTGGTGATAGAGTCTTCTGTACCACAGTTCAACCTCCTTGTGAAATTCTGATACCTCTCTTTTTTTTTTTTTTTTTTTGGCCATACCGTACAGCATGTGGGATCTTAGTTCCCCAACCAGAGATCAAACCCGAGCCCCCGGCAGTGGAAGCACGGAGTCCTAACCACTGGACTGCCAGGGAATTCCCCTGCTATCTTATTTTCAATATTTACAATTGTGAGGTTTGCGATTAGAAGCTCAACCGTCTCTAAGCATGTCACTGACACTTGCCCCTTGGAATCACAGAAGAGGTCTTTCTTTACCTTATCAGCGATATGAAAAAACCATTATTATAACCTCATCCTCCTCTCCATAATTTAATGGAAGCACACCTCTTCTTGACTGCTATCATACTTGAGTATGTTTCATATAAATCATGCAAAACAGATTGTTGTTGCCCATTTCTTCTCACAGCATGCCAAGAGGGCAGAGGCTAAGTCGCTGTGATTTGAACATGCTCGTGATTTTCAGTGGCTCCCTTGACATGATACCCCAACCAGATGGCATGTTGATGACCACTGCCTGACCTCTGTCAATAAAGCTATGTATGGACTGGCCTGCAGCAGCAGGCCCTGAACTGTACAGAAATACTCTTTTTTGCTTCAGGTGTGGCTGATGCTCCACTAACCCTGACCCAACACTTGTTTTCTAGTTTACAACAGAGCTGCGCAAACAATCTCTCCTCCTGCTGCATGAAAGTCATTGAGCGCTTCTCCCTTGTGTATGTGCCATGCTTGTGTCAACAGCTAGATTACATTTTGCAGTGTTTTGTCCCAATCTAAGTTGAAGAAACTCTATCATGCACACACACACAATACAGGTTGCTCCTTCCTCTTGTATGTCCCACCGATTTTACGGGACTTCCTATGCTGTCATTTGGTAAGGACTTTTGCCAATAACCATCTCTGCTTTGTCTCTAGGCGTAATTTTGTCCTGACTACTGTGGTTGATTTTACAAGATACTTACTCCTGTTTTTGCTATAAGGAGTTCAAAGTGGAGTGATGCACGAGAGCCTTAGTCTTTCTTTCAGCCATTAATTGTTGGTCAGTTTCACACTGGAATATGTGACTTATTCTGGGGTGAGTGGGGAGGATTTGGTTTACCTGTAACTGTGGTTCTGTCACTGTGCTCAGTTTGAGAATAACAAATGTATAGATAACTTCCTGCCAACTGTGACAGTTTCAAGATAGACAGTTCTTGAGCATTAGGGGTCAGTAGATTGCTGATGCAGTGATGATCAGATTTCACATATTCACTGTTGAGGCTCCTACTTGCTTATTTATTTAAATTTTATTTTATTTTTTGGCTGCACTACCCAGCTTGCAGGGTTTCAGTTCCCAACCAGGGATTGAACCCGGGCCCTCAGCAGCGAAAGCGCCACGTCCTAACCACTGGACTTCCAGGGAATTCCCATCCTACTTGCTTTTTTAAAACAAACAACCTTTCTGACTGTGTGAAACCACATACCAGTCACTTGTTCCAGCACAGATTCACATTTGCTGTTTCTACTGGAATCTTCACTATTTACATATAAAACACTATTTAGAGTTGCAATGTGTATAATACTTTTTTTTTTTTTTACCACTTTGAGGATTCTATGAAAGGCTTCATACAGCTATGAAGATTCAGTGGAAAGAAATAATATAATCATCACTTAAGTAACCAGAGCTGTTGGAAATTAAAGATGCTCTGTCAAGATTGTAAAATGAACTTCCAATATCTTCAGCGTTAGACAAAAAAAAATTGCCCAAGACTACATTGAAGAAATAATGACACCCAAGTTAGAGACTAGGGAATAGTGACTATGTAGGTCATCACTGTCTGGTGGGTACCATGCCAACAGGACACCAGAATTAAGTCTGGTATTGTGGTTAATAGAAATTCAAAGGTAATCTAGATTTTTAAAAACTAAATTGGTTTGAGAAATTGCTTTAATTCATGAGCCAGGCAACTTCTCTGATATGATGTCAACAGTCTATATATTATGCTTATACTTCAGGGTTACAATCTAATTAGTCAACACTAGATCTTTTAGGAAGATACAATCATGGAACTATCTTTCATAAGGATATGGATACTCTTAATTTTTTAAATTAAATTATGGATTGAGGGGATTCTGACCTGTGGAAGGTCACATCAATCTTATTTGAAATGTAACCCTGGTCAATTCCTCTTCATTGTTTTTCGTGATCTTTGTGTCCTCGGGGTTTGACATAATGACTGAACATAGCAGATACCCCCAGAGTGCTCAGTGATTATTCACTGAGTGAATAAATGAATACATTGATCAGGCAGCAAGGTATGGTGGAAGGAGCATGTGCATTGGAATCAGACAGACCTGGATTCCAATTCTGCCTCTGCATATTATTATGCTATTGTGTGACCTTGGCTGAGTTTCTTAAGCTCTCTGATTCTCGGCTTTCTCAAGTGTTTAAAAACAGGAGACAGCCTCAGAAGAATGGCAAAAATGACCCTATCTCACAGAGTTCTGGGTTTTAAAAGAGGGGTCCCTCTGTGGAAGCTCCTGATAGATGGTTCAGAAATGTCCATCTCTCTTCCCATACTGGGCTTCTCCACTTGGTAGAGATTTTAAGAATATTCAGAGAAGGAGTTAAATCTACCAAGTGGGTTGGACGCCAACAGGGTTAGATTAAAGCAAAATGACTGTTGCAAACCTGAGAACGAGAAACTTTAATTTTTTTCCAAAACAGTTCTCATCATTATTCAACACATAAGGAAGTAAAATTTGGTGGCTTGCACTTCTCCATTTCATCCAAAGACAGAACACAGAATGTGCCGACACAACAGCAGGGGTCTGCAAACTTCTTCTGTAAAGGACCAGATAATAAATAGTTTTAGCTTTGTGGGTCATATGGTCTCTGTCACAACTATTCAAAAGCAGCATAGACAATATGTAAATGAATAGGCATGGTTGTATTCCAATAAATCTTTATTTACACAGATTGGCACTGAGCCAGATTTGGCTGCACTGTCTGTATAGTTTGCAGACCCCTGTCCCACAGCAGCAACTTTCAGCTAAATATAAGAATCAGGAAAGGTCTGTCTACCTTGTTTCTGTTTATCTTTGAGGACAGCACTTATATCCAAGATGAACTTCTATCCTTTATATGATACTAAGACGAACAGGAAGAATTTATTTGAGGCCAACTGAATCACTAATGTATTTATTTAAAATTTTTATGTAAGACAATTTGAGCCCTAACTGAGGAATTTCTTTATAACATGCTCAATTTCAGTGTGGCCCATACATAGGCATGAACCATACATCACACTTTGCAAACATGCTTGTGTATATGTACAGCTTTAACTGTGTGCCTATGTGTTTTATTCTGGAATCTTAGGACTGGATATCATTTACTTATTATCTCTTCCTTTTTTTGAGGGCAAGTTTGGTAATTCAAGAGAGATTACACATATTTTTGTACTACAGTCTATCTTTTTCAGACTTAAGCCCAATTTTTCTAGCTTTTATGCCTAATTATAGGCAGTGTTCTGAGAATGTCATGTCCTATGATACTTGAAATCTTGCCCTGAATCTGCTACTATACCGTAAGGGCTGGAGAATATTTCAGACTTACCTTTTATTACCATTCCACATTTGAAGATCATTTAGTAGTTTTGCAAGTGAGTTTGTTTTTATTGCTGTAATACAGAAACAATTATCTGCATCTTGCGTTTTACCGCACCGAGTGCCATATTCTTGGGCATCGGGAGGGCCCAGATGGTAAGTTTAGCAGACATCGGAAATAAACTGATTCGTTTAAAAGCAGGGGCTTGTATCCAGAAAAAGTGGTATCGTATCTTTGATATATTCCTGAAATCATGTATACACACAGCTGACACACAGTTATCTGAACCAGAGTGAGAAGAGTGATCGTATGCATTAATGTCCTCCACAGGAAATCCTTCATTTTATCTTAGGCAAGAGTTTCGACTTCTTCCTTGATTTTTGTTTCTTTGGCCATGCCGCTCGGCTTGCAGGATCTTAGTTCCCTGATCAGGGTTCAAACCTGGGCCCCAGCAGCTGAAAGCAGTGAAAGCGCTGAGTCCTAACCACTGGACCACCAGGGAATTCCCTGACTTCCTTGTTGAAAGAAGTCTACTGGAGTGAGTGGACTTGGGTCAAATGGGATGAGTCTGCTGAAGCCAACGGAGGCATTCTGACTGACTTCAATGTCGATAGGAATCACCGGCTGAATGGAATGTGCCACTGACTGGGTCACTTGTCAGTACTGGAGGGAAACCAGATTGACCATGATGCAGCCATTTCAACACCCTACTTTCCTATCTTCCTGCTGGTAGGGAGTTAGGGCTTGAATCGTGCATTGGCAGTTTACTTAGGGTGAGGAGATGATGACTGAGTAAGGGCTACACGGGGGCAGATGGAGCAGTGGATGGAAACAGATGCTGCCCGAGACAAAGCAAGGAATTTGCACTAGCTGGAGCCCAGAGCATCCCTGGGGGACTGGCAGGAGGTGAGGGCTGAGAGGTAGACAGTGAAACTGAGTCCCCCTAAAACGGAGTTCCCCTGCTAAGTTTCTATCCAAAGCTTTATTCCCTTTCTTCTCCCGCCCCTGTACCCTTCAGGATGGAGGAGTGTTAAAGAAAAGGTGGGCGCGGGTAACACTGAGCAGGTCCCTGTGGGCCCTTTCCAGATACAAAAGTCCACTGGGTCCCCTGTTTCTTGTTTGCAGAAAAAGGCTTTAGTCTCCTAGGCTTTTCCTGAGTTCCAAAGTGGACTCAAGCAATAACTAATTAGGGACGTGAGGGAATGCAGAAACAAAGGAAAAGCCGTCAAGCAAGAAAAGTAAGGATAGCTTAAACAATAGTTCAATGATAAAACAGAGCCCGGGTTCCTCCTCAAGGAATATGCATAATAATCTGACGCATATCTGTTTTTTTTTTTTAACTTAACAACGATTTATTCACAGAAATACATGTAAGTAGAGAAAAATAACAGAAAAGCTAAACAAATGAAGAGGATCCAAACCAACTTTCACTCTGTAGCTTTTTACTTGCACACTGTGTGCATATATCTAGGGCACAGAGGGCCACCAACATGTGCCAGTACAGTGTAGGAACCCTGCCTTACATCCATTAACTTAAACATATCTTTAAGATCCTGCTTTGAACCAAAAAAGAAAGCTTAGAAGGCAATATGTTGAGTGGGAATAAACGCTGAAATATAGCAATCATGTCTTCAACTTCTACAATTGTGTTTATGTGCCAACTAACATTTATGCAGCCTCTTACAGATCCTTTACCATGTAATTTAAGTTTTAGAAGTTTTGATAAAATCACTAGTAGTATATAGCCATGCAGAAAGCACATCACACTGACAGCACAGAGGCAAAGATGTTGCACAGGCATATCAGCTTTCCACATTGTGCAGGTCACACACAATACAATATCAATCTTATTCCTAACAGATCCTAAAAAGATATTTCAAGGCCTAGCTGTAAACTACAGTACTTTATATCTGTATTCTTAATAAAAATAAAATCCACAAATCTTAAAAAGGAATTTTAAATGCAGGGCTATATTGAATTGGTAAACTGCAACACAAACTGGCACAACAGAGGTAACTGAATACCAATCTCGCTCTATGTGATGCAAGCATGCTACTTTCCCACTCATTTAAAGTACTTTCAATCCCTATGAGCCAGAATGCATGCCTGAACCTTAAACTGCACTTTAAAAATGACCTCTTGGTTATAAAGCAGAAACTAACACACCACTGTAATGCAATTATACTCCAATAAAGATGTAAAAAAAAAAAATTCCTTTTAATAAAAGGTTAAAGGCACAGTGAAACAATGAAAAAAAAAATGACCTCTTGGTCGAGAAATTAAATCTAATGAAGTACAACCATCAAATTATATCCACTACATTAACGTCTTAATGCAAAGTCAAGATGTCAATCTTTAGTTTGATATGTCCAACCCCATTTATTCCTCCCTCCCTGCCCATCCCACAGAGGTAAAAAGAGTGACTCATTTGGCATTTCACAGGGTGCTTCATTGTTTAAATTTGTTTTGTTTTATTTCCAACGTTTTGGGGTACCTTAAATTGTAACTTCCAAGAACCTGCTTCTACTATGGGTAGGCAAGCTGCTTTTAACTCTTATTAGCTTTCATTTGTGTAGTTCTTCATCAGTATGCAAGAACAAGTCCCCATCATGTGGGAAATTTTATAAAAACCTTTAAATTAAAAAAAAAAAACTTTACTGTTTTCTAATCCCCATTCTTAGGCTTCCTTTATTGTGCTATAGAATTTTTCCTCTTTCTCATCCCTATGCATCATTTATATGGTTCTTGTTTTGGTACAATTCCCCACAATATTCCAGAATGTATTGTGAGTAGATTGAATAACTTTTTCTTTTTTTTTTTTTGCCTCTTCACATCTAGTGCAGCGTTGTAATTGGAGACAGATTTCCACCCACAAAGGCTCCAGATGTTAAAACGTTTCCCAACAGCGACTTAATACAGTGACGACAACACCTCCCTCCAGCCCCTCCCACTAGGGCTGGGACTGTACTGTATTCCTTACTGGTTTACCCTTCCTCCCTGTAAAGGGTAACATCTTCCCTGGGTGCAGAGGCTCCCTCATAGTCTCCAAGACTGAAGGACCCCTAATTATGGGACTGTAGCATAAGTGTATGAGATTAAACACCATAAAAAGCTGCAAGACGCTCTTTTAAGGGAAGTGGAAACTGGTCAGAGAAATGCCTCCAATTTTCATCCCCAACTTGATTTTTAAATCCATGAAGGATCTTACAGAACATGTCTCGCAGATCATCTTTTGGATTAATCCATGATGCAAGAGCATCACAAAAAGATATAAAATCTTGGATTACTCCACTGGGATTCACACTGATCATGGTACAAATCCCACAAAATGCAGAATCCTTTTCCTCATTGTTCCTTATGTTTCTCAGAGAGGTGCACCAGGGTCTTATAAACTGCTGTAGCATGGGAGCCACCTCTTGAGGACAAATGTAACCAAGATGACCAATTGTTATTGCTGTATTCTCTAACAACGTCTTTGGTGTGTTGGGTCTGGTGCAAAACTGGTGCAACACCATAGGAATATAAGGCTGCATCTCTACGCCCATTTGAATGGAGATTTCTCCAGTTGCCCATGTGGCATTATTGCAGGCTGAAATGAACTCTGGATTTAGGTAGGTTCCCAATATTGTCATGAAATCAGCTATACAAGGCTTAACATGCTGGAAGCAAGCTTTTGTCAGGTCACCTAACAGGGCGAAGGAATTCTGTCTAACCTCTGGCATTTTATCCTGCATGCACTGATACATTAGTGTTAGAATGTTACTTCGGGCTACTAGCTGTTCAATGTTGCCTCCAAGTCCTTCAGCCAGGCCACTGAGTAAATCAAGAGCCACTATCATAAAATCTTTATCTGGAGCCTCATACTGATCTCGTTGAGCACTGTTCAGCATTGCTTGTGCAAGCGTCTTCTGTACTAGGTTTACACAACGCTGATACACAGGTTCACAGTATGGAAGGAAGCCAGACTGCAGGGCTGTGGCAACTGAAGATAGGCACTCAAGTAAAAGGAAGAGATCTTTATCTTCATCCTTTAACATGTTCCATTTCTGGATCAGTGGAGGCATTAGCATCTGAATATATTCAGGTTTGTTTAAGTGACGTCCTACTGAATCTGCTAACGTTCCTGTGGCATCATAAAGAATGAGCAGGTTTTTATGCTGGTATTTACTAAATGCAAAGACCAAGGTATCAAGTATATAAGCAAGGTGAGGAACAAGTTCTGTACAAGCCTCCTCTTCCAGGGTAGCAAAGGCACTGCAGACAGCTTCTTGTACTCTCTTGTTACTATCCAGGATACGTTTTAGCAGTTCTGTCATTAATGGCTTCAGATATGTGTCTGAGGGCTGGCTGACTACCCCGTGGGCATAGCGGCTAAGAGTCCAGCACGTTATGAAACGCACAAGAGACTTTTTATCAGAGAGGCACTGAATAAGGTGAGGAATGAGCTCAGGTCGGTAGGGAATCATGCCCAGCATGCAACCTTCAGCAATTGCTCCTAAAACCAAGATGCCTGATTCTTTAACAACCCATTCATGATGAAAAAGTAATTCTTTCAAAAGGGGCAAAATATGTGGCAAAAGCTCATCACGATACACATTTGCAAGAACATCTAGGGCAACCGCAGAACATTTTCTTAGATTCCAGTCAGAAATTGTATCATCATCATCAATTTCATCGTCATCATCACCTTCCTCTTCAATTCCATCTTTGTCATGCTGCTGAGCCACTGTCCTTGATGGATGAAAACGTGGCCTTGTATCCTGTTCACTATCAGGAATTGTTTCATCTTCTTCAACATCACCCTTAAGTAGGATAATATCTATATCTGAGTACTTCATGCCATTCACTAACACAGGAATCAACTTAGGAAGATGCCTTATGAGTACATCTTTGCATATTGGTTGCTCAGCCAAAGTAAGCCAAAATTCGCAGGCTTCTAAAGCCACATTTTCACCTTGATCTTGGGGCCTCTGTAGCATGTACTCAACTACATTATGCATGTGAGGAGGCAGGCGATCCATTCGAACTTCAAGCAACATCACAAGTGCCTGGCACACATTTTTCTGTACCTCTGGTTCTTCATCACCAGCCAATGCAAAGAGATTCTCAATAAAGGAATCAAAGTGCAACATCACAGCTTGAGTTCCACTGATGATAAACTGATTGACACATGCAACAACATGAGGCCTTATTTTTGGACTACTGTGCTTGAAGAACTGTAAAAATTTAGGAATCATGATGTTGAGAGGAAGATCTAAAACATCACTATCTAAAATCTCAGCAGAATCTTCACAAATCTTCTGAAGGGCACCAAATGCTCCCTCACAAGTGTTGTAATCTTCATAATCCAACAGGCTACAGAGTTTTGGTAGGAGGTCAGGCCAATTCTGCAGTTCTCCCTTGGAGGCTATAGTTGTAATCAAAATGCCTACAGTAGCTCTAATCAGAGGAGAGGAGTCACCAATATTGTTTAAACATTCACTCTTAATAAAGTCTGTTACACCATTTGGGAAATACTGAAAGTGTGCTTTCACGTTATTCTTCAATATGAGACCACTCAATGATCTTGTGGGTTCATCTTCAGATTTTAATTTTGTAAGAACAAAAATCAGGTAGTTGTTAAAGTCTGGATATTGATTGAGTTGTTCCAGTTTCTAGAATGGTTTTCTGGATGGTGGTGTCGGGGGACTGGGACTCCAGCAGCTGCAGGATCTGCTGAAGCCCTTGCTCGTCAGGTTTCCACTCATACTCCATCTTGGTTTGCTGCCTAGGGCGCCCTGAAGGAAGTCTGGGGTGGTGAAACCCAGGGGAACTGATCCTAGCAGCTGGGCCGCTAATGTCTGTTGCTGCTGCCGCCATGGCCACCGAGCACAAGGAAGCAACACATATCTTTAAATTGTTCTGCAGAAACTGAGACCAACTACCCAGATGGAGGATGGTGACTACGTGCTGACCTCAAGCGAGTAGACCCCAGATGGGTTGGAACCAGAAGGTTGATGATTAAGATTCCTGAAACATCACTCTGTTACCTTACCACCAACTAATCAGAAGGAAGTCCACACGCTGCAACCCTCATCCCAAATGTTGCCTTTGAAAACCCTTCCCTAAAAGCCATGGAGGTGTTCAGGTCTTTTGATCATGAGCTGCCCATTCTCCTTGTGTGGTGTCCTGCAATAAACACTGTACTTTCCTTCATCACAATCTGGTGTCAGTAGATTGTCTTTGCTGGGTGGTGGGTGAGCAGACCCTAGTTTGGTTCGGTAACAAAGGGAGGCTAGAAAATCTATTCTTTATTCTAGGTTGCAGTGTGGTCAGCTTAAAATTGGGGTCTTACTAGGTCAGAAAGGGAGAATAGGAGTCGGTAACTAGCATTTTCTTCCAGTGTTGGAGAAGATGTATCATGTTTAGGGACTTCCCTGGCAGTCCAGTGGTTAAGACTCCACACTTCCACTGCAGGGGGCACGGGTTCGATCCCTGGTCAGGGAACTAAGAGTCCACATGCTGCACGGCACGCTGTGGCAAAAAAAAAAAAAAAAAAAAAAAAAGATGTATCACGTTTATCCCTCACTGCTGGGAGGTAATCTGATAACTTGAGCTAAGTTGTTCCTTGTATGTTTAATGTGTATATAATGAACATATAAATGATTATCTAGCCAGTAATTAAACATTGCTGAACTGCTGCTTTTCAAGAAAGAAAATACAAGTCATCTGAATTCTCCTCCATGAGAGTTAAACCTTACCCTAAAACTCAGTTTTTAAAACTTTTGTTTGCTCTTAAATCATAGGGCCAGGAAGAGTAGCTGCAATGGCTTCTAAAAAGGAAATATTTAAGTAGCTGAGGGGCACTTACCTCCAAGAGAAATTTCCAAATAGTTTCTTCCTTCAGGCTTTTGCTCAAATGTCATCTTGTCAGTGAGGTCTTTCCTGTCTGCCCAACTTAAAATAACAACAGTCCCCACTCCCTATTCCCTTCTCCTTCCTTTGTTTTCTCCACACCATTTAGCAACATACTTGCTATTTCATTACCTGCCTCCCCTGACTAGAGGGGAGCGACTGGGAGGCAGGTCCTTTGTCATTTTGTTCACTGTTGGTGAACTGGATTGCTGAAAATGGTCCTTGATGATCACTTTGGGTTGTCTGGCCATCAAATCAGCTGGAAGCAGAAGTTCCTTTGCACACAATGGCTTCCAGAGGTTGTTGCAGCCATTTTGTGGCCCTGAGGCAACAGTCTTGAGTCTGAGGGGAAAAGGCAATATGTTGAAGGGGGCCATGTGGAATCCTGGAAAGAGATTTATTCCTAAGGTTACCCCTGAGATGCTGAACCAGCGCGGAATAGCCTTCTCCTAGACTTCTTGTTATGTGTGAGGAAGAGAAAGACAGACCCTGACATACAGGAGCAGATCTGGCCTCAGTCTTAGTGTTCTGCGGAACGTGAACAATTTCACAGAACACCAACATCAGACAAGCCCACTCTGTGACCTGATGGATCAAGGCAACATCAAGACCATTGCTGTAATCATGTCAGTGGCCATGTGGAGAGGTGGGTGTGGGGGAGAAACAAATTTTCCTCTACCTTCTAGGATCTTCTGGCTGGTCTCAGAATTGACATGAGACAGACTAACAGGAGAAAAATGAAGCTAAGTGTAATAACATGTATACATGAGACAGCCCCAGAAAAACTTGAGTAACTTTCTAAATGGCTGAAGCCCTCACCTTAAACACCATCCTCACCTAAAGACAAAAGAGGATCTTGAGGGTGTAGAGGTTACCATGAAAAGCACAGTAAACAAGGGGAAGGTTGTGATGCAGATTTGTCATCGCTTTCTCCATTGATTAGAATTTCTAGGGAATTCCCTGATGGTCCAGTGGTTAGGACTCCGTGCTTTCACTATCGAGGTCTGGGGTTCAACTAAGATCCCACAAGCCTCGCAGAGTGGACCAAAGGGGGGGGGAAATGTCTTTAAATACCTTTCCTTAGTTCTTGCACATGAACTCTCATTTATTCCTTCTATAGAACCATTTCTTCATGATATATTAATATAACTGTGTGCTCAAATAATTTTGGAAAATAATACTTGCTCTATATCAGGGCCTTTTAAAAATGTTGAGAAATAACAATATATGTTTCATATAATAATAAAAAAAGAAAAACTCAGAAATGAGGTGACAATACTCAGGAAAGACTTAGAAATGAAAGAAAAAAAAAGAATTTTGAGAGATTTGGTCCTTCTCCTCTTCCAGGTACGGTGAAGGAGACACCTAATAAATGGAGATTTCCTTTACAAATGTAAATGTTTCTTACACGGGGGTAACTCCTACTTGGTTTTCGGAGTTTTTCCCACGTCTGCCGTTTCTCAGAAAATAACTAGCTTAAAATAATATCCCAAAGAGACATCGTTTGGGGTGGCAAATTCTGCTCCCCTACATGGGCATGGTCTTCCCTGCATTAATCATCTCTCCCAGGAGAGGCCTGGGAGCTAGTCTTTGAGGAGATGGGACTGTGACTGCAGACATGGGGGATCTATCTGCAAATGGGAGGATTAGACGTGTGGTGGGCTTGGGAGGGGTAGAACAACGCAAGGGGCACTGAGCAGCTTTTAGATGGTACCAGGAAGACGTGAGGCTGGAGGGAGGTTTGCAGGCTGTATCTTTGAGGTCACGGGTGTGGACGGCATGTGAGCAGTTCTCTGAATCTGTGGGGCAAGCAGGATATAGGACGGCTGCAGGGTCAATGTGTGAGCGTAGCGGGGATGGGGTAGGAGGAAGGGATCAGTGCGGGAAGCCTGGTCTCTGAACGAACAGGAGGGGCGAGGACTTCCCGGGTCCTGGGGACGCCTTTGGTCCGCCACCCACAGAGAACGTGGGCGAGGCTCAGTTTCAAAGCCCGACCGCGCCTGGCTCTAGGGCACGCCCTGCGATCTGACAGAGGCGGGCTGCGGAGGGGTCCCCGAGGGCCACCTCGGGCGCTCCCTGGAGAAGACTGGGGGTGTGTGAGCAAGTTCAAAGCGGGCCCCGCCCGGCTCGGCGCGCGGAGCAGGGCGGGGCGGGTGCGGGTGCTGGGAGAAAGGCTGGGCGGCGCGCTGTTGCTAAGCCGGCGCCCCCAGAGACGTTCCCCGTGGCTGTTGCCCGGCGCTGCGCGGCGCGGGGCGGGCGGCGGGAGGGAACGAGGAGAGAGGGCGGAGCGGGTTCCTCGCCGCTTGCGCCGCGCTCGCCCCGCCGTCGAACCGCGGCCCCGCGCCTCCAAGCCCTGCGCCTAGCTCCCGGGCCTCCGAGCCATGCCCGCCGCCTCGCCCGCCCCGCGCCCGCCGCCGCCCCCCGCACGACCCGCCCCCAGCTGCCCTGCTCAGCCCGCCCCGGGTAAGTACCATGCGCTCTGGCGCCCACCAGGTCGGGGCCGCCGCCGGGGTAGGGGAAGCCCTTCTGTCTCCCCAACTCGAGACCCCGCTCCGTGCGCTGTGGGGCCTCAGTGCCGGTCCCGCGGGGGTACCCGGAGCAAGCGCGGTGCGTGTGTGTGTGTGTGTGTGGCCACACCAGCTGAAGCTCGCCTGCTCGGGGTCAGGGTTAACGCTGTCCCCATCTGGGTTCCTGTCCCTCGCTGTCCAGAGGGGCTGGCCTGGGAAACGCGGGGGCATCCTGGGAGGTGCGGTGGGGCTGTCGGAGAGGGAAGGCGCCCGCGAGGGAGCCAGGCTTTATTGAGCATGTCGACATGTCAGGTGCTTTACCTAGAGTTGACCTCATTTCATCCATCTTCTCCACAGACCTGTAAGGAAGGTGGATTTATCCCCATTTGTCAGATGAGAAAGCAGAGGTTCACAAGGTCACATGGCTTAATAGCGACCAAGCTGGGATTTAAACCCAGGTTTCCACAGCTCTTGTGACCCAGCTAAAGGAAAGGAAATTCTCCTTAGAACTAGATAAAGAAACACACAGAAGAACTAAAGACTATAGGGGAAAAGGCTAGAGGCAGAGCGTCTGGGCATAAACAGAAAAAAGAAAATGAGTTCGTGAAATATCCCATCAATAATTTCAAATATAGGACCGCATTTATACTGCCTTGGGTGTCTGGCTCTGGGGGCGAGGTGTTGTGAGGTGGGAAGAAGACTGTGCAGGGCTGGGCAGAGGCGTCTGGAGACACCTTTTCGGGGTATCCGCCTGCTGGGAGTGGGGGTTGAGGAGAAGTTGTGGAGAGAACTCTGCTGTTACTCATTTCCAACATTAGTTCTCCCTCTGTCTTACCCCCTTCCCTGTGGATTCCATCTCCTTTCATTTACTTGCTGTGTTGTCCAAGATCACAGCTGCCAACTTGAAGCTGGGTCCTTCCTTCCTGATTGTCTTGGCATTAGGTGGTCCTGGGCCTTTATGGTTGTGTTAGGAGCTGTGAAGTTAGTCCACGTCACTGCTTACAGAGGTGATCTGTTGGCTAGTGTTGAGCTGACAATCACAATCACAATGAATGGGGCATCTAGAGTAGTAGCCAAGCATTGTGCTTATCCTTAAGGGGCAAGGTAGCAAGAAACAGGGGCCCCAGGAAGAAAGAAAAAAAGGAAAAGGATGTTGGGTTTGCCTGGCAGCCCAACTTCATAAAAGCATTTCAGTTTAATATTTGGATTGCTTTGGGTGGTGCCAGAAAATGCTTCCCTGGAAAAAGAACAGAGAGGCAGAAAACGATATCTGAAAGATGCTCTGTAACTCATTCCATGAAGGTCTGAAAGGTCTTTGAGCCAGGTACATTTATGGTGAGCTCAAAGAAATGTGAGAACCCCGTGAGGCCGCAGAATAGCTGAGATGGAGTCAGCGTTATCATGGTCAGGCTTTGGGCAAAACTTGGAGAAAGGAGTACTGGACCCTGGACTGTCACAGGTACTTCAGTGTGACACAGTGTCCCCTCAGAGCCCTTTGTGCACACTGGTACCCTGGGCGCTTTCACTCCCAGCCGCCAGCCCCTCCCCTTCGTTGGAGGATGACCGTCTTTGTTGGGGCTGCTGGAGTCTGCTTGGTCTGAAGGAGCTGAGAGCAAGGCGGGCCTGGGAGTTGCCATCTCCCCTGGGGGCAGCCCCTAACCAATGCCTGATGGGTGCCCGAGTGTATATAGTCCCGCTCCCTTGCCCTTGATTGGGACACAGCCAGGTGTGACGTACTCTGTCTGTAGAAATCCACTGTGGAGTGGTGTCACATTGATCTCCAGGGGTCATTGCTGGGTTTGCTTCTCTTTCTGGACTCACGTCTTCACTCCCCTACCAGTTTCTTCCTAGGAATACTTCCCAATAAAACACTTTCCTAGGGATTCCTATCTCAGGATCTGATTCTAGGGAACCCAATCAAACATTTCTAGAGTAGGGCTGTATCATCAGCACTGGGTAGCCTGCGCTAGCCTGCAGAGTGCCTTGGTGTGAATTTTCACAAGGTGCCTCCTAGCAGATGGAGCCCTGTGCCCAGGCCATTAACTTCTCATCTGGGTGCCTTCGGCAGTGCCCAATGGGTGGCATGGTGCTTGGGTGTAATGCTCAGAAAAGCAAAACAAAATGGAGAGTTGCTTCATTGTCCCAAGATCTCACTCTTGGCTTCTCTCATCCCTCTTTTAACCAGTTCAAGGGAAATTTCCCTCCTGTGTTTTCCTAAATATTTGAATATTTCAGGCAGGTGTGTTGCTTTTCTCTGGTTACATGTGGAGCTGATTAAATGTCTTAGCTTCTTTCTAAAGACAATAAAGGGAAAGAAAGGGCTGTCTTGATCAGTGGAACCACAATACCACAGACTCCAGGGAGGGTGGGTGTGTCTCCACCAGCCTGGCCTTCCAGGGGGCCTCTGCCTTGACATGGGGTCATTGTGAGGGGCTTGGACGGGCTTCGTTAGTCAGAGGCTCTTGCCTGATGATGTTTCCTTTCCTTGCATCCAGGGGGCTATTGTATCTGGTACCCAGAGTTTCCCACCTTTTCCTTTGGTGGCCTCCTGTTAATGTCTAAATTTGGCCCATCTGGTGGTAACACAGAGCCCCTTTTGAAGATGCATATATGGGGGAGTTCTTTGACAAGGATTTTGTTTTGTTTTGTTTTGTTTATTTTTTGCGGTACGCAGGCCTCTCACTGCCGTGGCTTCTCCCGCCGCGGAGCACAGGCCCCGGACGCGCAGGCTCAGTGGCCACGGCTCACGGGCCCAGCCGCTCCGCGGCACGCGGGATCCTCCCGGACCGGGGCACAAACCCGCGCCCCCCGCATCGTCAGGCGGACTCCCAACCACTGCGCCACCAGGGAAGTCCGACAAGGATGTTTTTAACTGCCTGGTAATGTAGGTCAGAAGAGGGAAATACAGGGAGAGTGGAAGGGGCTGTCCTGGGAGTCAGGGAGTTCAGTTCCATCCTATCCCCAGAGGTCTGAGGCTTCCTGGTGATCTGGTGCAAGTCATTCAGCTTCTCTGGGAACCTCAGTGTCTTCACCTTTCTTTACTTAATAATAATTATCCAGCCATCCTCAGAGGGTTGTCTGATGATGAAGGGGAAATATTTTCATTGACTCATCAAACAATCATTTAGCAAGTCCATAAAATCCTTGCCCAGGGAGAACTGGCAGTGTCTCAGGGACAGTGGTGTATGTGGAGGCATGGTGGTGTTGGAAGTAAGTGATGGAATAGAGGGAAATACTGTCCAGCGGCTGTGTGAAGGGGCACGGAGGTCTCCAGAGCTGGTCTGGAAGGCTAAGTGCTTGTGAATGGCAGGGTGCCGTGTAGTGGGTGGTGATGGGGGTTACAACTCTTGAGTCCAGCAGAACTGCCTTCAAATTCTGACTCTGACTCTTCAAAGCTGTATGATGGTGGGCAAGGTACCCAGACACGTTGAGTCTCAGTTTCCTCATTGGTAAAATGGACATGAGCAAATTGTTCTGAGGATTGAGTAATACAAAGCAGGGGTCCCCAGCCCCCAAGCTGCAGACCAGTACCGGGGCTTGTGAGGGGCTTGGACAGGCTTTGTTAGTCAGAGGCTCTTGCCTGATGATGTTTCCTTACCTTTCATCCAGGGGGCTATCGTATCTGGTACCCAGAGTTTCCCACTTTTTCCTTTGGTAGCCTCCTGTTAATGCCTAAACCATCTGGTGGTAACACAGAGCCTCTTTTGAAGATTCGTATGTGGGGGAGTTCTTTGAAAAGGCTGGTCCGTGGCCTGTTAGGAACTGGGCCGCACTGCAGGAGGTGAGTAGTGGGCCGGGCAAGCAAAGCTTCATCTGCCGCTCCCCATTACTCCCCATCGCTCGCATTGCCGCCTGAACCATCCCCCCCCGGCCCCCCCCCCCGTCTTGTCTTCCATGAAACTGGTCCCTGGTGCCATAAAGGCTGGGGACCGCTGATGTAAAGCACTTTGCAGATATTATTACGAAGAGAAAGTACTGTTATTTTTTTTCATGAGTTTTTTTCTTCTTCCAGTTTTATTGAGATATAATTGCATACATCAGTGTATAGAAGTATTGTTATTAAAGTTACCTTTCAGGTTGGAGAGATTCTGTTTGGGTGCCTTGGGCCAGTGCCTCTCAAATGTTATTGGGCATATGAATCATTTGGGGATCTTGCTAAAATGTGGATTCTGACCCAGGAGTCGGGATGGAACCTGAGGTTCTGCTTTTCTCACTAGCTCCTCAGTTCTTAAGTGTGGACCACACTTTGAGTACAAGGCCCTAGGCTGCTCCCCTCATCCCCCGACCCCGCCACCCCAGGTAAAGTCTGAGTCCTTCCTGGGGGCTGAAGAGCAATGTGTTTGGGGAGATGATGGGGAGGGTTCAGGATTCCTTGGCGTGTCTGGCCTGGGACTGGGGCAGAGACAGCTGAGACTCACTGGTCTTGTTGCTGTTGAGTCAGGTGTTTCCTCCAGGGGCGTGATGGATCTAACTTAACTTCCTTCCAGTGCCTTAGGACCAGCCCCCTGGAGGAAGCTCTTCCTGGCCAAATGGCCAAATGCTGCCTACTTCTGCTGCATGCTGGTCTTGATAGTGTGGAGATGAATAAGCCACTGACCCTGCCACAGTGTGTTTGGAGGTGGGGTAGGGACAGGCATGTAAACGTGTAATTATCACATGGCAAGATAAGCATTCTGTAGAGTTGATGGGTAATGGTGAATGGGGGAAGAGGGTTGGAAAAGGGAGGGAAATGTCCTGGTGGTAATTATATCTGAACCAGGTTTCAAAGGATGAATTACAATGGCAGGATAGGGAAGAGGGCAGAAGAGTGTGGGGAATGACATTCTAGGATTAAGGAACAGCATGTGCAAAGGTAAGGTGGTGCCATGAAACAACTTGATGTGTTCAAGCCATTGAACTAAATGTTGTTTGGAGCCTGGAGTATGATGGGAAGGGCTTGGTCAGTGAGGTAGACTGCTGTTCCTGAAGATGTATTAGTCAGGATAGGCTAAGCTCTGCTGCAGTAACAAATCAACTTCATCATCTAGTAGCTTCACACAACAACAGTTACTTCTCACTTCCACTGTGTGTCCTTCCTAGGTCAGTGGAGGGCCAAGCTGACAGAGCTTTCCCATCTTGCAGCCACACCATTTGGAAAAATTGGCCTATGTGGTCACCAGCGTAGGAAGAGATCGTGGGAGAGTTACTCTCTGGCTCTTCTGTGTTTCAGCCTAGAGCTGATGCATCGTTGCTTATGCCACAGCCCATTGGCCAGAACCAATGGTGAGGGTGCTGGGAAACAATGAGGGGTGTGTGGATGAAAGTTCAGAGAATGTCACTGTCTCTCCCACGTATGCCTTGTTTTGTAGCTTAAACCTCATTCTGAAAGCCCGAGTTTCTCAAATGGGAGTAATATGTGAATTTATTTAAAGGAAAAAGAAATCTTATAGCATCTAGTGGTGGCTTAAATTATTTTTATTATAGTGCAATTCAAATATGTCTAAGCACTTTATATTTAGAGCTCTCATATGACCATAAAACCAAAACAAATATATGAATAAAATATCAACACAGCTACAAATCGAGTAAATTCAGATTAACTCCATGAATTTAATGTGATGGATGAAGTCACTCTTGCTAAAACCAAATCATTGTTTCTGGGTCTAAAAACAGTTGTTCCATTCTTATGGGAGGCTGTGTGCCGTACCACATGGGTTATATGATGGCTTAATTTTCTCATCAGTTTCCTTTGTCTCTATTAAGCCTGACTTGTTTTCTCATTGGCCTGTGACAATTAAAATAATAATAATCATCATATTTCTTATTGCCAACTATACCATAAATGCAGGAATACACACAGTGGAATTATGTGGCAGTACTTGGTCATAACATGCTCATTTGGATGTTCTAGAATAAGTTTCTATTGATATTCTATTAAAAAGATGCTCATTAAAGTGAAAGCACAAAGTTAAACAAAAAATAATTTTGGAGAACTTGTGAACCCCCAGAATGTCTGAGGATCCCGTAGAATTTGAGAAACAGGTGGAAACCCACTGGAGTGTTTAGTTGGGGCAGAGGAAAGATGACCCACTTTATGGTTTAGAGACCTCACTTTGTCCAGGTGTGTGGGTAGGTGAGGGGTAGGAAGAAGAGCCAGAGACAGATGGTCTGGGTCCGATGTCATGGTGGAGGAGGGGCATTCAAGCAGCAAGTAGTTAAGAGAATGGAGAGGAGGTGTCAGATTTGAGAGACATTTAGGAAGTAGAGGGAGTTCCCTGGCGGCCCAGTGGTTAGTACTTGGCACTTCCACTGCTGAGGGCCCAGGTTCAATCCCTGGTAGGGGAACTAAGACCCCGTGAGCCATGTGGCGCGGCCCAAAAAAAAAAAAAAAAAAAAAAGTAAATGGAATCTCCAGGACTTGGAGTGGAGATTGACTGGATGTGGGCAGTGAAGGAAGGGAATGGGAGTCCCAGCTGACTCTTGGTTGAGGGGGGGCAGGGGACAGGGTTGATGGTGCCGCTGCCCAGGGGGAGGAGAGGGAGCACCACACGCATCCACGGGAAGAACAGATGAGCTTTAGGGCAGAGCTTTTTTTTTTTTTTTTTGCGGTACGCGGGCCTCTCACTGCTGTGGCCTCTCCCGTTGCAGAGCACAGGCTCCGGACGCGCAGGCCCAGCGGCCATGGCTCACGGGCCCAGCCACTCCGCGGCATGTGGGATCTTCCCGGACCGGGGTCACGAACCCGTGTCCCCTGCATCGGCAGGCGGACTCTCAACCACTGCACCACCAGGGAAGCCCCTAGGGCAGAGCTTTGTTCAGCCATATCCACCATCCCACCTTTGCTAACTGACTTGAGCCCTCCTGAACCAGTTTCTGAGGAGCTGTTGCATCTTGGGGTATCTGTTCTTTCCTCTCCAGGACATTTAGTTAGGGTTCATTTGGATGCTCTGAGTTAGCCTGTCTCTTGTGAGTGCTGCTTCTGACCCATGGGAGAGGGCTCGGTAACACTTTGCCTAATTAATCACACACTTGTTTTGTCTTCTGTATGTTTGAGGACAGTGAAAAACATTTGAAAAATTGGGGATGGTTTTGAGATTGAAGCTGTCATCCCATATCATGTGAGCTTAGTGATCTGCCTTCAGTATTTTTTTGTTTGTTTGTTTGTGTGTGTGTGTGTGTGTGTGTTTTTGCGGTACATGGGCCTCTCACTGTTGTGGCCTCTCCCGTTGCGGAGCACAGGCTCCGGATGCGCAGGCTCAGCGGCCATGGCTCACGGGCCCAGCCGCTCCGCGGCATGTGGGATCTTCCCGGACCGGGGCACGAACCTGTGTCCCCTGCATCGGCAGGCGGACTCCTAACCACTGCGCCACCAGGGAAGCCCTGCCTTCAGTTTTTAAGAACACCAACGATTCACTTTCCACTCTGTGTTTTTGGACAGAGAAGCTCAAAATTCTTCGAGGAGAGAGCAGGCGTGCTGCCAGGTAAATGGAAGCCTGGAAAAAAAAGAAGTATGGAAATTGCACTTTGTTGAAGCAGAGGGCAGAAAACATGAGGCCACCCAAACACACAAGTAAAAATGTCACAGAAACAAATCTCTGGTGGTTAGAGTGAAATCTTGTGTTAATGAAGGTTTTCAGCATTAATTAATTTAAAAGGTAGCTTGGTATTTCCTCTTTGTGTGAATTACTAACCTAACACACCAACGGGGCCAAGCTGCTGGAAGTGGCTTCCATCCTGCCTGTCCTCACGCCTGACAAATTTCCACTTGTCTCTTGGCGTCTTCGTAGGCATCACCTTCATGGCAGCACCTCCCAGGCCCTCCAGGGATACGTGTGCCCTTCCTCTGCTCCGTCTCTTTGGAACTTGTGATAAATGGTTTGTAAGCAAGTGCTTACCGGTCACCCCCAGAGACCACATACTACTTGTGAACAGGCTTGGAATCCCCCCAAAACTTGTGGAGCATTTTTCCTATCAGCCATCTCCACACCCACAAACTAGTCCAGGGCACCCTTCAAGGAGCATCTTTGGATCTCAGGGCCAATTGGATGAGCAGATCTCCCAGCAATAATAGCCTTGGTTTCAGGAGTATCTTTCCAGGAATGGGTTGAATGAAGCTGGTTGTTCAGTTTCATTCACGTGCTTTGTTGGTTTCGGATCGGCTACAACTAGAATCCTCTGGAGCTTGGGTGTTTATATAGAGACAGCTGGTGCTCTCCAGATATCCACATGCTTCCCTTCTTTAGCAGATGCTAAGTCCCTGCCCACAGTCCTCATTCTGATGCTTCCCCTACAATGCACTGCAATCCTACTGGAGGGCTTTCTCTGGTGGCAGGGGCATGGTTGGACCATTCTTGGGGAAAGCCAGAAGTTCTGGGTAGTTAGTGCTCCTAGAAGCAGCCCTGAACCACTGATAGAGGGGAATGGGTGGATACATATCACAGTTTCCTTGCCCCACTGGTGGGCCAACCCTTGGGCATGCTCTACCTGTTCTCCCCAGAGGTTCCCAGCAGAGCTGAGTCCAGGTTGCTCACAGCAGTAACCTGCTCATTCGTGATGCTGTACTGCCTCATTTCTTTCGCCTCCTCCAGTACATCCCAGGATCACCTCCCCAATCAACCCAAATCCTTTCCCCAGCCTCTGCTTTGGGGAGAGTCCAACCCAAGACCTTTGGGTTGGTTGGGGCCACTGGACTATGGGTGGAAGTGCTGTGTGTCACTTCTCACGAAAGCAGGCACTGCCATTGTGTCTCTCCCACCACTGCGGCAACCCAGGAGGATGTGCTATGGAGGAAGGCTGCTTAGTCCACATGAGATTTCATAGGAGCAAGAACCTTTTATTATCATAGCCACTGAGCTTCTTGGCATTTATCAGTTGAGGCACCTACCTGACACGTAGCATCAGCCCTGTCCCTGTGGGGTGCCAACACTTAAGTTAGCCCATCCTTCATTTCTCCATCCTGTTCTGATAAAGTGTAAAAAGTTACCAAATTAGATTTTAGGAAATCACTGATGATCACCAGGAACCATTCTTTCACTTACCTTTATTTATTTATTTATTTATTTATAATTTTTATTGGAGTGTAGTTGATTTACAATGTTGTGTTAGTTTCAGGTGTACAGCAAAGTGAATCAGTTATACATCTATCCACTCTTTTTTTTTTTTTACATTCTTTTCCCATATAGGCCATCACACAGTATTGAATAGAGTTCCCTGTGCTATACCTCTGGTTCTTATTAGTTATGTATTTTATATATAGTAGTATGTATATGTCAATCCCAATCTCCCTATTTATCCCTCCCCACCCCCATCTCCTGGTAACCATAGTTTGTTTTTTACATCCGTGACTCTACTTCGGTTTTGTAAATAAGTTCATTTGTACCCTTTCTTTTGGCTCACATATATTTATTGAGTGTCTACTATATGCCACTGTGGTAGGCACAGCAATTTTTATTAATTTCAATTTAAATTGAAAATAGCCACATGTAGCTGATGGCTATTGTATCAGAACAGACCTAGAGAGCTGGGGAGACAGATTAAAGCATCTGTAAATGTTGTAGAGCAAAAGCAAATGTTGTAACACCAATAGTGGTAAGTTTCCATGAAGAAGAAGCAAGATGAGTGAAGAAGGAGGTGGAGCCGGTTGAGGGTCTTCATACGTGTTACATAGACATATTCATACATATTGAGAGTGGGTTGAAGGCTTCTTGGAGAAATGATATTAGATCCATTGCAGACCTGAACAAAGGTAAGAACGGTGTGTGAAAGAAATAGCTTGAAGACACTCGAGGCATCTCTGGGTAATTCATTGCCTTTTGTTTTTAATGAAACACAAGAGAAGGAATGCCTTCTACTTACGAATTTGGAAAATGCCACGAAACACAAAAACACTTAGTGTTCATTCTTTTTAAAAAATTTTTTTTTCTTTTTTTTTAATTTAAAGACCTCTTGGGACTTCCCTGGCGGTCTAGTAGTTAGGACTCTGCGCTTTGAATGCAGGGGGTGAGGGTTCCATCCCTGGTTGGGGAAACGAGGATCCCACGTGCTGCTCAGCGTGGCCCCCCGCCAAAATAAAATAATAAAATATGAAGACTTCTCATAATTTGGGGCAGTGGTGTGGGTCTGTGTTCCCTAGAAGCAGAACTTGAGATTGGGATTCTTGTGCATGTGATTTTGGGGGGAGGGCCGGCAGGAGAAGGGGGTAGGGGAGCGAGGTGAGCGGGAGACACAGCTAAGCAAGGATGTGGTCTCAGCTGGGAGTTCTGGGGCTTGCACTGCACCAAGGAGCTGATCTTACCGTGGGCTAAGGAGCCTGTCTTTTGTACCTTTCCTGTCGCCATCAGTCATAAGAGCTGGTGAGTGGCAGCCGCTGCCTGGTAAGAGCATCTGGGTGGGCACCTGCAGGGTCCATGACTGTGCTGACCCCATAGTGTGTTGATGACTGAGTAGCTTTCGATAGATTTGGGGGCAGAAACAGCTGAAAAATCCTGAGTACAGGATTGCTTTGATCACCCGGCACATTCTGAGGATTGTGAACTCAACCACGAGGCTGTTTTCCTGCACGTTATGGATTTACTGGGTTCATTCATGGAATACCTGTTTACGGATGGTCTGCCACACATGCCTGGCATCAGGGCTGGGTGTCTGGAATCTTGCCAAGCAAGGCCCATTTACTTAGTAGACTCCACCCCTGCAAATCATATATTTTGGGGCAAACGCCAAGAGATAGCATTGCAGGGGATCCTGAAGAAGCTTAACCACAGCTAAAGAAGCCAGAGCTGCCAAGGTCTACCCCTATCAAGGCTCGGAAGGCAGCAGTCTTTGTGGAAATATTTGTAAAGGATGCTCTCAAAAAGCCTAGATGCAGCAGTCGGTCTGTTTGAGTGAACCACCTAAGTTTCTGCGCACTGAGATTGGCTTTTTTTTTTTAATTATTAATTAATTGATTTAATTATTTATTTTTGGCTGCGTCAGGTCTTAGTTGCAGCACAGGGTATCTTTCGTTGCAGCGGGCAGGCTCTTCATTGTGGCAGTTGGGCTTCTCTCTAGTTGTGGCACGCGGGCTCCAGAGTGCATGGGCTCAATAGTTGCAGCTCATGGGTTCTGTAGTTGTGGCACACAGGCTCTCTAAGTTGTGGCGCACGGGCTTAGTTGCCCTGAGGCATATGGGATCTTAGTTCCCCAACCAGGGATCGAACCCCTGTCCTCTGCATTGGAAGGCGGATTCTTAACCACTGGACCACCAGGGAAGTCCCTGAGATTGGCTTCTTAATTGAAGAGCCGTAGCCTTGGTGCTGCCGTTGTCAATCTGATTTAACCACGAGGGACTGAATGCTTACTATATGCAGGTGACCTTCTGCCTGTCATCTTGCTATGGTCTTTGTAGCCATCCTGGGAGGTGGGGCTGGTGGTGGCCATGCAGGCTCCCATGGCAGTGAGGACCACCAGGTACTCTGACAGCAGAGGTGTAGGCGAGGCCCCCCTTGACTCTGGCACTCAGGGTGGATATTGGGGCCGCTGGTAGAGCTTTACGGAACCTGTTGGATGCAGTCAGGGTCTTGGCACTGCGATTTCCCCTACTTTCCAATGAGAGGAAAACCAAACCCGGTTTTAATTCCCTAAAGGAAGAAAAGTTTGTACCTTAATCTGCTTTCCCCTAGCATCACTCTTCTTTGTTTGGAATCTTAGTTCACTTCAGGGAGTTGTTTTTTTAGATCATCCTGTCTACGAGGATATCAGGGACGAGCTCACTTGTTTATTGCCAGCTTCAGGAGCACTGGGTGACTTTATTTTGCCAAGTTGGGATGCTGGATGGCTTAATAACTGGAGTAAAGCTAAAGTGAGGCTGCTTTGCGTAGGTATTGTTGCCTGTTGAGGAGTCTGCGTCCGGCTCCATTTCCTCTGGATGATCCCGTGAGCTTTGCTTTATTCCATGGTTACAAATGACTCCCCCAAACCTGTCTGAACCATTGCTCCAAAAGATTCAGGATCTGTGGAAGAATTCTTTCAGTTCTTACTAACTAGCCGTGTGGCCTTGGGCTAATTGCTTACTCTCTCTGATCAGCAGTTGTATCTAAAAATTGAGGGTGTTGGGCTACTGGCCCTTTCAGATCGAACACGCAAAGATTTTCACCCACACAGCCTTTGCGTCCAACACACGGGTCCTTCTTAAGATCCTCCTTTGCATCTTTCTTAGATTGGATCCATGGCATTACTTTTGTTTACAAAGGATGCATATTTCCACGTAAGCAATTTATCGGTAAATCCAATCAGTCATGTAATGACCACGCCTTAAATATTTATGTAAAGTTCTTCCTCAGCCTGGTGTATCTGAACCTCAGATACTTAGGGTATTTATTTCTTCTTGAGTGAACTTTGATAATATGTATCTTCTTGGGATCCATCCATTTCATTAAGTTGTCTTATTTATTGGCTCAAAATTATTCATCATGTTCCTTTATTATTTTACATGAGCAGCCCCAGTGTTTTCCAAATGTGTCACTTCTCCTGAATATGAATGAAAACTATGTATATTTTTGTAACAGTTCCTCTTAAATTGTTTTACTCGCTTGCTATTTAATTATATTGTATGTGGAGGTTGTCTTAACCAAGAAGTCAAAATCGTTTCAAAACCACTTTCTAAAGAATCCACGAGCTCTTTGCCTCCTCTGTCCTTACAATAATGGCAGGGTTTTGTTTTTTGTTTTTTTCCACACCGCACAGCATGGGAGGTCTTAGTTCTCTGACCAGGGATTGAACCTGAGCCCTTGGCAGTGACAGTGCAGAGTCCTAACCACTGGACTGCCAGGGAGGTCCCAATAATGGATAATGGAGCTCTGTGCCTGCCCCTCAGATAAGCATCTGATAATGAGGGGTGAGAGTCTGCAGGGAGGCACTGGCGGATGGTGCAAATATTCCAGGTGCCTTTACATCAATCTAAGATCCGTCCAACCAAAGCACAGAGATGTAGAAATGAATGAGAAGTGCTCATCTCTCTACAAAAAAGATGTTGGAGGAGTTTGCTTTTAGAATGATTTCTGCAGCCTCACCTATAGGGATGGCGTGTGCTACAGCTCTGTCTAGCCCAGTGCTTGAATGTTGTTGTGACACAGTCCCGTGGAGATCAGTAGGCTGGTGAAGGCCTTGGGGTGCAATAATCAGACAGAAGAAGGAAAATAGGAAGCCTTGCAGGCATCAGGTCAGCTGGAGACAGGTCCCAAGGTGGGATGTACTTTAGTGCTCCCTCTCCAAATAAACACACCCCCTTGAGCCTCCCTGAACAGTACTGAGAAAGGCAAAACTCAGCCCACATCAAGGTTATTATGAATCTCTGATCTGTAACAGACAATTGGGATTAAAAGTCCATATCATAGGAAACCACAGCCCGGCCTGGAGCCGTGCTGTCTTGGAATTTTACTGAGTGAGTGGTGACATCCCAGGGATGCGATCGTGGGTGAGTTGGCAACTGTTGGGAGGAAACATTAAACCCAGGGGTCAGACCGAAAGAGAAGCTGTCCCCAGGGGAAGCCTCAGTCAAAGCAAATCGGTATCGGATGTCACAAAGGAGGACAACGTGAGGGACAACAGTGGCACACAGGGCAGCAAAAGCAAAAAGAGGAGCGTGCAGGCTTCGCGTGACGGAATAATCAGAGGGCGGGAGAAGGGTTCACCTGGAGGACCTGCAGTTGGAGAGAAGGTTATTGTCGTGGTCACTGGCATGTCCGAGGCCTCACCAGCCTGGGAGCAAACGAGGCCATGTTAATATTAATGCCCAGCGTGGAGTCCCAGCGGCCCCACCTGCTCTCACAGGACCTCGGCCCAAGTCCTCGGAGTCCCCCGGGGAGGACGTCACCTGCGCTCAGGTGCACCGTGGCTCCTCTTCTTCCTCCAGTCATGATGTCCCTCCTCACTTCCCCTGGTCTTGCTGTCCCCTGGCTGCCAGTGTGTCCCCAGGGCACCGCCTTGCCCCCTCCTGCTGCGCTGGGGAGGCAGGGGGCTGGTTCTCTGCTTACTCTGTTGTACCTCCGCATTTGGGTTCCAGTGCCTCGCACAGGCTTTCAAAACACATCTCCCTCAGCGTCCATCCTTAACTCTGTGTTCCAAGGCTTGGAGGGCAGGGCATAGATTCCAAGCTGTCCCCTCTTTTGTCATTGCCCCCGGGCCTGATCTCCTCCCAGGTGTCCGTTATACCTGGGCACAGAACATCTCCTTTGCCCCCTGCGCCCGCTCCCTTCCTGCCCATTTGGCAGCTGGTGCAAATAGGTCCCAGCCCTGGGCCACTGGCTGCCTTGGATCCCAGTTTGGATTTGGTTGGGTCACACTGCCATGCTCTCGGGGTTAATCAAATGGATATGTACGAGTCCAAGGACCTTCTGATCCCTCCCGTTGTGCTCTGTGTACTTTGGTTCCACTAACTGGTTGGATGAAGTAAGAGACCGTCCAAAGCAGTGCTCCTCAAACTTCAATGTGCATCAGATCATCTGGGGATCTTGTTAAAATGCAGAATCTGATTCTGTAGGTCTGGAGTGGGGTCTGAAATCCTGCATTTCTAATGATCTCCCAGGGGATACCGATGCTGCTGGTCCACTCTGGGTAGTCAAATCCTTCATCGCTCCCTCCCCCCGCTTCTGTTTGCTGTACTTGAAAGAAAACCGTTTGGCAAGGAAATCCTGAGTGGATTTTGTGTTCCACCGCACGGGTGATGTCCTGTTTTGATTACTTATCACACATCGCTTATTCACATTATGAAAATAAAGATACTGTTTGTTGTAACACTACTTTAGGGAATCGTTTATGGGCCGCTTTCAAAATGCTAATGGTTGACCAGCATTCCTGGAAGGATACTTGGAACTTCTCTCTATAGCTTAACTCTATAGCTTTGCTTCTCAAAGCGTGGTCCTTGGGCCTGCAGCATTGTATCACATGGGACCGTGTTAGAGCTGCAGAATCTCAGCCCCACCCTCGACCTGGACTGACTGAATTGGGACCTGCACTTTAACACGGTCCCCAGTGGCGTGTGTGCACATTAGCATTTTAGAAGCCCTGCCCTGTAGAACATGGTATATCGGAAATGGGAGGTGCTGGCTTTGCCACTTTAGCAGGATGCTCAAAGGAGGCAGGTGAGTGACAACAGGGAAAAGTTCATACTTCGGTCGTCAGTCATTTTTGTCTTGGTGTGACCTGGGACATCTGGGGAGAGAGGGGAATACCTTCTGGCTTGCATGGAGTATGAAGATTCTTCAGACAAAATAAAACTAGCAGAGGAGGAAGTGGAAACTGTGATGTGATTATGAGATGGGTAGAATATGCAGGACCAGATCAGGGTGAGCGGAAAACTGAGGGAGGGAGGATGAGAATTATTGAGCGTGGTCAGAGATTAGCTTTGAAAACGAGGAACGACATGTAAGCTGGTTCACTTTAGAATCCCCTTGTAAACAACAGAGGCACTGCATAAAATGCATCACAATTTCAAGGTAGCTGGGACAGTAAAGGTCATCGTTAAATCAGTGAGTAGCTTAGAAAAAATGTATCAGGTATCTGTTGTAACAAGGACTGGCAAACATCCCTCACCGAGAGACCATAGAGGGCTCTTGTGCCAACATGCTGAGAGGCACTTGGGGAATTGGCATGGGAAGGTCAGCAGGTAAAAAACAACCCAAAACTGGGGCACTTCTGAGATGAGAACTGGAAAACGTCTTTTTAATTACTCTGTTTCTGATGGCTTGGTTGATGTCCTCCTGGTAATAAAGAAGATTAGGTAGCAATGACGTTAATTAGAGTGTCATCAGTGATGACAGACAATAAATAGCATGGCATTTCATTTTATTACCTTACCCTTGTTAATTTCCCCAGTTTTGATCAATACAGCCATTGGCCAGGCCTCCCAGTTATGAAACAGTAGCATTTTCGAGGCTTAGTAAAGGGCTGCGTTCCAATTTTTTATTCGTTTAGGAAATCCTCCTTGGGATGTTTGCATAATCAAATATAAGTTCGCAAATGTTTCTCCTGCCTCAGATTTGCATATGAGCAAAATGAGTTTGTTCCCAAACAAAGCCCTGGAAAAAGCCCAGGACAAATGATTACTCAGTGAAAAGGAAAATGATTTCAGCCAGTTCCACTCCATCTCCCACAGAAGAATGGAGGTGAATCGTCTCTTAGCACTGCCTACTGAGGCCATAAGTCTGGTGACACCATTAAGGAATGAAAGGTTGATAAAAGGGAAAGTATTTCAAGTGGAGCTTCCCTGCTAGGAAGGGGGATTACATGTCATTGGATGCATTACATTGACTTTTATTTGCCAGGCATTTTTGTGTTGTTGCATTGCATATTACCAGATGTTTTAAAACACCAATTTCCATTTCTTTTAATACTCAGGATTAGTAATGCTTAAAGAGTGATTATGTATTATTTATATCCTATAGCAATTTGGGTGTGATTCTCCTATTTCTTTTTCTAGCATGTTATTATAGGAGCCAAGGCAAGAATTCCAAAGTGGATGCCGACCTTGGACGTAGTTTTTCTTTGTGGTGTAATTAGGCATATGGGTTATGGTTAAAAAATGACTAGGAAGGGACTTGGCTGGTGGTGCAGTGGTTAAGACTCCACGCCCCCAATGCAGGGGGCCTGAGTTCGATCCCTGGTCAGGGAACTAAATCCCACATGGCATGCCGCAACCAAGTGTTTGCATGCCACAACTAAGGAGGCTGAGTGTCGCAAATAAGGAGCCCGCCTGCTGCAACTAAGACCCAGCACAACCAAATTAAATAAATAAGTGTGTGTGTATATATATATATATATATATATTTAAATGACTAGGAAAATGTACACTTCCTTTGTTCTGATGAAAGAAGATAAGGAAAAGCTTCATTTTAGCAGTATATTTTCATTACTTTGTCTTGACCCTAAACTTGATGATTAGCAGCCTGAACAAAGGAATAATAAATGATTAGAAAAGAAACTGGGTTCATGTGATTTCCAGTCATTTTGGTAGCCTTTTCAGTGGAAAAACATAGAGATGACCGTTGTGAAACTGGGTTATGTTAATTCATCTGAATTGTGGTATCAGATAGGAGGCACAGTTGCTAGGAGCCAAACCCATTAGAGGTAATAACAGCAAAATGCTTATGCAGTAACTGAGCTTATTGGCTCACACCAGTCAGGTAATTCTAGGATCAGTGAACGTGAAGTTTCTCTCCCCACAGGAGCTGTATGCTTAGATCTGCCCAAGTGTTGCTCTTAATATCCTGTCCCTACTGGTTTTCTATTTCAGTCACTACATAAATGACAAATTCACCCTGCTGAGTCACATTTAGCATCGTGTACTCTTTGCCCTTGACATGTACGTGGATTTGGGGGAAAACCAAGGTTACAAGAGGTTGGAGAGGGAGAGGGAAGAAAATAAACACAGTCTGAGTGCCCACTCTGTGCTAAGCAGCAGGCAGGGGTGAGGTACCAAGTTTAGCCCATGTAGAAACTGAGGCTCAGAAATATCACATAATGTTCCCAAGGTCACACAGCTACTTAGAGCCTGGTAGGACCAGGATTTAAATTAGAGCTTCTGACCCCATGTTCACGTTCTTTGTGCAACTCTAAAATGAAGCTTTCACAAAACTCTGAAGAAATACGCTGCTCTTCCCTGCCTGTATTAGCTGTTCTTGACAAATGCTACCTTGGCACATTTACTGGTAGTCAGTGGATGTCTGTGATCGTGTTTTCTGCAACGTTACTTGTTTCATCTAGTTAAGGTCTGTTGTGGGATGTCTACCAATGTGGAAACTAATGACACTCAATTATTTACAAGGAGAGCCAGAAGCCTGAGACATGATATATGTGCTGATGTTAGGACTGAAAACGGGTTTCCCAAATCTCATGTGCTTATCATATGTACTAGGACAGAGGAGGAGAGTTTGCATAATCCACAGTCTCTGCCTTTGGAGAGCCTGAGTTTAGTTGAGAATACTTACACCTTTGAAGATAAAGTAACAGTGAGCTGAGGTGTGCAAAAGGAAGGGTCTCAAGCATTCAAATGAAATGTTTCATGAATGAACAGAGAGTCAGACGAGGGAGCTCTGACTGTGAACTTGTGAAGTCAGGGAGGGTTTGGTGGTGGATACGGGTCTCAGGTCTTACATGATGGTGAGGCTTGGATGAGTGCGAGAGTGACGGTGGAGTCGGGTTGGGATGGGTGAGGGGCCGCTGGATGAGGGAGCGCCTTCCATGTCAAGGGTTTGGCCCTCAAAGCTGCTACTAAGGAGTCACCATAGGCTCTTGAGCAGAGGAGTGGCTTCGTGAAAGTTCTGCTGCATGCATGGCCTTGATGGGTGCTGGGGAAAAACCCTGTAGACATTTGTATTGGGGGCGTTTGAGGCAAAAGCAGCAGTATTGTCAGGTTGAGTCAATTTATGTTGCTGTACGAAATTAACCAAAAAATGATGCTACAAGAGCACCTTTTTCTGTACCCTTTCCTGGAAGCTGCTGGCTAGTGGCTGAGGACTGGGGATTAGGATGTTTAATTTTTACTATCTATACCTCAATTAACTATTTATTGTTGGTGTAGGGACACAGGAGGAGTTATTATCCTAGATCATGTTAGGTTGAGCCATATGAAATTTCCATATGAAAATTCCATATGAAATTTCCATATGAAATTTCCATGGGGGTAATTGGTAGAACTACTGGTAATTTCATATGGTTCCACTTAATTGATTTTGTAAGTTGTTGTTGGAGACGAGTGGACACAGTCAGGTTATCTGGGTAGGTCCTGGGATAGCGCTGCTTACAGCCAGCCCCAGAGGCCTTGAGGGTGCCGTTTTCCTTGGGAGATGGGACTGTTCCTGGAGACTGAGCCCAGGGCCCCAGGGGCGTGCCAGGCTCTTCCTCTCCCTAATATTTGCTCTCCCTGCCTATGGACCAGGCATTCAGAATCTCCTGATTTTTTTTCTAAAGGAGAAAAATTTGCTCTGGACCAAGAACTTTAAAGGAGAAAGGAGGGCTTGTGGAAGAGAGGATAAAAATAATTGCATCTTGGGACTTCCCTGGTGGTCCAGGGATTAAGACTTTGCACTTCCACTGCAGGGTGTGTGGTTGGATGCCTGGTCGCAGAACGAAGATCCCGCAGGCCCTGCAGCACGGCCAAAATAATAATAATAATAATAATAATAATAATTGCATCTTGAGGTTGTGTTTTCCCAGGACTCCCCAGTAGCACAATGCAGACAGAACCAGAAGTGCCATTCCTGTAGCTCCTAATTATGTTGGGAAGGAGAGGGACCGAGTTCTCACTCTGGCCCCAGATTACAGAGGCTTTAAGTGAGTTTGAGAACGCCTGGGCAGTGGGCTGCGCATGCGTGACGGTGGTGATAGAGGCTGAGCAGCACTGTCTTCACATCCTTTGTGTCCGCACCCTGGGATGGGGCCACTCCTGTGGAGCCTCTCCTGGATTCAGGGATGGAGTGTGCCCAGAGTGCTCTCCTAACCGCCGGGAATGAGGACAGCTTCTGAGCTAGGGTCTGCAGAAACTGGCTGGGCACAAGCATCCCAGAGCATGCCCATCCCTCCCCCCGACCACTGCCCTCAGACTCTGGGTACCACAGGGCCTAGTCATCTGTCATTACACTCAAACTGCACAGTTTCACTATTTGGGACCCTGAGGTCTCATCACGACTTGCCTCTTTTGTCCTAAGTCACCACTCAACATGTGACCCACAGTGTCTGTCCTGTTCCAAGAGGACTGGTGTGTGTCTCCTGACATCCCATCTTGGACCTCCTTTGGGCCCCTCCTGAGCCCCCTTCCATAAACTCTCCTGCATCCCTAGGGTATTCACAGAATGTTCCTTTGTCCTCCTGATTCTCCCCTGAACCTTCCCTGGAATAGAGAATTCTTTTCCCTTTCCTTAGCCTGACAAATATGTATTGAGGGTCCCACTCTGTGAGAAGCACCCTAAGGAAAACAAATGAGAAGACTTAGTCCCTTTGCACACATGCAGCTGAAGGTTACCTTCCTTGGCATCCTTCCTGTTTCCTGAGGAAACATGAACTAGTGTGACTGCTGGAGACCTCTCTTCTCCTCTCTCAGCATCAACCCTCTCAGCCAAAAATGGAGGCAGATCAGAGAGACTATGAGAAGAAAGGAACAACAGATGTCCATAAATAAATAGTTTAGCTGTAAACAGGACTGGTAAGCTCCCTCAGCATGTGGGAAGATCAGTACCGGCCACCACTTGTCATCTAATCGGACACCTGTGTCTAGATGGAAATCATCTCAGAACAGATTGTATGTTATAATTAAAAACCAAAAACACATTCTGTGTCAATATGCTGGGCCAAATTGCCCATGCTGGCACAACTGGACTTTCTGCTACAATTCAAATGCACTTAAAAATTATCATTTTGGGGGAGACCTTCAAGATGGTGGAGGAGTAAGACGTGGAGATCAGCTTCCTCCCCACAAATACATCAGAAATACATCTACATGTGGAACAACTCCTACAGAACACCTACTGAACGCTGGCAGAAGACCTCAGACTTCCCAAAAGGCAAGAAACTCCCCACATACCTGGGTAGGGCAAAAGGGAAAAAAAAACAGAGACAAAAGAATAGGGATGGGACCTGCGTCTCAGGGAGGGAGCTGTGAAAGAGGAAAAGTTTCCACACTAGGAAGCCCCTTCACTGGCGGAGACGGTGGGTTGCCAGGGGGAAGCTTCGGAGCCACGGAGGAGAGCGCAACAACAGGGATGCAGAGGGCAAAGTGGAGAGATTCCCGCACAGAGGATCGGTGCCGACCAGCACTCACCAGCCTGAGAGGCTTGTCTGCTCACCCACCGGGACGGGTGGGGGCTGGGAGCTGAGACTTGAGCCTCGGAGGTCAGATCCCAGGGAGAGGGCTGGGGTTGGCTGCGTGAACACAGGCTGAAGGGGGCTAGTGCGCCACAGCCAGCCAGGAGGGAGTCCGGGAAAAGTCTGGAGCTGCCGAAGAGGCAAGAGACTTTTTCTTGCCGCTTTGTTTCCTGGTGCGGGAGGAGAGGGTATTCAGAGTGCCGCTTAAAGGAGCTCCAGAGATGGGCGCCAGCCGCGGCTAACAGCGTGGACCCCAGAGACGGGGCATGAAACACTAAGGCTGCTGCTGCAGCCACCAAGCAGCCTGTGTGCGAGCACAGGTCACCATCCACACCTCCCCTCCCGGGAACCTGTGCAGCCCGCCACTGCCAGGGTCCTGTGATCCAGGGACAACTTCCCGGAGAGAACACATGGCGCACCTCAGGCTGTTGCGATGTCATGCTGGCTTCTGCCTCCACAGGCTCTCCCCGCATTCCATACCCCTCCCTCCCCCCGGCCTGAGTGAGCCAGAACCCCCTAATCAGCTGCTGCTTAAACCACGTCCTGTCTGAGCGAAGAACAGACGCCCTCAGGCGACCTACACGCAGAGGCGCAGAGGCGGGGCCAAATCCAAAGCTGAACCCCAGGAGCTGTGCAGACAAAGAAGAGAAAGGGAAATCTCTCCCAGCAGCCTCAGGAGCAGCGGATTAAATCTCCACAATCAACTTGATGTACCCTGCATCAGTGGAATACCTGAATAGACAACAAATCATCCCAAAATTGAGGCAGTGGACTTTGAGAGCAACTGTAGACTTGGGGTTCGCTTTCTGCATCTGATTTGTTTTTGGTTTTATGTTTATCTTAGTTTCGTATTTAGAGTTATTGTTCTAGGGTCTGTCTGTCCGTTTTTTTGTTTTTGTTTTTTAGTATAGTTTTTAGTGCTGGTTATCATTGGTGGATTTATTTTTTGGTTTGGTTGCTCTCTTCTTTCTTTTTCTTTTTTTAATTAACTTTTTTTATTTTTAATAATTTTTAAGTTATTTTTTATTTTAATAACTTTATTTTATTTTATTTTTTTCTTTCTTTCTTTTTCTGCTCCTTTTTCTTCTGAGCCATGTGGCTGACAGGGTCTTGGTGCTCCAGTGGGGTGTCAGGTCTGTGCCTCTGAGGTGGGAGAGCTGAGTTCAGGACATTGGTCCACCAGAGACCACCCGGCTCCACATAATATCAAATGGCAGAAGCTCTCCCAGAGATCTCCATCTGAACACTAAGACCCAGTTCCACTCAATGACCAGCAAGCTACAGTGCTGGACACCCTATGCCAAACAACTAGCAAGACAGGAACACAACCCCACCCATTAGCACAGAGGCTGCCTAAAATCATAATAAGTTCAGAGACACCCCAAAACACACCACCGGACACTGTCCTGCCCACCAAAAAGACAAGATCCAGCCTCATCCACCAGAACACAGGCACTAGTTCCCTCCTCCAGGATGCCTACACAACCCACTAAATGAACCTTAGCCACTGGGGGCAAACACCAAAAACAACGGTAACTACAAACCCACAGCCTATGAAAATGAAACCCCAAACACAGTAAGTTAAGCAAAATGAGAAGACAGAGAAACACACAGCAGATGAAGGAGCAAGGTAAAAACCCACCAGACCAAACAAATGAAGAGGAAATAGGTAGTCTACCTGAAAAAGAATTTAGAGTAATGACAGTAAAGATGATCCAAAATCTTGGAAATAGAATGGAGAAAATACAAGAAATGTTTAACAAAGACCTAGAAGAACTAAACAGCAAACAAACAATGATGAACAACACAATAAATGAAATTAAAAATTCTCTAGAAGGGGGCTTCCCTGGTGGCGCAGTGGTTAAGAACCCACCTGCCAATGCAGGGGACACAGGTTTGAGCCCTGGTCCGGGAAGATCCCACATGCCGTGGAGTGACTAAGCCCGTGCGCCACAACTACTGAGCCCAAGTGCCACAACTACTGAAGCCCACGTGCCTAGAGCCTGTGCTCTGCAACAAGAGAAGCCAGAGCAATGAGAAACCCGCGTACCGCACGAAGAGTAGCCTCCGCTCGATGCAACTAGAGAAAGCCCGCGTGCAGCAACAAAGACCCAATGCAGCCAAAAATAAATAAATAAATTTATTTAAAAATATTCTCTGGAAGGAATCAATAGTAGAATAACTGAGGCAGAAGAATGCATAAGTGATCTGGAAGATAAAACAGTGGAAATAACTACCTCAGAGCAGAATAAAGAAAAAAGAATGAAAAGAATTGAGGACAGTCTCAGAGACCTCTGGGACAACAATAAACACACCAACGTTAGAATTATAGGGGTCCCAGAAGAAGAGGAGAAAAAGAAAGGGACTCAGAAAATATTTGAAGAGATTATAATTGAAAACTTCCCTACTATGGGAAAGGAAATAGTCAATCAAGTCCAAGAAGCGCAGAGAGTCCCATACAGGATAAATCCAAGGAGAAATATGCCAAGACACATATTAATCAAACTGTCAAAAATTAAATACAAAGAAAAAATATTAAAAGCAGCAAGGGAAAAACAACAAATAACATACAAGGGAGTCCCCATAAGGTTAACGGCTGATCTTTCAGCAGAAAAACTGCAAGCCAGAAGGGGTTGGCAGCACATATTTAAAGTGATGAAAGGGAAAAACCTACAACCAAGATTACTCTATCCATCAAGGATCTCATTCAGATTCGATGGAGAAATTAAAACCTTTACAGACAAGCAAAAGCTAAGAGAATTTAGCACCACCAAACCAGCCTTACAACAAATGCTAAAGGAACTTCTCTAGGCAGGAAACACAAGAGAAGGAAAAGACTTACAATAACAAACCCAAAACGATTAAGAAAATGGTAATGCGAACATATATATCGATAACTACCTTAAATGTAAATGGATTAAATGCTCCAACCAAAAGACATAGACTGGGTGAATGGATATAAAAACAAGACGTGTATATATACTGTCTACAAGAGACCCACTTCAGACCTAGGGACACATACAGACTGAAAGTGAGGGGATGGAAAAAGATATTCCATGCAAATGGAAACCAAAAGAAAGCTGGAGTAGCAATTCTCATATCAGATAAAATAGACTTTAAAATAAAGACTATTACAAGAGACAGAGAAGGACACTACATAATGATCAAGGGATCAATCCAAGAAGAAGATATAACAATTGTAAATATTTATGCACCCAACATAGGAGCACCTCATTACTTATCATAAGGCAAATGCTAACAGCCATAAAAGGGGAGATTGACAGTAACACATTCATAGTAGGGGACTTTAGTGGGGTGCTAAAGATCATCCAAAATGAAAATAAATAAGGAAACACAAGATTTAAATGATACATTAAACAAGATAGACTTAATTGATATTTATAGGACATTCCATTCAAAAACAACAGAATACACTTTCCTCTCAAGTGCTCATGGAACATTCTCTGGATAGATCATATCCTGGGTCACAAATCAAGTCTTGGTAAATTTAAGAAAATTGAAATTGTATCAAGTATCTTTTCTGACCACAACGCTATGAGACTAGATATCAATTACAGGAAAAAAATCTGTAAAAAATACAAACACATGGAGGCTAAACAATACACTACTACATAACCAAGAGATCACTGAAGAAATCAAAGAGGAAATCGAAAAATACCTAGAAACAAATGACAGTGAAAACATGACGACCCAAAACCTATGGGATGCAGCAAAAGCAGTTCTAAGAGGGAAGCTTATAGCAATACGATCCTACCTCAAGAAACAAGAAACATCTCAAATAAACGACCTAACCTTACACCTGAAGCAATTAGAGAAAGAAGAACAAAAAACCCCCAAAGTTAGCAGAAGGAAAGAAATCATAAATATCAGTTCAGAAATAAATGAAAAAGAAATGAACAAAGTAATAGCAAAGATCAATAAAACTAAAAGCTGGTTCTTTGAGAAGATAAACAAAATTGATAAACCATTAGCCAGACTCATTAGGAGAAAAAGGGAGAACACTCACATCAATAGAATTAGAAATGAAAAAGGAGAAGTAACAACTGACACTGCAGAAATACAAAGGATCATGAGAGACTACTACAAGCAACTCTATGCCCATAAAATGGACAACCTGGAAGAAATGGACAAATTCTTAGAAAAGCACAACTTTCCGAAACTGAACCAGGAAGAAATAGAAAATATAAACAGACCAATCACAAGCACTGAAATTGAGACTGTGATGAAAAATCTTCCAACAAACAAAAGCCCAGGATCAGATGGTTTCACAGGTGAATTCTATCAAACATTTAGAGAAGAGCTAACACCTAGCCTTCTCAAACTCTTCCAAAATATAGCAGAGGGAGGAACACTCCCAAACTCATTCTACAAGGCCACCATCACCCTGATACCAAAACCAGACAAAGATGTCACAAAGAAAGAAAACAACGGGCCAATATCACTGATGAACACAGTTGCAAAAATCCTCAACAAAATACTAGCAAACAGAATCCAACAGCACAGTAAAAGGATCATACACCATGATCAAGTGGGGTTTATCCCAGGAATGCAAAGATTCTTCAATATACACAAATCAATCAACATGATACACCATATTAACAAATTGAAGGAGAAAAACCATATGATCATCACAATAGATACAGAAAAAGCTTTCAACAAAATTCAACACCCATTTATGATAAAAACTCTCCAGAAAGTAGGCATAAAGGGAACTTACCTCAACATAATAAAGGCCATATATGACAAACCCACAGCCAACATCATTCTCAATGGTGAAAAACTGAAACCATTTCCTCTAACATCAGGAACAAAACAAGGTTGTCCACTCTCACCACTGTTATTCAACATAGTTTTGGAAGTTTTAGCCACAGCAATCCAAGAAGAGAAAGAAATAAAAGGAATCCAAATCAGAAAAGAAGAAGTAAAGCTGTCACTGTTTGCAGATAACATGATACTCTACATAGAGAATCCTAAAGATGCTACCAGAAAACTACTAGAGCTAATCAATGAATTTGGTAAAGTAGCAGGATACAAAATTAATGCACAGAAATCTCTTGCATTCCGATACACTAATGATGAAAAATCTGAAAGAGAAATTAAGGAAACACTCCCATTTACCATTGCAACAAAAAGAATAAAATACCTAGGAATAAACCTACCTAAGGAGACAAAAGACCTGTATGCAGAAAACTATAAGACACTGATGAAAGAAATTAAAGATGATACAAACAGATGGAGAGATATGCCATGTTCTTGGATTGGAAGAATCAACATTGTGAAAATGACTATACTACCCAAAGCAATCTACAATTCAATGCAATCCCTGTCAAACTACCAATGGCATTTTTTACAGAAGTAGAACAAAAAATTGCACAATTTGTTTGGAAACACAAAAGACCCTGAATAGCCAAAGCAATCTTGAGAGAAAAATGGGGCTGGAGGAATCAGGCTCCTGGAATTCAGACTATACTACAAAGCTACATTAATCAAGACAGTATGGTACTGGCACAAAAACAGAGAGATACATCAATGGAACAGGATAGAAAGCCCAGAGGTAAACCCACACACATAAGGTCACCTTATTTTTGATAAAGGAGGCAAGAATATACAGTGGAGAAAAGGCAGCCTCTTTAATAAGTTGTGCTGGGTAAACTGGACAGCTACATGTAAAAGAATGAAATTAGAACACTCCCTAACACCATACAGAAAAATAAACTCAAAATGGATTAAAGACCTAAATGTAAGGCCAGACACTATAAAACTCTCAGAGGAAAACATAGGCAGAACACTATGACATAAATCACAGCAAGATCCTTTTTGACCCACCTCCTAGAGAAATGGAAATAAAAACAAAAATAAACAAATGGGACCTAATGAAACTAAAAAGCTTTTGCACAGCAAAGGAGACCATTAACAAGATGAAAAGACAACCCTCAGAATGGGAGAAAAATTTTGCAAATGAAGCAACTGACAAAGGATTGATCTCCAAAATTTACAAGTAGCTCATGCAGCTCAATATCAAAAAAACAAACCAATCCAAAAATGGGCAGAAGACCTAAATAGACATTTCTCCAAAGAAGATATACAGATTGCCAACCAACACATGAAAGGATGCTCAACATCACTAATCATTAGAGAAATGCAAATCAAAACTACAATGAGATATCACCTCACACCAGTCAGAATGGCCATCATCAGAAAATCTGCAAGCAATAAATGCTGGAGAGGGTGTGGAGAAAAGGGAACATTCTTGCACTGTTCTTGGGAACGTAAATTGATACAACCACTATGGAGAACAGTATGGAGTTTCCTTAAAAAACTAAAAATAGAATTACCATATGATCCAGCAATCCCACTACTGGGCATATACCCTGAGAAAACCATAATTCAAAAAGAATCACGTACCACAATGTTCATTGCAGCTCTATTTACAATAGCCAGGACATGGAAGCAACCTAAATGTCCATCAACAGATGAATGGTTAAAGAAGATGTGGCACATATACAATGGAATACTACTCAGCCATAAAAGGAAATGAAATTGAGTTATTTGTAATGAGGTGGATGGACCTAAAGTCTGTCATACAGAGTGAAGTAAGTCAGAAAGAGAAAAACAAATACCATATGGTAACACATATATATGGCATCTAAAAAAAAAAAATTGGTTCTGAAGAACCTAGGGGCAGGACAGGGATAAAGATGCAAACGTAGAGAATGGACTTGAGGAAACGTGGAGGGGGAAGAGTAAGCTGGGATGAAGTGAGAGAGTGGCATGGACATATACACACCACCAAATGTAAAATAGATAGCTAGTAGGAAGCAGCTGCATAGCACAAGGAGATCAGCTCGGTGCTTTGTGACCACCTAGAGGGGTGGGATAGGGAGGGTGGGAGGGAGACGCAAGAGGGAGGACATATGGGGATATATGTATATGTATAGCTGATTCACTTTGTTATAAAGCAGAAACTAACACACCATTGTAAAGCAGTTATCCTCCAATAAAGATGTTAAAAAAATTATCATTTTTATCTTCTTTTTAAAGGAAGCATAAATGGCAGATTGCTGCACGTAGGATATGACATACGGATCCTGTGGGGCAACTTTAATAATTAACCACTCTCATGGTTTAACTGAATCCCACATTCTGTCATTTTCCTGTTTCCTTTCCTGACCCGGACAAGAAAAGGAGATTGAACCACTTTTGTCTCAAGTACAGTCACACCTTGGAGCTGTCGCAGGTTTGGTTCCTGAGCACTGCAATAAAGCGAATATCCCAATAAAGGAAGTTACACAATTTTTTGATTTTGCAGTGCATATTAAAGTTTTGTTTACACTCTACCATAGTCTATTAAGTGTGCAATAGCATTATGTCTTAAAAAACAATGTACAGATGGACCTAGAGAGTGTCGTACAGAGTTAAGTAAGTCAGAAAGAGAAAAACAAGTACCATATATTAACACATATATGTGGAATCTAGAAAAATGGTATAGATGATCTTATTTGCAAAGCAGAAATAGAGAGACAGGCATAGAGAACAAATGTATGGATACCAAGGGGGAAAGGGGATGGGGTGGGAGGAATTGGGAGATTGGGATTGACACCTGTACACTATTGATACTATGTATAAAATAGGGAACTCTACTTAATGCACTGTGGTGACCTAAATGGGAAGGAAATCCAGAAAAGTGGGGATATATATATAAGTATAGCTGATTCATTTTGCTGTACAGTAGAAATTAACAGAACATTGTAAAGCAACTATACTCCAACAAAAATTAATTAAAAAAAGAAAGTATAAATTGGGAAAAAAGACAATGTACATACATTAATATAAAAATACCTTGTTGGTAAAAAATGCTAACCATCATCTGAGCCTTCAGTGAGTCATAGGAGTAACATCTAAGATCCCTGATCACAGATCACCATCACAAATAAAACAATAATGACCAAATTTGAAATATTGTGAGAGTTACCAAAATGTGACATAGAGACACGAAGGGAGCAAATGCTATTTGGAAAAATAGCCGATAGACTTGCTTGACCCAGGGTTGCCACAAACCTTCAGCTGATAAAAAATGCAATATCTTCAAAGCATAATAAAGTGAAACAGTAAAATGAGCTAAGGCTGGGTACATTTGACCAGGAAATACAGAGTCTTGTTTTATTCATTTATTCAGTTTATCAGGAAACACCATGAGAATGAGTACATTCTCATTATTAATATAATATTAATATGACCTTGGTTTCTTTCTTTCCTTTTTTTAATACCAAAAGGAAAAACCATTTGGAGAAGACCACCTTGTCATGTTGGCCCATGAGTTCCTTTGCTACCAAAATGAAATGATCATACAAAAGAGATATTAAGATCATAAGGACATGGGACTTCCCTGGTGGTCCAGTGGTTAAGACCCCGTGCTTCCAATGCAGGGGGCACGGGTTTGATCCCTGGTTGAGGAGCTAGGATCCGATATGCCATGTGGCAAAAAATTTGACATAAAGTAATTGCAAAAAAAAAAAGGGAAATAAATTTGAACTGTAGGAATAAAATCTATATTTAAAAAAATCATAAGGACAATATTAATAACTGGCTATCACTGTGCCCTGTCTGTGTGTCAAGCACTCCTTCAAGTGAATCATAATCATTTTCTCATTTACTCTTCACAAAAATCCTGGGAGGAAGGTGTTATCATTCTCACTTCATAGATGGAAAAAAAAAAAAACAACAGAATGTGGGTAATTTGTCCAAGTTCACGCAAAGAATCAGTGGCCATGCCAGGATTCAAATCCATATCTGTCTCAAATTCTGTGATCATAACCTCTTCACATCTTGCCTCACCCTGAGTGGGTCGAAAGTCAAGCTGAGAAAACTGTTCTTGGCAAAGAAGTGGGTAAGATTTGGATTCTTTAGTGGTGAGGGGAAATCTGGAAGGCAATAGATACGTATATGTGTGTGTGCCTGGGTCACTTTACTGTGTACCTGAAACTAACACAACATTGTGGATTAACTATACTTTAATTTTTAAAAAATGGAAAAGATAAAAATAAAGCCTTATTGACTTAGAAGGGAAAAAAAAAGATTTGAATTTTTTAAAGTTCCAGAAAGTTCTGACCTCTTGTTGGTATTTCCTGGGCAGCAAACGTTGGACCTTTTATCTCAGCTGTAGATTCTTGAAGCTCAGCTTACTTTAGGGTAGCGGGAGTTGCATCCAGGGTTAGGCCTTGCCTGGAAGGGGACCCCAAGGCGTGGTCCGCCCTGCTCCCCGTAAGGCCTGAGGAGGCACCTCAGGCCCAGTGCCAACTCCATTCTGCACTCCTGGTCTCTCTTGGCCTAACTGGTAAAGGCTCCACTGTTTCAAGCAGATCCTCAACGAGCACACTTCTAACTTGTAACAGCATCAGTCTTCTTTAGTAAAGGTTTGGTGAAGGTCAGAGGCTTTTTTTTTTTTTTTTTTTTTTTTTGG